>NC_066585.1:337414345-337779345 GCF_024323335.1 Lathyrus oleraceus
AAAATTGTGATAGTGGCGACGTCACAATCATACTCAGAAATCTTATTTGTTGAAGTACAAACATCCGAAACATCAGAATCAAGTTTACCAAATACATCAGAATCAACCATAATGTTTGGAGTATTAGCAACAACATCAGAAAAATTAAATACATCATCAGGAATTACAAGATCAACAGGAACAACATTTGTGAATTCTTCAGCATCTTCAGGAAAGAGAGGATCAACATCTGCATTCTCAACAATCCCTTCAACAACCCTTTCAATAGACCTTCGGGCAGATAGGTCTTCAGCTTGGAGGACACCATCGTCAAGCAAGGCCTGGATACCCTGTTGCAGCTTCAAACAACCTCCACTTTGTGCAAGACAGCCCAAACAACCACTCCCACAACCGGGGAAAACATCTGCCTTTAGCAAGTATTCTTTGATTTCCAACAGCGGAGTCTTCAGCTTCAACACCTCCTTGACTAATTTTACTTCTCCTTCAACAATGTTAACATTTGTGCTACCATGCTGCGGCATAAGATTGTTGACAACATTAGGAGCCGGTGCAAAGTTAATGGCCTTTGAATCAATAAGGTCCTGAACTACGTGCTTAAAAGCTTTGCAGTTCTCAATAGTGTGGCCAGGTACCCCAGAGTGGAACTCACACCTAGCATTGGCGTCATAACCCACTAGAAGCCTGCCAACGGGAGGAGCCAAAGTGCGTAACTGCACAAGTTGTAGTTGTTGAAGGTTGGGAAGCAACTGGGCGTACGACATCGGAAGAGGGTCGAAACGCCTATCCATCATCCTTTGTCTCTGTTGATAAGCAGGTCTGTTACCCTGTTGTTGTTGGTACTGATTTTGTTGACGCTGTGGTTGTTGTTGTTGCACTGGTGCTGCAGCCGGAATGGTCACAGCTGCAACATAAGGTTGTTGATGGTAATTCTGAGAATTGCTCCTCCGGTTACCCCTGTTCTGATAAGAAGACACAAATTTTTTATCCCCTTCTCTCCTCTTCTGTCCTCCTAAGAACGACTTCTTTGACCCCGAAGATGATCCAACCCCGTTTTGGATCTTACACGTCTTCAAGTAGTTCTCCACCCTCTCACCGGTAGAGACCACATCAGCAAAATTTGAGGCATTGCAACCCACCAGACGCTCCAAATAAGATCCAGGCAGTGTGTTCATAAACATGTTGGCCATCTCTTTTTCCAACATCGGAGGCTGAACACGGGAAGCCATCTCTCTCCAACGTTGAGCATACTCTTTGAAGCACTCATTGCTCTTGAGAGACAGATTTTGGAGTTGAGTCCTGTCAGGTGCCATATCCGTATTGTACTGATATTGCTTCACGAAGGCCTCAACAAAGTCTCTCCAGCAGCGAATATGGGCTCTGTCCAGCCTCATATACCACTCCAAGGATGCCCTAGCTAGGCTGTCCTAGAAGAAGTACATCAGCAGCTTCTCATCATCAGAATATGCAACCATCTTACGGAAGTAAGCTTGTACGTGAGTCTTCGGGCAAGAGTTGCCATTGTACTTATCAAAAAAAGGGACTCTGAATTTTGGTGGAACTCTCACACCTGGGACCAGCACCAAGTCAGCAACATCCACACCAAGAGCATTATGCCCTTCCACAACTTTCAACCTCTCTTCCAGTCTCCGAAACATATGGTCCATACCATGGCCCATGCCAAAGTCCTCCTGAAGCAGGGGGAACTGATCCTACTGATCATCATGGATGGGTTGTTGATCAAGGTTGACATGTGGGATTGGGATAGGCCCCGGTCCATTGGGTCCATTAGCCTCCCCGGCTGGAGGATCAGCCACAACCTCCGGTTGAGTAGTAGGGGGATTCCTCTGTACCAACAATCTAAGCTCTTGTTGTCCCTGAGCCATTCCTTGGACCACTTCCATGAACTGATTCATGTGAATCCTCATCTCAGCGAGCTCTGCTTGTAGGCCTTCCATTGCTCTTTGTTGATTCCTTCGGGTACCGTACCGGTGAATGACTGAGTCAGCTATCCTAGTAGTGGAATACCAAACAAGATGAGTATGCAAATGAATATGAAAATGCAATGACATGTTTATCAATTCCAAAGTGTATTCTACCCCTTGATTCCACTCTCTCAAAATAGATAAATAGTGCAAGAAAACCCCGACTAGAATCAAGAAGAAGATATAAACCCCTGGGAATAGATAAACATGTGTTAAATGATATGAATTCAAAATGATGTGATGCAATGCAGTGACATGGTAATCAGGATTGCTGTATCTGCTTGAATAACTGTCGGGTCGCACTGTCCGAAGAGAAAACCACTGAGGAATACATAAGAGATCAAAGCTCTGCTCCAACAAGAATACCAGAAAATCGGGTTGGTTGAAGGTTAAGGTTTCCTGAATTTAGCCCGCCCCTCACTGGTAGGTTCTAAGAACAGAAGTTCGTCAGCTTCTAACCCTTCAGTCGAGAATAATACGTTTACCACTGAAGGTTTAGAATAATTACGAGACAAAAGACTTCCACTGACTCCCCTCAACAGGACATCCTAAAAGCAAGTTCCCAGCCTCGGGGTCCTCGGATTGAGCAGCGAGAATGCATCCACCAGAGCTAACATAACCACGCCTTGGAGGAGAGGCCTCGACTGAGTCCTCGGGAAGTGGTCACCAGGGTCGACGATTTCTAAAGGAACATCATGTCGTTACGGAACACCCGTAGGACAATGTATATCCAAAATAAACCTCATTTGGGTGTGGGTCTTCATGAACGACTTAACGTAGCAACATGCTACGCAAGCCTCATGATTATCCGCTCTAAAACCTGTGTGTACGCTCAAGCCTGGTTAGTGGGCTTATCTCTCATAGAACAACCCATCCCAACAAAAACCCAACCCCACAGAACCTGCAGATACAACAATCATATGTACACAATGCAATAAGATAAAGCAGATAAAAGCTGAAGGTAAATAACTGTACAAAAGAATAAACACCCAACAAACAAAAAACACACAAAAGCTAGGAGGGACTCGCATAGGGAAACCGGGTGCGCAGTGTAGCACCTAAAATTTGCACCCCCCATTTGTACATTCATTTCATTTTTAGGTCATTAATATTGCATTAACATTGCATAGTACATGGCATTTTATCAGTCAAGACTGGCATCAGGAGAATTCATTTGTGCAAGAGAGCAAAGGTTTTCCATGAGATAAAGGCCCTATGGTTGTTCTAGAGAGCTTATGTGAACCCAAGGTTCATTTTGATGCAATTTGGTCAAGTGTTGAAAGCTCAAAGTCCACAGTGCAGTTTCAAGTCATCTGAGGCCCATAAAAGTCAACTGCAAGTCAACTGAGGGCTAGGAGGTGGAGAAATGGTTTGAGACACTTCATTCATGTCCCAAAGAGGTTCAATCAACATTTCAAACATCTATCTTGAAGGATTTGAAGCCAGATCAAAAGTTTCCAAAAGTGGAAAGTGACCTGTAATTTGAAAGTTTCCAAAAATGGCAAGTTTTGGACCAACTTCAACTCAACTTTCCAACATCAAATAAGCTTCAAATGAAATTTTGTCCAACATGAAAGTTGAAGATATCTCTCTCCCATTTCCAAAAAGTCTACGATCATGAATTTATGATGAATGGTTAAGGAGTTATGATCAAATCTTTGCAAAGTGTGCTTGAAACTTCAAATGACCATATCTTTTGAACCAAGACTCCAAATTGAGTGGCTCTTCTTGCATTGTTCTCCTCCTGACTCATACTTTCCAAATACCTCCTCACATCGCATGAATTGTCATCACATGATCATTTTTTAATCCATGCTTTTTTGGAGGGAAATTGCAAAATTCAAAAATGGTGCATTGTATGGACTTTCTACCATTGCCATTGTGTTTAAAAGATGATTTTAAGTGACTTTGATGAAGGAAGTGGTACTGTTCACGTGGGTTTACTACATGCACCATGCAATTTTGATTTTTTGCAAAACACCTTATTTTAATTAACCAAACTAATTATGGATTAGCAAGTTGATTAGGACTTCATATAAATACTCTAATCTAACAGAATTGGAAGAGGTTAATCATTTTTTCACATTTCAAGATCCAAATTCTCTCTCCCTCCAAAATTTTCTTCCATTCATAATTCAAATTTTCTCTTCATAACATTGCAATTTCTTTCCATATACTTGTTCCTTGGCTTTGATTCTGTGCAGATAAAGCATTAGATTGTGAAATTCGAGCAGGAACCAAGTGTAGCAAGCTCATGAAGATGAAAAGGGAAATTCTGTTTTGAGCTAGATCCAACACCTTTCAAGCTTCAATCTCTTCATCAAACATCATTTCAAGCATTGTAGAGTGGATTTGAATACTTCAAAGTTGTGGATCGTGCATTTCAAAGATTCTGCTCTTCAAGAGGTCAATTTTCGAACCTTTTAATTTTGCAATTTATGCACATATTCTTGTAGGTCTAGGTTTACTGATAATTCTGGTGAAAAAATCGTGTGAAATGATGCATTATTCACTGAGTTATGTATGATTGAAGTTTGATGCACCAAAAATGTTTTGCTCGATTCTCTTAGATCTTGATGATTTATGCTTAGTTGTTTGTTGATCTGTACTCACCATTGAAGGATCTTTCTAATGATATGCTTGTTTTGAAAATCTGGAGATTTTGTTCTTGAACGTGTTACTGTTCATCTTCATCTTCATGAAGAAGATGAAGATCATCCTGTTAGCGTCCGTTCATCGAGGATTAGCAAAAGATCTGATTATTTCCACGCTGGCCTAGGGCTTGCATCCTATTGGTCCATGCTGTTGCCTTGCAAGCGAATTGATAGGTTCACATTGTTTTGACCGAGTCCACCTAGCGCTGACTTGCCACCTGTATTAATGAAATGCTGCGTTTCATTGGCCTAGCGCGCTTCACATTCAAATCCATACATAGTTCGATTCCCAGCGTGTGCAATTTTCAAATCATTTCATCATTTTCACTTTTCCCTCCTTATTTTCAATACTATGCTTGATTTGATTTTCATTTTTTATGTTAACTTCAAAAATTCATATCAAATTGAAAAATGGCTCAAATAATTCCAATTTTTTTGTAGCATGATCCTCTGTTTGTCTAGTTTTTTATGATGATGAAGTTTGAAGTTGTGCATGGCTGAATTTATGTTTGTGTTAGAATGATTGAACACATGTGCTTTTATGACCTTGCCTTCCTCTTTCTATTGTGAAATGCTTGATTTTAATCCAATTGACATGAAATTTTGCATGATGATTCTTGACATGTTAATGGATGTTTTAGGCTTGGTTTGGTATTTTTCCCATTTACCATTTCTATTTTATGCACATGTTTGCATGGTGTGACAATTTGTGTCACACCTTTGGTTGTTCAACTTGTGCAATTTAATTTCCATGCCAAATGATCTTTGATGCTTCTGATTTTTTGTACGTTAATCATGTTGGATGTGTTGAATGCTCATGAATGTTTCCAGAATTATTTGAATCATTCCTATTTTGATTTGGAATTTTCATTCATAATGATCATATGTGAGCCTTGAAATTGTCTTTGACTTCTCTTGCACATGAAATGCTTTTGCTTGATGATTTTGTTGTGGTCCTTTTTAGGATATGTTAATATGTGTTTGAAGTTGCATTGTGTTGAATTCCAGCTCCTGTTTTGATTTTTTTCTCCACCTTGGACCCTAGGCTTTGACCTAGTGGTTTGTTACTTACATGTGAGCTTTGAATTTCAGGTTTAAGCATCCAAATGCCATGGTTGATGATGCTTCATCATTTGAATGTTGATATTTGCTTTTGATTGCTAACATTTGCTGTTTTATAGGTTGATGATAACTCACTTGAGTTTGCCTTATGGTTTATTTGTTGTACATTGGGATTGTCTGTTTGATATTGACTGTTGTCTGTTTGTCTGAATTCTGTACTGATTGGTTTAGTTGTTTCCACAGGTACCTAAGTTGCTTTAAGTTCATTTGAACTTTGCTTTGCTTTGCTTGTGGTTGGCATACCACTGAGGTATAATCCCTAATCTTCATGTAGTCTGGAAGACCTGTCATGTTACTTTGGCAGGCACCTGTCTGAAGCCCTCCTTAAGAGGCAATGTTTGTGGTTGTTTAATTTTGTGCCAAGCAGGTTAAGTCCTCTTAAGAGGCAATTGGCAGATACAAGGGATGTGTAATCCATCCCCTGCTATTAAGTTGTGTCATTCACTTTGCTCACACCATGTTTTGATGCACTTTGAATAAAAAACCCAAAATCTTGTCCATAGAGTCAGTCATTTGTGGAGAAGAGTTCCTTCATTCTGAACTCCAACACTTTCTATTGATTAAAGCTCTCCCAGGCCAGGGATAAGAGCTGTGAGGTCTTACCCTCACTTCCCATTTCATCTGCTTCACCCTAACTCTCAATGTTAGGGTTAAGTGCTAACAACACCCCATTCCAGTTGGGTTGTTTGTCGAGGTTGATTTGACCCATTGACTAAAGCCTAGCCTTGTGTGAGCCAATTGTTTGCATATAGTGTGTGGTACTTGTGCTTGTGTTTGCTTATGTGCTGTTTAGGATAGCTTGCTTCCTGTGCAAGTTAGGATTAGAGACCTCAACATAGGGATCGTATGCATGACAACTTTTAGGCTCGAGTCGTAGTCTCCCTAGTAGTCTGTTATCTCCCTAGTCTATGGTTAGGATAGAAGTTCTTTCCCTGTTAAGGGGAACTACGTCGCCCTGATCCTCATACCAGATGAGGTACGTAGGCAGGAGATGAGCTGATCTCTCCGGGCGCCCTTTTTCTTTTTCAACCCCTTATGTTGTGTGGAGTCTGACGTAAGTCCAGCGATTGGCAGTCGGTTTCCTGCGTGTGTTTGTTTGTTTGGAGTCTGACATAAGTCCAGCGATTGGCAGTCGGTTTCCTGTGTGTGTTTGTTTGTTCGGAGTCGGACGTAAGTCCAGCGATTGGCAGTCGGTTTCCTGTTAGTGTTTGTTTGGCGTGCGTTAGCCGAGCTACGAGTGCTCTGATTCTTCTCTGGTTAGAGAAGATACATATGCATAGGATGCGATATCCTAGCGAGCACGTTCCCCCCCCCCCAAACTACGTCGACTCTGATGTTTGTGTCTGACAGACTACGTAGGCCCAGGATGCGATATCCTGCCGAGTCCCGTTTCTTCCGCTTTCTCCGTCTTTCATCCGAGTCTTGTGCAGTGTTTTGAGTATCTTTAGCAACCTTTCTTCTATTCTTTCTGAGCATGGATCCCGTCGAGTACGACGGATGCGTAGGGGTGTTAATACCTTCCCTTCGCATAACCAACTCCCGATCCTATCAATCTCTGGTCGCGAGACCATTCCTTTCCAGGTTTACTTCGAGCGTTTCCATTCCCTCCTTTGGGATAAATAACGCACGGTGGCGGCTCTGTGTCTTTTTCCCGCCGGTTTTTCGCGTAATGCGACACGCAGCAGAGTCGCCAGCTGTCGCAATTGGATGCGAAAAAACAACCGGTGAAAGAAAGGAAACAGAAGAGTCGCCACCGTTCGTTATTTATCCCAAAGGAGGGAAAGGAAACGATCGAAGAAAACCTGAAGAGAAGGAAAAGACAAGGTCTCGCAACCAAATCTTGGGTTCGGGAGTCGATTATACGAAGGGAAGGTATTAACACCCCTACGCATCCGTAGTACTCTACGGGGTCCACTCTTATTGTTCTTGTCTAAGGGTGTAGGTTTATCTAAGGTGCTATTTACTAAAAGGAAGGTTAAAAGAAAATGACTCGCAAGGATGTCGCATCCACTGCCTACGTATCTCATCTGAACATGAGAATCAGAGTCTTCGTAGCTCGGCTACCTATGGGTTAAGGAAAAGTGTGCTCGATAAGACATCGCGTATTATGCCTACGTATCTCATTTGGAATGAGAATCAGAGCAAAACGTAGTTCAGCTAACTACGGGAAAAAAGGTCTCAATTGCAACTAGGGCAAAAGAAAGGGAAGGTCTCGATCGCAACGAGGGCGAGAGAAAAGAATCGCAACAAGGGCGAAAGAAAACAAGGATTAGTTGTTAGTCGTCAGTCAAACTCAGCAAGACATTGCATCTAATGCCTACATATCTCATCTGAACATGAGAATCAAAGTTGTCGTAGTTCGACTAACTAGGGGTTAAGGATTGCCATCTAAACATGGACTTACGAAAGAGGACAACAGCTGTGTCAAAGGAGAGTGGGAAATATGTTCAACGTCCTAGCAGTAGGTGTCGCAGCTCGCTGAATCGAGTCTTAGGCAGTTACCTCTTTGCAATAGAATGGATTGACATGCCACAAGATCGGAGATGCACGGAAAGTCTAAAAGTGGGGAAGCTCTGCCCTAGAGTTGTCATGCAATATGGACCTATGTGTTAGGATTTACAAAAGGGAACATCTACCTAATGTTAGCATGCAAAGAATAAGGGAATTCTACATATGTTATCATACAAAGGGTTCTGCCTAATGGGTGGTACCTAAACGGAACAAGAGTCAACGGATGGAGTAAGGAGAGGAGCCACGGATAAGGGTAGATGGTGATGCCATAGGCAATCGACTTACAGGTAGATGGAAATGCCTGAAGCAATCGACTTACAAGAGAAATGGCGATGCCTGAGGAAATCGACTTACAAGAGGATGGATGAATACGTGCTGGTTCTGTTAAGTTGTGAAAATGAATACTCGACGTTGGATCGAGCTTTTGATCTTGTTTTGAAATGGTTATCGGATGTTCGTTTTAATTCTTGTATTAACAGATGAATAAAGAATGAAAGAATAAATATTATACACTTCATGGGAGAGGGGTACATTTGTTATGAATGGGGATTGTTCATGGCAGTCAAACAATAAGAATATATGCCTCATATATCATACAAGTAGACAACAATTATCAAACAATAGATAAGTAAACAGGTGTATAATCAAATCAAAGAATCAAAGAATGAAATAATAGAGCATTAAACAAGGTATGGGAAGTATGAACATGTTAACAATCAAGCAATATTAAGCATGAATGGAAGGAACAAATGTAACAGATACTAGATGAATCTGACAGATGAAAATATGCACAAAAGGTTCACTGAAATAATTTAATCAGGAAATGAGGTAAGGATCAAATAAAATCAAGATGAAAGGCCTCTAATACGTGGCATATGAGATGAACAAGGGAGGATCAAAAGATCTCTTCAATTGCCATAAGCAATCCCTAAGTCAAACATCGATCATAAAGAAGTCAACTTAAAAATTATCAAATAAATAGCAAATTAATCAAGAAAATTATGAAAAATTAAACTAAATAAGGTGGGGTCAGGACATCATCATCCCCCAAAAAGATTTTAAAAATAATGAAAATTAGTGTATGAATTAATTGAAATAAAAATAGAGGTAAAAACAAAAGTCAACCAACCAAACTAGGTTAAAAATAAATCCAAAATAAATTAAAAATGGGAAATAAAATTCCAAGAAAAGGTCAGGTTGACCATGGGACATTGGTCAACCTTTATCCCAAAAATCAAAAACTAAAAATAATTTTAGGCCATAAAAAACAAAATCAAGAAACAAATGTGTGTTAAAATGGACCATTTAGAATAAATAATTAACATAAAATATTAATATTAAATAAATACAAAAATAAAAATGAAATAAAATTAAATAAGGCATTAAGAAATATGGAAAATATTTTTTGAAGTTTTTATGAATAATGAAATATTTTTTATCAATTAAAATCAAAACAGAAAAATAAATGTGAATTAAAAAAGAAAAAAGAAATGGAAATGTATTAGCTGATGGGCCATGAAAGGGGGTGTTGAAAGCACTAGCGCTGGGCCCAAGATCCACAACCATTAATAATCCAACGTCTTCTTCACTAACTTGAAACCCTAATGCCATGCACAAGAAACGCGAAGCATGCAGTGGATTTCTTCCAACTTTCACTCAAGAATGCGCATGCCATAGTGCACCAAATGAGATGAAATAAAATCCAGATCTCACGTATGAAACGTGTAGATTAACATGGTGACTTGTTTTAGTAAAAATGATGGCTTAATCATGGAGAAAAGTTGACCACAAGATGTCAACATGGATACGGGCAAAGGCAAAAAATAACAGCATAAATAAATATCAATAACACAAGCATATGATTGGCATGGTAATGATGATGAGCATGGTAAACAAGCATAAAAATAGCATGGTGCAAGCATGATATATCAATGGATGGCTATGGAAAATGGACAAAAATGTTACCTAGTGGAAGCTTGATGAAAGCAGATCTCTAATGCTCCTGCCTTGCCTTGCTCGAAAATTACAATGCCTCTTTAGGTTTAGGGTTTCAAGCTTTTAAATATGGTGAATTAAATGTCCTCATGGGCCTTGAAATAAGTGAGTTGTCCATAATCAAAATAATGCCAAGTGAGGTGTAGAAAGAGTGGACACATGAGGGTTTGTTATTTTGGGCCAAACATAAGTGAATGAATATCCAATGCATGGCCAAATGAGGTAAAAACGTGACTTGGTTTGTGCAACATGCAGCATGGCTGGTTTGGCAAGCAAGAAAAATATTCCAAGGTGGTGGTGACTTTGTGGCCATGTAACTTGATGATCAAGTCACCAAATGATGAAATAATGCAAACAGTAGAAAGACCTCATGGAGAATAGCATCTTTCATGTTGAGCACAAGTTGAAATGATGAATGGAAGAAGGTGAAAAATGGCCTCAAAGTCATGTCTCACCATGCAAAACTGATTTGGCCAGTTTGGCCTAAAATCTGCCTAGAAAATCAAGTCATGGTGCCCACTTTAGGTGAATGTATCTCTCAAACCATGGATCCAAATAAGATGATTCCAAAAGGAGGTGAAAGAGGATATGGCAAGGTACAATTATTGTGAAGAAATTATTTTCAAATGATGCCTTGAAGTGCAAGAAAACTGGCCAAGAAGTCTTGACAAACTTTGACGATTTTGAGACTTAGAAATTTTTCTAAGTATCCTAAAAATATGTCCCACCTTGACCAAGAATAACTTTCTCAATGTTGATCCAAATGGAGCAAACTTTATGTCTCTAGAAAGCTTGGAACAAGAGGAACAACTTTCATGTTGGAGAAAATTTCAAATGGAGCTTTTATCTTGATGGAAAATGGGATTAAAGTGAGTGCAACAATCATGAAAACTTGCCCTAAATGGAAAGTCAACCATTTCCAAATTAAGTAATTTTTCCAATTCCTGATTAAATGATGAATCCATGATCCAACCTTGATCAAATTTCACATGTAGGATCCCCTAGGGATGGATTTTGAGATTCCACTCTCAAAATGTCAGGGAAAGAGTTTCAATGATCAATTAGGGCAAAATAAAGAGCTGATTCGACTCCCAAACTGTCTGATTCCTGATTCCAATGATCAATTGAAGCACCTCTGGCTCAAATAAAGAGCTGATTTTTTGTATGTAGACCCTTGTGGACATATGGAGGGCCATGGAAAAGAGTTTCACCCAAAGTATCAGAAATAAATTGATTTTATACCAAACCCTAATTTTAGGGCAAAATGATCAGAAACTGATTGCACTGCTTGCCAATGGATCTTTCTAAGATAATTGTGAGTCTTCCTAGGCCAAGATGCCTATCCAATCAAGACATGAATGAGCCCCTCTACTTCCAACCAAACATTGCTTGTTGCAGGTAGCCATGAAACCCTAATTTCTGATTAAATCCAGATGAACATTCTGATAGCTCTGAATCCTTCACTGATGAACTGAGGACCATAATAAGACACCTGGACCCTCTGAGACCCTTGAGACTTGTATATTTAGAAAATGAAGTCCAATTCTCAATCTTGCTTTGTATGGGCTCCTTCTTTTAAGGAGTGATCAATCAAAACCTGATTCCCAAGTCACTAATGCAGTATGCAATGAGTATGACCTAGTATGATGCTAATGAAGTGTGAAACATAATCCCATGCTTCCAGAAAAAAATGAAGGGTAAATTTTGGGGTATTACACCTAGGAAACTAAAAGAAAATAATTCTGACTAAAAATAATTCGTAGATTGAAAACTGGAAGAAGAGAAAGAGATAAAGTCCTGGCGTGTAGAAACTTCCCTCTTAATATATTTTCCACATCCCTAATTTGTAGCCGAAGGTGAGTGGATTAGTGGCTAGAATAATGGAGAAAAAGTAGGGAAGACTAGGTTGTGACGGTTGCCACAACCCTATTCTTTGACTCTATGGCGAGCGCCACAATTATAGGGCTAAGCGCCACAATTCTTCATGCTTGGTGGCGGGCACCACCACCTCCTTTGGTTCATGTGGCGGGCGCCACACATCTAGGTGATGGGCGCCACAAACCCATTTGGTATGGTGGCCCATTATCTCTATTTTTCTCCATTTTCTTCTCTTTTTCTTTCCTTTTTTCTATTTTCCATTTTCCTTGCTGTAAACATTTTATTTGGTAAATACCTGCAATAAACATAAAATACTGCATAGAAATAAGTGTTAATCAAGTAAAATGCAATGCATATGGAGCTAAAAATACGATACATTTTCACGTTATCAAACTCCCACATACTTAAACCTTTGCTTGTCCTCAAGAAAATGCCGCGTATATGAAAAAAAGTTTTGTAAAATCTTTGCAGCATACATTATCAAGACTCGTAGAAGACACAGTTGCATTTGGATACTTATTCTAGTCTATAAACTTTACTTTGGTTCAAAATTGTATTAACAGGTACTGACTTCCACACTAAGGGTATTCTTGGAACACATAGTCGCAATATTGCAACCATAAGTCTCCCTCCTATACAAGTCAATCTGAATCATGTTGTCATACCTAAGCCTACCTTACTAAACCTTCTTTTTATCCTTTTTCCTTTTGGCGCAATCACATTAAGCTCGTGATCCTTTCACATTCATAGCAAGATAATCTGTTAGTGACTATGATCTCATCATTATTTATTTATTTCTTTTTTTCACTTTGGCTCAAATAACAGTTAAAGATGGTTATACCGTTAGGCTAAATGACCGGGTGAGGATCACCTAACTTAGAGGGAACAACATTTTTCATGCATTTCGTAATATTTTCTTCTTTTAAGCCTGAAATCATACACTTATTTGCATCGACTTCTTGCGTAGTGTATGCTTAGGAAGCTGCTGACTGCTAGATAAAGTACTTAAGGAAATATTAAAGGATAGAATTTAAGGCTATGGCATGACAAGTACTCAAATCGATCTTATACTTGGGAGATTTAAGGTGTTAAAACGATACTGATCTTATAAAGTTTTTCCAAATCTACACAATTCAACTTTAGTTTTATTTATAGCTTAGACTTTTCAAAAGATGCACTGAATCTCTAATTCTAGATTTTTACGAAATTTTTTGTATGGCTTAAGCAAATGGGTGAATTAGTAAATAACGGAAACCATGCATAAAGGCTCGACATCACATTAATATTTAACTTGACTGACACTTTAACAAAAATAACCAAAGGAAATAACAATAACAATAATTTAAATCTACCTAGAAAGCAATAAATAAAAGCGGTAAAGCTTCCTCCCCCATACTTAAACCTTGCATTATCCCCAATGCAACGATATAAGATAAGAAAGAAAGATAGAACCTGGGTATCCTGCTATTGGCACCTTCTGCCACGTGCACGTCCACCGTTTCCTGGCTGGTGAGGTGGCGTGTAATTTTGGAGATCTTCCACACGCATTGTAAATGTTCTCATTTCATCGATAAAGCCAGACATGTTTTGTTCGGTTCTGAAAGCATAGTCATGTTGATGATGCTGCATTTGGAGAAGGATTTGCATCATTTTAGTTTGTTGAGCTTCCATGTTTTGGATTTGTAGGTCGTGCTGAGCGCCTAATTCGCTATGCTGCAACAGTTCAGCATAGATCTCATCAAGAGTGGCTGGTGCCACATTTCTTCTTCTGGGTCTTTGACTGGAGGATGTACCTGCGACATTTTCAAATGACATGTGTGTGGTGTGTGGGACAATAGTTGGAGCAGTTTTCTCCGGAATGTGATCCTCATTGGTGTCCCCGCCAATAGCTACATTCTCAAGAATATGCGCGGCGACTTCGTTAGGCACCAGATCATTTGGATAACAATAATTATCCGGGTTATGCAGATCTGTGAAATTTGAATTTGGGAGGATGAAATCTTGTAACACATTATTTGCAATTATTAGATTAAACTTACCTTCTCTCCTTTGTTTTACCAATTTCATGCTCCTCACCATGTCAATGTCAATGGAATGATGCGAGAGCGAGGTTAGCCGGGAGAATTTTTCTTCGAGTCCTAGGACTTTGGCTATAGAGGTTATTAAACCTCAAAAAATAATCGGCCCTCTCTTCGCGTTGACAATGTCCTACATGTGAGCTAACATAAAAGGGACGGTATTCACCTTTTGTGGCAGAAAAGTGGCGAACAAATAAAAGAGTTCTTTTTTGTTCACCTTGTTAGAATTTGCTCGGCCAAAAATGGTGGATGCCAATATTTGGCGGAAATATCGAATAGCCAGGTTATGAATTAAATTGGCTCTGTTTCCCTTAAAACTATGGGTTACTGTACTAGTTATTGCCCTCCAAAATTGTTGGAAGGCGCGTTTCCAACCCTTAGTATCTGGGACCTCACTTACTACGCCATCCCCATGTGGGAAATGTAGCAAGTCCGCTAGTTGGAAAAATGTAAGGGCATATTTAACATTGAATAATCGAAACTGGACAGTCCCACTAGAGCAGTTTGTGTTGGGTGTGGGACTAAAAATTAACGAGCTTAGGAATTCTAGTGTTAATTGAGCATCGACAGGGTCCTTAAGGGATAAATAATAATTTAAATTTAAAGTGTCTAGAATATAGTTAACATTATCTAGAGTTCTTAAGGCAAATAAACAGGGTTCATCGGCGTACCTTGTTGATTTGATCTTTCTTGCGCTTAGAGACGTGTACGTCTCTTCTTGTAATTCACCTAGCTCGCCGTTTCTGAACACTATTTCATATTCCCTTATCTGTGCCATGATGAATTTTAAACTTCTTGTGTAATGTGGTAAGAATATAGCAAGAGAGAGGAGAATTATGCTCATGAGAGGTGTGATTTGTTGAGGTTATGTTGGTGGTTGGAAATTTATTGATGAAATAAATTGCATTTACGGTATTCAATTCCTTGGTCATAGAATTTTGAAAATGGTTGAGAAGATTTTAAGGCATTGTCAAGCATGCAAGGGACAAAACCATTAAGTGATTTGATGTGGCAATAATATAGAAGCGTGCGCGTGAAGGCTTGTGTAGTGGCTGGCGCCACTTTTAATGTTCGTGGCGGGCGCCATTAGGGGCTTGTGGCGGGCGCCACAACCCTCACATGGGCGCCACAACTATGTGTGGCAGGCGCCACATACAGTGTAGTCTTCCCCATTCGTGTGCCTTTATAGTTGCTTTGACCATAATTTTCAATTGAATTTTAGTTTACCGACATGGAATAATGGTTTAATAACTTGTTAGAAGAGAACCAACATAATATGTAGGTAGGAATAATAAACATGATATAGTTAAATAAAATTAAATCGCAAAACTGACGAATAAAAGAATGGAGTAGACGGGAAAAGATGATATAATTTGTCTACTGGAATAAAAATAAATGAAGTAATTAAATAAATTTCCAATGTGAAAAAACAAATAAATAATAAAATTCCAAACAAGAAAATAAAATAGATGTCATTGAATCGGTAATATTCCAATAAATTATCCATTACGAAGACTGCTGGTAGGAGGAGCGAACGAGTAGAAGTGCTGGTAAATGTGATCCAGGTTCTCTGTCACTACATCCATAAAGTCATGGAATTCCACGCGCAAGGTGCTCAGCTCGCCTCTCAGATTTGCGAGTTCTGTTTGAACAACTTTGATGGCAGCATCATGATCGGTGAGAGGTGCAGCAGGTATAAATGGGGTGTGTGATTCAGCGTCAGAGAGATAAGTGTCATAATGGTCGTAGATTTTTGGTGTGTCTGGAGGAGAAGGTGGTGCATCTGGTGGTCCATCCAAATCATAGAGCCAGTTGTTCCTATCATGTACATTCGTCCTATGGTCTGGTAGGGTAAACAGGTGTACTACTTGGTGGTTAATTAGGAATTCAAACACATCCGGACCTAGGTTCCTAATGATATTGGTGTTGAAACAAAATTCGATATTCATTGGTCGTATCCCACCTAAAGGGTTAAGCCTGATAAATGGTTGTCTCAGTCCGATGGCATTGGCTATCATGGTCACTAAGCCTCCCACTAAGATTGGTCTGTAGTCTTCTTGTGCTATACGGTACAAATTATCTATCATGAATGTAGCAACGTTAATCGGTCGGGCCTGTGATGCACAGTACATTATAAAGAGTTCGTCTTTGGACACAAAGGTTCTGTTCTGTTCCTTTCCAAATAAGGTGTGAGCTAGGATCTTATGAAAGTAACGAATGGCAGGTTTATGGATGTTCTCTGAATGCATAAGGTCCGGCTCAGGATGGTCGTTTCCTGTGATGCTACCCCAAAAGTGATCTAATTCAAGGTCTACAAGCCTGTCTTCCTGGGTAATGTTAAAGGTATCAGGACTATTAAGGCATCCTAGGAGTTCAGCTATTTCTCTATGGGTGTAGCGGTAGTCATTATCGAACAATCTAAAGGTGATGAGGCCTTTGTTAAATCCCATACCATGGTTTGGCATGTAAACTAGGGATCTTAGGAATTCTAAAGTCAACCTACTGTAGGAACTAAATTTTCTTTTGATAGCAAAGGTGTCCCAACCTAGTTGGTTAATTAGGAGCATAACATTGTCTCTTATACCTAATTTGGTCATAGTACGTCCATCTGGGTATATGGTTAATGCCATTTGACTCTGAGCTAGAGCCTCAAAACTTCTCCTTTGACCTTTGGCTCTAAAGACTATGTCCATGTAATCTACTTATTGCATTGTGATGGTCAATAGCTAAATAAATTTAAGTAGATAATGGCATTAAGTTAGTAATGGTTAATAAAGAAAAATCCCGATTGACTTTATGAAAGAGAATAAAGAAAAAGAAAAAAAATTAGATATATAAAATAATGACATTAATAAAATAGGGAATATTCGCTATGTTTTACATCGATAGCACGACAACTCAGGAATGTAAGTACTAATGGTGGTTCTTTTGAGGATGAATCCTCAATCAAACTTTTAATTATCCTCTACTTCCATGGCCACTTATCAAGCCATCTCTCATATCCATCACCTTTTCTTATTTTTCTTCTGCGAGGTAGTTTATCCTTCTGAACTTATGGTGGTTGTTCTGGCTCTAGCCTGAGAGCTAGCTTTTCAGGTTTAGGTTCAATTTTTGCATCCACCACATCAAAGTCTAGTTTTCCCCTTTTAACTCTAATGAGTTCCCTAGTTTCATGGTCTTCTAATTTTCTCTTCTTTTTTAGGGTCTCAAATAAAGGTGCATTGGTGTTGATATTTTCTGATAGCTCTTCATATCTTTCGGATTTTGGGTCTACCTTAACTTCCACAGACCTTCGCGGGAAAGTAATTGGCGATTTATAGGGAAGAGGAACAACACATAGTTCTTCCTTCTCTACCTCTTTGACAACCTCCCTCTTGAGGGGTGTTGGTGGTTCTTTCTCAATCTCTACTCTTTTCTCACATGAACCCTTCTCATTATCACTCTCTTTAGGATTTTCGGTAGATTTTATCACTCTCAGGGAATGGTCCTAGAGGTGTCTGCGCAAGCAGGGAGATTTGAGTCTCCAATGCCTCGTTATGAGTGACGAGGGACTCGACCACAATATTCAGTTGCCTAAGGGTTTCATTGGTATAGAGACTTTTTTGTCTAAATTCTTCATTTTGAATAGTTTGTGTAGCCACAAAGCGTTCCATCATAGATTCTATCCTAGAGTTAGTTTGAAAATGGGTTACCTTGGGCGTAATCCACAAATTCGTAACGAGATAGCGTTAGCTTGCCCTCGAGGGTTTGGTTGAGGTTGTCCAGGGAATTGGCCTCCAGGTGTAGTTTGTGGGGCTTGGTTTTGTGCTACATGTGAGATTTGGGTTTCAAGCATCTTGTTGTGGGTGATTATCTGATCAACCTTTGTTCCTAATTGCGTTATAAGTTCGTTTACGTGAATGTTCTGGTTTAGGAATTCTTTATTCTGCTGAGTCTGACCTAATATAAAGCTCTCCATGATCTTCTCAAGGTTAGACTTTTGGGGCACAACTTGCATAGGTTGATTTGGTTTTTGGGCTTGATAAACTTGCGGTCTCTGAGGTGCATGATTTTGGATAGGGTTCTGGTTTTTATAGGAGAAATTTGGATGATTATTCCATCCAGGGTTGTAAGTGTTTGAAAATGGGTTACCTTGGGCGTAATCCACAAAGTTCGCACTCTGTGTGGACTACCGCTGCGGTGTTAGTGTTTGTAGACATATGTTCGATCCTAAGGGCTAAAGCGTCCATTTTCGCCTGCAACATGTTTAGAGAGCTTATCTCATGTATTCCACCTTGGGTCTCCTTTTTCTCTATTGATGCTCGTTCAGTTTCCCATTGGTAATGGTTTTGGGCCATATCCTCAATTAGGTCACAAGCTTCAGGGTAAGGTTTGTTCATCAGCGCGCCACCAGCCGCAGCGTCGATGGTCATATTGGTGTTGTAATGGAGTCCATTATAGAAGGTATGACTGATCAGCCATTGTTCTAGGCATGGTGTGGGCAGACTCTTAATAGCTCTTTATATCTCACCCAAGCTTCGAAAAGAGATTCTCCTTGGTTTTGGGTAAATCTAGTTATTTGGTTTCGATGAACAACAGTCTTACTAGGGAGGAAATATCTAGCAAGGAATACTCTCCTAAGGTCTTCCTAGGTAGTTATTGAATTATCTAGAAGTGAATCTAACCATGAACATGCTCTGTCCCTGAGGGAGAAAGGAAATAATCTCAAACGGATCGCACCCGGTGAAGCGCCGTTAGATTTAAAGGTGTCGGCTAGTTGGATAAAAACTTTTAAATGTTGATTTGGGTTCTCAGTAGCGAGACCCGCGAATTGGTTTTGTTGCACTAATTGCAACAAAGACGGTTTTAGTTCAAAATTGTTAGCAGGAATAAGGGGGTTTACTATACTCGAACTAGGTTCCTCGTCAGAGGGTTGGGCAAATTCCTTGACAGGTCTCCGGCGCGATTCTCGGCCATAGCTTTCTTAATTCGGATGAGGAAGAGGCGTGTACGATTATAACGTTCGGGTTCCGCTAAAGGATCTACTAAATTTCCGGTACTACGGGTTCTTCGCATTTATCGGCTAATAATACCTTAGTCTAGACGGTGTAACAACAGGGTACGAAATTTGACGAAGTTGGTCCCCGACAACGGCGCCAAAAACTTGATCGTGTGAATTCGCAAGTGCACGAATCGTGTCAAAGTAATATAAAAAAATATTGATCCCACAGAGACCAAATCATCAATTTATCGATTACTATCGTTATGGTGTTTATCTAAGGCGGTATAAAAGAGATATTGGGTTTTTATAACAACGGTAAATAATAAATGCAGGAAAAGACAGGTTGAATGTATTTCATGTCAGTTAAGTGATGTTTCGATTGTCTAAATAGAACTACTTATGAGGCAATACTTTCTACTCTTGAAAATAATCCATTTAACAAGAATTGTCGCTTTCGCGTATTCAAAACCGAGTTTACCCTTAAATTAAGGCCTCTTATTCTCACTTATAAAAGGTGCGCAGAACGCTAAAGTAGTAAACTTATTTTTAAGAAATAAGACTCGTAAACTTAGTTGAAAAGTGATTTTGATTTGGAAAGTTTACCCAAGGAGTTTCCTGATTTTAAATCTATCAACGCATCCGAAAACAGTTTCAAAAATAGTTTTTCCTTAAAGTGATAAAAATTCCTAGTTACTAAGTCAGGGTGCTTTCGCACTCCTTGAATAGTTAAAACTAATCAAGTTTGTTTTAGAAAACTCAAGTTAAAAATCAAAACAGCCTTTAAATTATTTCTACATATTCAATATGTGAAACATCTCTTTAACCGCGATCCTTAAATTCTAACCTTTAAAAGATTTAGCCAAACATGGTAACACAAACAAACACAACGTTATTGATCATGAAGAAAAGTTTGTTTTAGAATGTGAGGCGTAAAGAGCGAGTAAAGTGCGTAAAATATAAAGTAAAGCGAGTGCGGAAAATAAATAAAGTAAAGCGAGTGCGGAAAATAAATAAAGTAAAGCGAGTGTGGAAAATAAATAAAATAAAGCGAGTGCGGAAAATAAATAAAGTAAAGCGAGTGCGGAAAATAAATAAAATAAAAGCATAGACAGAAAGTAAGTAAAATAAAAGCGTAAATAAGAACCTGCTCCTAACGGAGGGCTTTAAATCTGATACAAGGAAAATAAACCTCCGACTCCTGAAGCTAAAGACGACAACAACTCGAAGTGACCCAACTCAATCTCACTAAGGTGCGATAACCCACCGATATGACGGATTACCACTATTACAAATGATAAATATAGGCTTAGTGTTGTAAACTAAGTTGGATGATTTGAAAATGAAATGGAACGAACTATTTATAGAGGATTTCAGCAGCTTGCAAAGACCATGGTGCCCTCCAACTTCTCCTTAGTGGGAACGTGATTATCCAAAGGTGGCGCCCACCATCCCTTCATGGCGCCCTCCATGTGTGTAAATGGGGAAGATCACGGAAACGTGGCGGTTACCTCCTAGTTGAGGGCTGATGACTCATGGCTTCTCCTATAGCGGCCACCATGTGCAACGCCATGGGTACAATTTTCGCCAAAAAACCCTAATTTTAGGTCTTTTTGCTTCGTTTCTTCCAAAAGGGTCCGAAAGTGCTAAATATCTGAAAACAACATAAAAGAGAGCATAATACAAACAAAATGATAATAAAGTCCTAATAAACATGTGAAATTCGAGTCAAAAACACGGTGTAATTCACTGTGATCAAATTCTCCCACACTTAAACCTTTGCTTTTCCTCAAGCAAAACTCTTTATAGTTTATGCAAGAAAAACAGTATCAACTAGATTTAATTCAAGGAAAAAAGACTTATGAGTTCATTCAAGGAATGTATCGATAGGTACTAATGAATCAAACTAAGGATATTGTAGTGACACTTCCCGCAAATGCGGTCGTAGGTTTCGTTCATATACAAATAAATCCACATTACCCCACCATGCCTAAGCCTTTTTTCATTTCCTTAAAGTCCTTTTCATTCAGGTGCAATCACATTAAGCCCGTTATCCGTACATACTCATAGTAAAGTGACCAGTTAGTGATTATGATCTTAAGCATGGGGCTCTGGTACATAAGTTGGTGCAACCCATTTATTTAACCCAATTTGCAGTTGTGGGGGATTGGATTGTAATCCACCCTACCATGTTCAGCACCAGATACCTCTGAACCAACAAAAAAATAGGCTTATTATTTTTTTATTTTTCTAAGCATGGGGCTCCGGTACATAAGTTGGTGTAACCCCTTTATTCAACCCAATTTGCAGTTGTGGGGGATTGGATCGTAATCCACCCTACCAAGTTCAGCACCAGATACCTCTGAACCAAGAAACAAATAGGCTTATTATATATCCTTTTATTTTTTCTTCTGCATGTTTCGCATATGTCTTTAGTTTGCTGGGTTAAATGACCGTGTGAGAGTCACCTAGCCCGAATTTTCATATGACTTGAGAACAAAGCAGGAATTTTTGTGATCATTCACTTATTTTCATCGATCCCCTACGTAGAGCATGCTTAAGCCGGAGCTGACTGCAAGGATAAAATACTTAAGGACTTATTTGGAACAAAAATTAGGGCTACAGCATATGGGTTATCAGGATCGACTCTAATAATCATGAAGCCTAAGGTGTTAAGACAATACAGATTTTTAGAAAAAGTTTTCCCAAGTCTTTTACATCTTGTCATAAACCTGTCTTATAGCCTGAATATTCAAGATGTACTGTTTTCTTTGCTCAAATTTTTTTTGGTAAGGTTAAAGAAATTGGGGAGATAATGATACACTACACAGATGACTCGTCAGACACATGTTATTTTATTGAAAGGAAAAGCAAACAACTAAAACATATAAAGCATACTAAAAATAAAAGAAAACGGTAAAAAGCGATAAAAGTAAAGGAAAGCGATAAAAATAAAGGAAAGATAAAAAACGATAAAATCTCCTCCCACATTTAAACCGAACATTGTCCTCAATGTTTCGATATGAGATAGGGTAGGAGTAACCTGGAAGAGAGAAGGAGAGAACTAGGGGTGAGCACCGGTACCATCACCGTCACCGCCCTGGTCAGGATGCCTGGGTCGACGACGTCTGCTACGAGTACTAAGTCCTTCCTGCAGCTGTTGAGAGCAACCTAGGAGAGATCCTTGGGTGGCCTCGATAAGAGCGAAGTGACGCTCATTAGCCTGTCGCTGGCGTTGCTGCTCATTAGTGATCGCAAGTAAGGACTCAGTGATAGTCCGATGTGCTTGCTCACTACACTGCTGGGAAGCTACCATAAAACTCATATTATCTGTCAGTTATTGGTTTATGGTATTCAGGAGGGTGTCACACCTTTCCTCACAAGCCAGGTGCTCGCGCCACATCTTCTCGGTGATGTAGAAACCTGGAGTGGTACCTACAAAAGGGTTAGAGGGAGAAGGTGCAGTGTGTGCAGGGGATGCAACAGTAATATCATGAGCAGGTGACTGGTCGCGCCGGTCATACTCATCATCGGTCCCTTGCCCATCGTCCATAGGAACGTTAGGTGGAAAAGGACCGGTAAAGGGTGGAGCGTCTAAATCATACGTCCAGTTCCTCGCATGTCGCACATATGTACACTGAGAGCAAGGTAGGATAACACTGGGTACAACTGCACCATGTATCATGAGGTGAAAACCACCTTCTCACCGCACCTTGCATAATTTCATATCTTTCAAAAACTTTAAGTTAATGGTGCAGTGAGGGAGTGGTTCCAAGGTGGCTAACTCAACGTGTAGATTTAACGCTCTAGCAATGGAGGTAATCAAATCACCGAAAGAGATGGCTCCTCCTTTTTTAAGGATGGCAGACATATGGGCCAACATGAAAGGAACAGGATTGATCCTGCGATTGGTGAGGCAACCCTGTAAAAACAACAACTCATGAGCATTTACTTTGTTAGAGTTCTCCCGGCCAAATATGGTACATGCTAAAAGGTATCTAAAAATATGTATGATCGGGTTATGAATATTAGAAGCCAAAATTCCTTTAAAGGAAGTGATATTCACATTAGATAATTTATTCCAAAAAGTAAATGCCTCGAGTGCCCATTCAGCATCCAAGGGCGTCTCACAGATAACACCCTCACCCGTAAGGCATTCCTAGCAAACCCGCTAAAGCATCGGTAGTATACTCGTATTCTACATTAAACATTCTAAAACAGACGGTACCTACCGTGCTAGCAGTGCCAGGGTAAGTAGTGTAAAATAAGAAACTCAAAAATTCCTTAGTGAGCCTATCGTAGGTGGGTGCTTTACTAGCAAAAATATAGTGTAATCCTAAATTATCAAGCATGTGGAAAACACTATGGTATGTGCCTAAAGTGTATAAACAGTCTTCGTCGACATACCTGATAGCGAGGATCTCCCGAGTTTGCAATTTTTGCAAAATCTTATTTTGTTGCTCATCGGGCTTTCCTCCACGAAGAATGATGATGTTGAACTCTATTCCGGCCATTAATGGTGGTTGTAGAGAAAAATGGGTATTTATAGAAAGGAAATGAAAAATGGAGTTTAATGGGTTTTTGGTGGAGAAATGGAGAAGTGAAGTTTGGAAATGGTAATGGCTTGTAGTCAAAATGAGAAAGTTGGGAATTTTTTTATGAACTTTGGTGGAGTTGGGAGAAGAAAAAATGGGTTTGGAGAGTTTGAAGAAGGTAAAAATGGTGAAAATGAGAATTTTGTCCGTTAAGTCATGGCGCCCGCCATGTCTTCGGATTTGGTTGGGCCGACTTTGCTCATTGCTACTTGAGTCAATAATGATTCACGAGTCCATAGATCTTAGAAAAAATAAAGCAAGCATAATGTCATAGGAAACAATAAAAATAAGCATGAATAATAAATAACGGGAAAATAGGGAAATTCAAACAGTATTTCTCGGTTAATGATGGCATCAATGCTCAGGGTATGATGGAGTCTCCTTGACTTCGTATCCTCGAAGCTCTGCGATCTGGCATCGGAGGTCGGCGATCTCATCATTCAGTATATTAGTCTCGGTGTCGTGTGAGGCGACTGATACTTCGACCTGCAAAGCAACATCAGCAAGATCCTAGCGAAGTTGGGCTATCTCCATGCGAAGCTTAACCAATTCAGATTGCATGCTTGGAATCTGGAGATTTGGATTGTTGGTGCGAACTTTCATTCTGATAGGTGCGATTTTTGGCTCGTCTACTATCTCTCCCTGCCCTTCTATGGCATAGGCCTAGTTGGCTTGATCAATAACACAAGTCACCTGAGGGTCAGGTAAAGTGAAATAGTGAATAGTCTCACCCTCGATTAATAGCCTGTATTGATTCTCTTGGAAAGAAGATCTCCTCATGAGGCCACGGTCCAGACATGAATCAATATCCATCAAGGTATAGCTGCAATAACACGTCAGGTGAGATAGTCTTCTATCGAGTCCCAGGGCTGAGGCTATATGAGTCACCGTGCTTCCAACATGTATAGGGCTCGCAGCAGAGCGAGCATTAAGATATAAACTCTCGATCAGGAAAGCTCCACAATCTACTGGGCGTGACTGAGTGACCCTGATACGCATGTGACTGAGGGATGATGACTCATGGCTTCTCCTATAGCGGCCGCCATGTGTACAATTTTCGTCGAAAAACCCTAATTTTAGGTCTTTTTGCTTCGTTTCTTCCAAAAGGGTCTGAAAGTGCGAAATATCTGAAAACAACATAAAAGAGAGCATTATACAAACAAAATGATAATAAAGTCCTAATAAACACGTGAAATCCGAGTCAAAAACACAGTGTAATTCAGTGTGATCACGCTCTCGTTGTGTTTAGGATTGATGCCTAGTTTCAACTATCTCGTTAAAATCTCAAACTCTCGTTCTTATTGACCGTAATCTTAGTTTGTTTTGTACTCTCGTACGAAAAACAGTTTGATTAAAACAAGAAACTAAAAACCAGAAAAGTAAGTTTTATAGAAACTGACACCAATTATTTACGAATCCCATCGTTTCGAAGGTTTTTACATACCGATATCTAAGGGTTTAGCTGGACATAGATGCAATAACAAACATTGTATTTGAAAAATCAAACATGCAATAAGGCATAAATAAATAAAATAACAATCAAAATAAAATCTGGATTACGAATTAAGAACTGGAACTAAATCTTGATTCTTTGATTAAAATAATGTCGGCAGGCTTTGGCAATGAGTAACCGTTACAATTGAATTCAAATGCGTAAATTAATTGCAATAGTCCCCGATGTGGAGAAACTATCACTGTTACAAAGTAGAAAAACTGCCTAGGAAACTAAAAGAAAATAATTCTAACTAAAAATAATCCGTAGATTGAAAACTGGAAGAAGAGAGAGAGAGAGAGTCCTGGCGTGTAGAAACTTCCCTCCTTATATATTTTCCACATCCCTAATTTGTAGCCGAAGGTGAGTGCATTCGTGGCTAGAATCATGGAGAAAAAGTAGGGAAGACTAGGTTGTGGCGGTTTCCACAACCCTATTCTTTGACTTCGTGGTGAGCGCCACAATTATAGGGCTAAGCGCCACAATTCTTCATGCTTGGTGGCGGGCGCCACCACCTACTTTGGTTCACGTGGCGGGCGCCACACATCTAGGTTATGGGCGCCACAAGCCCATTTGGTGTGGTGGACTATTATCTCTATTTTTCTCCATTTTCTTCTCTTTTTCTTTCCTTTTTGCTATTTTCCACTTTCCTTGTTGTAAACCTTTTATTCGGTAAATACCTGCAATAAACATAACATACTGCGTAATAATAAGTGTTAATCAAGTAAAAAGCAATGCATATGGAGCCAAAAATACAATACGTTTTCGCGTTATCATCTAGCTCAGTCTTGTCTACGCCTCCTCCCATTGTGCATACTCTACCTCGTGTCGAAGAAACCATCTACCATTCTGAGCCTCCTGAGGGCCCCAACGTTTATGAGAATGTGGAAGAGATGAAAGACCAGTTTCTTGAGTTGAGAAAGGAGTTGAAGACCTTAAGAAGGAAGGATTTGTTTGGTAAAAGTGTTGATGAGTTATGTCTAGTACCTAATGTTAAGATCCCGATGAAGTTCAAGTTCCTAGACTTTGAAAAGTATAAGGGGAATACATGTCCTCTGAGTCATCTTGTCATGTGTGCTTGCAAGATGTCTAGTCAGACCGACAATGATCAGCTACTCATCCACTACTTCTAAGACAATCTAACTGGTGCTGGACTTCGGTGGTATATGGGATTGGACAGTGCTAGTGTTCGTACTTTTAATGACTTGGGTGAGGCCTTTGTCAAGCAATACAAGTATAATATTGATATGGCTCCCGATCGAGATCAACTGAGATCGATGTCACGTAAGGACAAAGAGACATTCAAGGAGTACGCCCAAAGATGGAGGTGTAAGACCCTAATTTTGACCCTAAGATCCCTCATGGCATCATGTTATTGCACAAGTGCATTGCCTCAAGGATCATAGCATGTTTGGCTCCTTAACCCTAGGGTTGAGACTTGTTTGAGTGATTTGAGATCACCAAGCATGCTTGTATTGAATGTTATTGCATTTCTTATATGATTACTAACCAAAATCACAAAAATATGTCACTAACTCTTTTTGTTTTGAAGCTCAAGTGATCATGTGCTCCACAATGCTCCAAGGAGGCTCCTAAGCCCAATGCAATGGCTAGATGAAGATGATAAAAAGCTTGACAATGGTCCACAAAGTCCCTAATCATCATATATGTCTCCCAAGTATCTCAATTTGCCAATTTGATCAAGATAACCCAAAGGGCTTGAAGATTGTTTCCCAAGGAAACCCTAATTTCACTATGCTTTGACTGTACCTTGCCTATGAAGCAATCTCAGCCTCTGATCAAATTTAATCAAGGGAAGTTATTTCATTTATCATTTTATGCATATGTGAGCCTATTTGAGGCCCCTCAATCATTTATTCATCAAGATTGGAAGTTTGACTTTGAAAAGTTGACCAGTCAAGTCATCTGACTAAGCTGAGGTTCAATGAGTTATAACTTTAGATTTGTTTGTAAAATGAAGATGACCCCAAAAGAAAAAATGTTCCATTTGAAGCTTGGAAGGTCATCATTCATTTCAAAACATTATAGGTCATTTTGACTGAAACCCTAATTTTGGGTCAACTTACCAAGGGTATAACTTTCTCAATTTTTATGATTTTAAGGTGGGACCAAAGGCATTGGAAAGCCTGATACATCTAATTCAAATGTTATGTTGGATAAAACTTCATAATACTAAAGTAAATACATGTTATATTGCAAAACATTTTAGGTCATCATGGACCTAATTCATTGAATTTAAAAAAATACCCAACTTCAAATGCCCATAACTTTGTCATATAAAATCCAAATGATGCACACTTTGAGTCTACATTGATCATATTGAAAATATCTACAACTTTGATGTTGGAGATATTTTCATTTGAAGCTTGTATCATGAGGACAGAGGGGTTTGATTAAGCTTATTTTGGTTAACTTTTTCAAAGTGATTTGAATATATTTTAAACTTGAACTTTCCAAGCCAGTTTTGATCAATTTTCACATGTCAAATGGTTTTGTGCCCAACATGACTTTTGCTCCTTATTTCAAGAGCTTTCCAACCATTACTCACATTTTTCTTTTTGATTTACCATTTGGGAGATTCAAATTTCTTTTCACTTTTGTGCAATTTTGATATTTTATGTTAAAACTTGAAATGCAAGTCCTTTCTACTCCAAGTGCACGACCACATGCCTGCCATATGATCTCAACAAGCTCTTTCTGCCATTCATGGGCCTCTCATACGCCCACAAAGGCCCATGCACTCAAACTTTCAAATCCCATGCACATGAGTAAAGTGTGATGATCAGATGCATTCAGCTATAAATAGAGGCTTCATCTCCTTCATTTCATAACCTTTTGGAGATCCCATATGCTGCAAAATTGAAACCACACCCTCACCAAAGGAATCATTCACCATTTTTTCAGATTTTTCGAGCTTGAAATTCAGCAACATTAGTTGAGTTTCAAAGCTAGATTCCTTAGCCAATCATCCTCCCTAGATCCAGAGATCAAAAAGGAGCAAAAAGCTTGAAGGATTTGTGGCCAAAAGTTCATCAATTTGAAGGTATAAACTCAAACTGTTTGGATCTAAAACTCATAATTCAATGTAGTATTCTTGTGTTTTTGTGGTTCTCTGAAGTCCTCATACTTGAGGCAAGCTTTTGGTGTACTCAATTTGCCATTTCATAAACAATCCGTGCGGACACCATGATTTTCTCCTTCATCTTTTTCTCAATATAGGAAGAATGAAAGAAATCCAATGGTACAATGATGATCTACATCACACGAGCTTCATTTCCATGTCCTTGTTTTTCAATTTTGTTGAGATTTATTTTTCTACAAATCTGGCCGGAATCTGTTGGTTGGCCAGAGAAGACAGTGGTTTCCACCGCCACCACCACGTGTGCATGCTTATGGCCTTTGGATCTCTCTCTCACGATCTAATCTCATGCGTCCGTTTTAATTACTTGTTTTAATTCATCATGTGGCGTTGTTGACTTGAGTGTATCGTGTGTCCTCAGATCCAAGCCGTGCACCATTGCCACGTCAATTGATGAAGTGGATCTAGTGGCTCAGCATTTTTCGTTTATTTCATTTTCTTTTTATTTTCTTTTAATTCATTCTATTTTCAATAATTCATTAAAAATTCATATGAAGTCAGAAAAATATGAGACAAACTTTGAAATTTTTCTTGAAAAATCTAGTTTCATATTATGATTATTAATTATTTTTGTGACCTCATTTGATATTTTTCATGAATTATTTGGTTTTTAATGATTTTAGTTCATTTTAAAATACTTTTCTGACTTTTAAGAAATACAAAAATATTTTCATAGCATCTATGGATCATGATAAGTCAATGAAAAATAGTCTGAACAATTTCTTGTTTGTTTTGAGATTATTTGAGATTTTAATTCATATTATGATATTTTTGGTTGTTTTTAATTGATTTTAATTACTTTCTGACTTTAAAAATTTGTGAGAAAATTAGTCAAAGTTTGTTCGACTACGTTGAACCTATGAAAATTTAGTTGGACGTTTTGAAGTTGCTTTGAATTGAATTTGAGGTTCAACTTTGTTTGTATATTTTTTTTTGTATTTTCTTTTAATTCAAAAAATACCAAAAAAATATCATGGACTTCTTGGCTTGTTATATTCATTCCTTTTCTGTTTAGTGTTGATTAAGGTTGAATTGGTTCAACTTTGATCAAATTCATTGGATTTTGTGGTTTGAGAATCCTTAAGGATCATCACCTAGAAAGATGAATGAATTTGATCAAGGATGAGTTATCCCTTGATTAATTGAGATTGGTTGTTGACTTTTTACCCCTCCTTTTCATCTTCATCCCTTTCTTTCCCTCAATGGCCAATGAGTTAAAGTCTTAAGGTTGGTCTTGACAAATAGAAGTTTAATCTTCTTTGATCCAAACCAAACTTAACTTATCCATGATCAAGTGAGTTATTTTGTGTCAAAGATAGGTTACTTCTTGGTCAACCAAATAACCAAAAGTCAATACAAGGCCCTTCCCCTTTTATTTGGCATGGCAAGTTTATGGAGCTTGGCTTACTAGTCATGACCTCTAACTTGTGTTCTTTGCCTATATTCTTATTGACCGGCCTCAGATATGTGTGTCTACTATATTAGTCCACTTACGATTGCTTAACATAGCGCTACATTGTCTTATGACAAGCTAACATAACTCTACTAACTACTAACTTTAATTTGAGCTTTTAAATTCTTGTCATTTACTTTTAATGTCATTTATTTCTTGCTCATTATTCATCTTAATTTTCATCTTTGCTCACTTGAGGACATATTTTATGTTTATGTCATTTTTCTTTTGCTCATTTGAGCCCATTATTGTACATAAATATATTGATGTTTTGTGTTATTTTGTGTTTGTTTTGATGTGAACCAAAATGCAAAAGGAGAAAGGACTTAGAATTAGGATTTACCCTTGCTTAAAGGAGTTCAAGAGCAACTAGGCCTCATGCCTTTAGAATGCAAAATTTGTTGAAGAGAAACTAGACCTCATGCCTTTAGAATGCTAAAATTCAAAGTTGACCTCAAAGGACTTCTCCTCAAACTTATTCTTTGTCTATTCCCTTTATTATGTTGTGAGCTTTTTCATGTGTGCTTTTGTGTGATAGGAACCTCATCTTAAGATTGTGAAAAGAGGACCATTGTCATGAGTAGCCAAGTTAAGAGACAAGCCAAATGGAGATCCTAGGAGCTTGAATTCAAATTATTGATTGCTTGTTTGTGTGCTAAATCCAAAGGAAAGGAGCATCTTGAGTCATCCCTATGACTCCAAGGAAAGGAACTCCAAGGGTTATCTTTCCCCTCTTATCTTTGTACGCTTTAGGAATAGCCCTTCTCTCTTCTTCCCACTCTAACCAAGCCAAAAATAATTTTCAAAACTTTGACTTTATTTCAAATTAGAAACCAAGGCCTTAGGCCTTTGACTTTTCACAACCATTTTCATAAATACTCATTGTAAATAAACTTTAATGTAACCTTGACCTCATTTTTGTAAATAAATTTAACTTGTAAATATAACCCATTTCAAGTTGTTTTGTGGTTCCAATGGCCACTTGTTTAAACCTTTTCAAAAACATTAGTCATAGGTTTGAGTTATCATAGTGGTTGATGTAAATCTCACCTCATCCTTAGTGTTGGATTATAAGCCTTCCATGCTTATTATAGGGTTAACCCCTCACTAGCATGTTGAAGCCTTCCTCACATGGTGGATTATTGGTTTAGGTTGAGTTTTCTCCCTTTGATAACAAAAGACCTTAAGACTCTTGATTAAAATCAATCCACCAATCTTTGAAATTTTTACCACGAACTACGAGGTTTTGATCCTCCTTTGTGATGGTACGTACGCAATGAGTTCATCCATTAAAACAACAAAATTTGTAAATATGATCTATTCTCTTCTCATCCCTCCAATATTTTGCACAAATCTTTTCACAAATACCAACCTATAACATTTATTTGCAAAAAGGGTTCCCTTAGAGTACTAAGGATGTTTTGGGTGCGTAAAACCTTCACATTTCATAACCAACCCCTTACCTAGATCTTTGACATTTTCATTAGTTTTTGATCTGAAAAACTTCTTACTTGGCTTTTGTTCGCTTTTTAGCCTTTCCTTTGAATAAATAAAAGTGCGGTGGCGACTCGAATTGTATGTTGACTTTTGGTTTAGTCAATAAACCAAAAAGTAACGAAAACCCCGCTTCAGGAGGGAGTTGGCTTCCCAAATTAGTCCACCTCTAGAGGAGAAATAAATGTCCAAGATCTTTTTAAAGATGTTGAGTTCATTTTACTATGAACGCATGATTGCTAGTGCTCCTAGTGATTTCACCGAAATGGTGAACATGGGGATGATACTGGAAGAAGGTGTCCGAGAAGGACGGTTGTCCAAAGATGAAGCTTTGGTGAGCAAGAAATATGGAGGTGCTTTCTCCAAAAGGAAGGAAGGAGAAACCAATGCAGTGTATGCAAGGAGGCAGAGAAGGCCTCTTGTGAAGAAGAATTCCCAGTCCCGTCAACATCACCATCAAGTATCGCCTTTAATTCTGGTTTTTACCAACAATTCAACAAATCAATCAGTTCCTATTCAGCAACAACATCAGCAACAACCACAACAACATACCAACTACAACAATAACAATCATGAACAAAACTTTGAGAGGAAGAAGGTCTATTTTGAACCTATTCCTATGACATATGCAGAATTGTACCTTTCCTTTATTGTTAAGAATATGATTTAACTAAGAAATCCTTCACAAACTCCTGAACCATTGCCATGGTGGTTCAAGCTTAACTTGCACTGTGCTTTTCATCAGGGAGCTCCTGGCCATGATATTGAAAACTACTATCCTTTGAAGTATGAGGTTTATAAGCTAATTAAGAATGGTATGGTGTCCTTTGAGGACAGAACTCCTAATGTTAAAGCAAGTTTTTTGCCCGCTCATGACAACGCCTCTGTGAACATGGTAGACGGCTTCCCCGGGAATTTTAGAGTCTTCGATATTCGTTATATTCGCCAGTCTTTGGTGGAGATCCACATGAATATATGCTTAATAAGTGATTATGAACATGACCATGACGGCTGTGTTATCTGCAACATCAACCCTCGAGGTTGCGTGATAGTCAAGAGGGATATCCAGAAATTGGTAAATGAAGGTACAATTCAGAGCCAGCAGTCCTGAGATATGGGCGATGATGTGAGCGTTATAGTACCGGTGTTCAAAACCCCTGAGCGGGTAGTTATTGAATTTTATAGCAGTAATAACAATAATGTTAGTAGATATGTATCACAATTGGTTATACGGTTAGCAGGCCCCGTACCCTATTCATCTGATAAAGTTGTGCCTTATAAGTACAATTCCACCATGATTGAGAATGGGCAAGAGGTTCCTCTTCCAACTGTGAATTCAGTGGTAAGCATTGCAGATGTAGTGAAGGTGACCCGTTGCGGTCGTTTTTTTGGCCATGTATCTCCTAAAGTTATGGAAAATGTATCAGTGGGTAAGAAAGTTGGTGTTCCTTGATCAGTTCATTTTGATGCACATTCTTCTATATTTATACTTATGCATTTCCATGTTTTAGTTTGGTTATTTTTCCCTTTTAATGTGATTTTTATAATTTATCTTATTTTTACACTTATTTGTTTTTCGCAGTTTATTTTCAGCATTAGCAATCCGCACGAATATATTCATAACTAGAGCTAGGAGTATCGGATCGAGGTGTGGTGCAAGTCGGAAATCTAAGAGAAAGAGATACGACTTTCATGAAGAAGTCAGAAGCTAGTTCGAATTGTAGCATGGTTGAAAAATCCGTTGAAGTCTTCAGCACTAGATTTATATTTTGTGTTGGGTTATTTAGTTTGGGCCTGGGTTATGTTTTGACCAAATTAGGTTTATTCTTCTTTTCCTATAACCTAAGCAGCCGAAAATAGTACACAGTATCACTATTCATGAAAATTTGAAAGCTTGTATGAATTCAATGGAGAACTAATCCCTCTGATTCGATCTGCCGTAATTCAGGTTCCAAAACTTGAGATTATTATAATGTTAATTTTAGTTTAATTCCTTTCAATGATATTTTGTGTTCTTGTATGCTTAATTCAATTGCATGAAATACATTGATTCAATTTGGTTGATTGTATAATCCCAACATAGGCACGTCACGTTTTCTTAATTCGTTTTTGTGTCTGATCAATGATGTTTGCTTAATCCATGAAAACTCATCTCGTTTGCTTAATTCGGACAATAGGATCATACATCTCACAAACTTCACCGCGTTTGTCATTGAGTTTGTATCAAAATAGGAATAGACAATCCGCTTAGGGTATTAAAATTATATTAATTGATGATAGTAGGAACTGAATCGGTAGATTGAATTATTTCATAATCACTTATTTCATAACAGCTTATTTCAAGAATTGCTTTTAATAATCACTTTTTCTTAATCGAACACCAAACCAAACAACCCCCCCTAATTCGATTTACCTTTGGATAATAATAATCAAGAATCCTTGTGAGAACGATATCTGAGTTAAAATTTTTGCCGTACTACGTTTTTGAAAAATACTCGTTTTGACCCGCGCGCGACAGCGGATCAAATTGGCGCTGTTGCCGGGAATTCTTGTAGATTTTAACCATTATTATAGTCTAACTATTGTTATAGTCATAGGTGTTTAAGCATTTTTATGCCCTAACTTTCTTGTGTTCTGGTGTTTTTGCGTTTTAGGATTAAAAAAACTGTTTTTTTTAAATCGTCTCAAATTATTCCGATTCTTTGTCATCCTAAAAACCCGGAATTCCTTATTTTTCTATTTTTTATGATTTTTTTTTCTGTTTTGATAGTTTCAGAAAATTCTGAAAAAAATCTCAAAAATTTTAATTGACGTTATTAGATTAATTTTTGTGTTTTTGTATTTTTTCCCTTTTATTTTAATAGTTTTTTTTACGTATTTCAATTGTTTGTTCTTAATAGGGACATTGTCGGTATTTTCCTATTTGTTGCTGCATTGCTGAATTAGTTATGTGTTTTCTCATTCTTTGTGGATTTTTTTCTATTGAGTTTAATATGGCTGACCAAAGAACTCTGAGAGAACTTGCTGCTCCTGATATGAATTACAATGGTTTATGTATTGAATATGCTGATGCTACTGTTCCTTTTGAGTGAAAGTCTGGTTTAATACACTTGTTGCCAAGGTTTAGTGGTCTTGCAGGTGAGAATCTGCATAAGCATCTTAAGGAATTTCAGGTTGTTTGCTCTACACCATTGAGACCTGAAGGAATCACCGAAGTTCACATCAAGCTGAGAGCCTTCCCGTTTTCACTACAGGGTACTGCCAAGGATTGGTTATATTATCTTGAGTCGAATTCTATCACGACTTGGAATGATTTGAAGAGAGTCTTCCTAGAGAGATACTTTCCTGCCTCCATGGCTGCATTAATCCGAAAACATATATGTGGTATTAGACAGGGAAATGAGTCATTGGCTGAGTATTGGGAGAGATTCAAACAATTAGTATCCAGCTGCCCTCAACATCAAATTACCGAACAACTGCTTATTCAGTATTTCTATGAGGGATTGTAACCAATGGATAGAAACATTCTTGATGCTGCTAGTGGTGGAGCACTTGTCGATAAAACTCCAGTTGCTGCTAAAGCCCTGATTGAGAACATGTCACTCAACTCCCAGCAATTCACAACCAAAAATAATTCTATGGTCCAAAAAAAAGGTGTGAATGACATTCAGGTTTCCTCTTCCAACAAGGCCTTAGAGACCAGAATTGACGAGCTCACTGCCTTAGTCAAACAGCTGGCAGTAGAAAAACCTCAAACAGCAACAATGTGTGGTATTTGTACTTCTCATGAGCACCCGACCGATACTTGTCCTATTCTGAGAGACGAGTCCATTACTGAGTTGCCTCAAGCTTATGCAGCAAACCTTTACAATCAAGGCAAAAATCAGAACAGGTACAACAACATTCCTGACATGTCCACCAATAAATACCACCCCAAATTGGAGGAACCATCCCAACCTTCGATATGGAAACCAACAACCAACCCAACCAACAACTACCCCCCAAGCTACCATTTCTACACCCTCTGGACCTTCATTAGAGGACCTGGTCAAACAACTAGCTGTTAATAATCTTTAGTTTCAACAAAGAACAGAATCTAGTATTCAAACCTTACAGACACATATTAGGCAGCTTGCCACCTCAATGAATGCCATACAATCCCAAGGATCAAACCAACTTCCTGCCCAAGCAGTTATGAATCCAAAAGGTCCTAATGCCGATGTCAGTGCAATTTCTTTGAGCTCTGGAAAGGTCACAGAACCAGCCCCCGAAAAAAATAAAATAATTCTTGAGGTAACATATGAACTTTCTTCACCTTCTTCACCTTCTTCTGTTGTGGTAGAAACTGAAAAGAATAAAGAAAAAGAATATGTACCACCAGTCCCCTTTCCACATAGAGTTATGAAAAATAAAAGAATTGAGGAAGGAGAAAAGAGAGGGAGATCTTGGATGTTTTTAGAAAAGTTGCGTTAAACATTCCGCTTCTTGATGTCATTAAGCAGGTTCCTAAGTATGCAAAGTTTCTGAAAGATTTATGTACAAACAAAAGGCGAATGAAAGCTGATGAGAGAGTAAACTTGGGAAGAAATATTTATGCTTTTATTCAGCCCAAGCCCCATTTTGAAAAAGTTACAGGCGAGCAAAATGTTTCAGCCATCTCTCAGGTCTTGCCACAAAAGTGCAAGGACCTAGGAACTTTTACTATTCCTTGTACCATCGGAGATAAGCAATTCGATAATTGCATGCTTGATTTGGGAGAGGGCATTAATGTTATGCCTACTTCTATTGATAATAACCTTTGTCTTGGTCCTTTTGCAGCATACAGGTTTAATTGTTCAGTTGGCGAACAGGAGCAATGCCCTCCCTACTGGTATAGTGGAAGATGTCCTTGTTCAAGTTAACGATTTGATTTTTCTTGCAGATTTTTACATCCTAGACATGGAAGGAGAAACTAAGTCAAGCAAGGCTCCCATCATTTTAGGCAGACCGTTCATGAAAACGGCGAAGACAAAAATTGATGTTGACGATGGAACCATGTCCATGGAATTTGGTGACATTGTCGCAAAATGTAACATCTTCGATGCCATGAAACATCCCTTGGAGGAGCACTCTGTTTTTCATATTGAGTTGATACCTAATTTGGTTGATGAAACTTATTCTGAATTGTTTTCACTTGATTTTCCATCCTTACTTGGATTTGATAATGTTTACTCATGTGCTGGTTATACTGACACTAATATTTGTGTTGTATGTGATGAGATTGATGTTGCCTTACAGGGTGACATGTTTCCTACAGGTGAAGTTGTTGTAAACAAAGTTGTTTATGCAGCTGATGCTCTCGACATCCCGGCTGCCCCAAACGCTCCATCCATCGAGCAACCCCCGTCCTTAGAGCTGAAACAACTCTCGGATACTCTGAAATACGCTTATTTGGAGAGTGATGAAAAACTCCCTGTTATTATTTCTTCTAACGTTGATTCCGATCAGGAAAATAAACTTTTGCAGGTTTTGAAGAAGCACAAGAAGGCAATTGGCTGAACATTAGCTGACATCCCAGGTATTAGTCCTTCCATGTGTATGCACGGGATTTTACTTGAAGACGGTGCTAAATCGGTAAGGCAACCCCAAAGAAGGCTTAATCCTTTGATTCTTTATGTGGTAGAGAAAGAGGTAACCAAACTTTTGCAAGCAGGTATCATTTATCCTATCTCTGACAGTAAATGGGTAAGCCCAGTGCAGGTTGTACCTCAGAAATCTGGACTCATAGTGGTGAAAAATGAAAACAATGAACTTGTTCCCACTAGAGTTCAGAATAGCTGGAGAGTTTGTATTGATTAAAGGACGTTGAACCAAGCTACCAGAAAGGATCACTTTCCTTTGTCGTTCATTAACCAAATGCTTGAACGACTAGCTGGTAAATCACATTTTTGTTTTCTTGATGGTTTTTCAGGTTACTTTCAGATTCATATTGCATCTGAAGATCAAGAAAAGACTACTTTCACGTGCCCATTCGGTACATTTTCTTACAGGAGGATGCCTTTTGGTCTTTGCAATGCTCGTGGCACTTTCCAGCGATGCATGATTAGTATTTTCTCTGAGTTTATTGAAAATTGCATGGAAGTGTTTATGGATGACTTTACTGTTTATGGTTCGTCTTTTGATGCATGCTTGAAAAGTTTGAATATGGTTTTAGAGAGATGCATCGAGACTGACCTTGTTTTAAATTATGAAAAATGTCATTTTATTATTGAGCAGGGAATTGTTCTTGGTCACATAATTTTTGAGAAAGGAATTTCTATTGACCCTGCTAAGATTGATGTAATTTCTACATTGCCTTACCCTTCTTGCGTTCGCGAGATTCGTTCTTTTCTTGGTCATATAGGTTTTTACAGGCGTTTCATCAAGGATTTCAGCAAGATAGCTCTTCCGCTGTCAAACTTGTTGAAGAATGACGTCACTTTCAGTTTTGATGACAAATGCAAACAAGGGTTTGACTTCTTGAAGAAAGCATTGACCTCCGCTCCCATCATCCAGCCTCCCGACTGGACCCTCCCTTTTGAGATTTTGTGTGATGCTTCTAATTATGCTGTTGGGGCTGTCCTTGCACAAAGAGTTGACAAGGCTGCCTATGTTATTTATTATGCTTCCAGGACTTTAGATTCTGCACAGTCAAATTACACCACCACAGAAAAAGAACTTCTAGCTATTGTTTTTGCTCTTGATAAATTCATATCGTATTTGCTAGGTTCCAAGGTTGTTGTTTTTACTGACCATGTAGCATTAAAGTACTTGTTGAAGAAGCCAGATGCAAAACCGAGATTGATTTGGTGGATGTTGTTGCTCCAAGAATTTAATGTAGAGATTAAAGACAAAAGTGGAGTTGAGAACTTAGTGGCTGACCACTTGAGCAGGATAGAGAGAGATGCAGATCGCTTTCCTATTCAGGATGACTTTCCGGATGAGCAGCTTTTTCTTTTGCATGGGATTACACCTTGGTTTACTGACATTGTTAATTTTCTTGTTGTTGGTGTTTTTCCTACAGGTGCATCTAGATCACAGATTCACAAACTCAAGAGTGATGCCAAATATTATGTTTGGGATGATCCATATCTTTGGAAGTTTGGTAGTGATCAGGTAATTAGGAGATGTGTCCCCGACAATGAGATTGAATCCATTTTGAAATTTTCTCATGCATCTCAAGTCGGCGGACACTTTGGTCCGTAAAAGACTGCAAGAAAAGTCCTTGATTCAGGTTTCTATTGACCAACTGTTTTTAAGGATGCTTATGAGACTTACCGCACTTGTAAAGAGTGCCAGATAGCAGGTACAAACATCACTCACAAGAGTGAAATGCCTCAGCAGCCTATGCTTTTCTGTGAGGTATTTGATGTATGGGGAATCGACTTCATGGGTCCCTTTCCTGTATCTTTTGGTTTCCTTTACATTTAGCTTGCTGTTAATTATGTTTCAAAGTGGGTGGAAGTTATCCCCACTAGGACTAATGATTCTAGAGTTATTGCAGATTTTGTCAGGTCTAATATCTTTTGCAGGTTTGGAATACCATGAGATATCATAAGTGACCAAGGCACTCATTTCTGTAACTGCACCATGGAAGCCTTGCTCCGGAAGTATGGAGTTGTGCACAGAGTCTCTACTGCATATCACCCACAAACTAATGGGCAAGCTGAGATCTCAAACAGGGAGATCAAACCGGTTTTAGATAAAATGGTGTAGCCAAACAGGAAGGACTGGAGCCATTGTCTAGAAGACGCACTTTGGGCCCAAAGAACAGCTTTCAAGACACCTATTGGGATGTCTCCTTATCAACTTGTTTTTGGTAAGGCATGTCATCTTCCTGTTGAGATAGAACACCATGCTTATTGGGCGGTAAAAAGTTGTAATTTGGAGATGCAACAAGCAGGTATTGAAAGAAAACTCTAATTACAACAGCTGGAAGAGCTTAGACTAGAGGCTTATGAAAGCTCTAGGATTTATAAAGAGAAAACTAAGCACTTCCATGATAAAATGATTTCTAGGAAGGAATTTTTTGTGGGCCAACAGGTTTTACTGTTTAACTCCCGCCTTAAGCTTATGGCTGGGAAACTTCGATCCAAATGGATTGGCCCTTTTGTTATTACTAATGTTTTCCCTTATGGTGCAGTAGAAATAAAAAGTGCAGGTACTAACAAGACTTTCAAAGTCAATGGGAAGCGCTTGAAGCTATTCCATGAAAGTTCAATGACTGAAGATGTCAGCATATAGGAGCTTTTTTTGGAAGCACCTAACTACCCTGCAACTTGATTAGGAAGTCTTTCTTTCCTTCTCTCTACTTTATTAGTAATGTCTTTTCATTGAGGGAAATGTTTATTTTAAGTGTGGGGGAGGGAAATCATTTGTTTCGTTTGTTTTCCTTGTTTTTGTTAGTGTTTTGTTTGTTTTCAGTCGTAGAAAAAAAATGCATCTTCTTGAAAGTTTTAGGCTATAGACTGACTAATTTGAGATTAGTTTGTGGAGACTTGGGAAAAATTCACAAGATCGGTATCGTCTTAACATCGTAAGTCTCCTGCATATGGAAATTGATTCGAATCCTTATTATGTTTTAGCCTTAAATTCTCATTCTCTGACAGCTCTTGAGTAGTTTATTTCAGTAGTCAGCACCATCTCACACACACTTTACGCAGGGAAGCCGATGAATATAAGTGTGTTCCGAAAAAGAAAAAAAAAGAGAAAGAAAAGGGAATGCACCTTCTATGTTTGGTGACCCTCACCCGGTCACTTAACCCAATGGATGTAGAACCTTAAAAAAAATTGAAAATAAGACTCGTTGTCAGTTGGTTCAGCGGTTTCTGGTGCTGAACTTGGTAGGGAGGATTACGGTCCGATCCCCCGCAACTACAACTGAGTAACCAAAGGGTTATGCCACGTAAGTACTAGAATCCCGTGCAAAAAGGATCAGAGTCACTAACCGGTCGCCTTGCTATGGGTGTGTGGAGATAACGGGCTTAATGTGATTGCACCTGAATGAAAAAGAGCAAAAAGAAGGATGAGTAAGTTAGGCTTTAACATAATAACATGATTCGAGTTGATTAGTGTATTCAGGAGGTTTATGACTGCACAATTGTGGATTAGTGTTCCTACGATATCCTTAGTGTGTAAGATTGGTACCTATCGATACAAACTTAACCGAAGAAGACTTGTAGCCTAGGATGAGTAACTAATGATGTGTTTGTCTTTTCTTTGTTTTATTTTAAATTTTGCTCGGAGTGCAAAAGTTCAAGTGTGGGGGAATTTGATCAGTTCATTTTGATGCATATTCTTCTATATTTATACTTATGCATTTCCATTTTTTAGTTTGGTTATTTTTCCCTTTTAATGTGTTTTTATAATTTATCTTATTTTTACACTTATTTGTTTTTCGCAGTTTATTTTCAGCATTAGCAGTCTGCACGAATAAATTCATAACTGGAGTTAGGAGTATCGGATCGAGGTGTGGTACTAGTCGTTGGAAATCTAAGAGAAAGAGCTACGACATTCATGAAGAAGTCAGAAGCTAATTCGAACTGTAGCATGGTTGAAAAATCCGTTGAAGTCTTCAGCACTAGATTTATATTTTGTGTTGGGTTATTTAGTTTGGGCCTGGGTTATGTTTTGACCAAATTAGGTTTATTCTACTTTTCCTATAACCTAAGCAGCCGAAAATAGTACACGGTATCCCTATTCACAAAAATTTGAAAGCTTGTACGAATTCCATGGAGAACTAATCCCTCTGATTCGATCTGCCGTAATTCAGGTTCCAAAACTTGAGATTCTTATAATGTTAATTTTAGTTTAATTCCTTTCAATGATATTTTGTGTTCTTGTATGCTTAATTCGATTGCATGAAATATATTGATTCAATTTGATTCATTGTATGATCCTAACATAGGCACGTCACGTTTGCTTAATTCGTTTTTTTTGTCTGATCAATGATGTTTGCTTAATCCATGAAAACTCATCCCGTTTGCTTAATTCAGACAATAGGATCATACATCTCACAAACTTCACCGCGCTTACCATTGAGTTTGTATCCAAATAGGAATAGACAATCCTCTTAGGGTATTAAAATTATATTACTCGATGATAGTAGGAACTGAATTGGTAGATTGAATTATTTCATAATCACTTATTTCATAACAGCTTATTTCAAGAATTGCTTTTAATAATCACTTTTTCTTAATCGAACACCAAACCAAACAACTCCCCCCCCCTAATTCGATTTACCTTTGCATAATAATAATCAAGAATCCTTATGAGAATGATATCCGAGTTAAAATTGTCGCCGTACTACCTTTTTGAAAAACTCTCGTTTTGACCCGCGCGCGACAGCGGATCATTCCTATAGTTGATCCGATTGATGCTCCAGCTTGTCAGTCTGGAGAGTCCAGCCGGTTGATGATTAAAGATGATGATGAGGTTCTGCTTTTAATCAAGAAGAGTGAGTTCAACATTATGGAGCAACTTCTCCAAACACCATCAAAGATTTCTGTGCTGTCACTACTGATGAACTCTGAGGCGCATAGAGAGGCTTTGCAGAAAGTATTTGAGCAAGCTTATGTAGAACTTGATGTCACTGTGGATCAGTTTGACCACATTGTTTCCAACATTACTGCATGTAATAATCTGAGCTTTTGTAATGAAGAACTTCCGGAGGAAGGTAAAGATCACAACTTGGCACTCAACATTACAATGAACTACAAAGAGGACGCTCTGTCCAATGTATTAGTTGATACTGGTCCATCATTGAATTTATTGCCCAAGTCAACTTTGGCAAGGCTATCGTATCAAGGAGCACCAATGAGGTACAGTGGTATTGTGGTCAAAGCGTTTGACGGTTCTAAAAAAACTGTCATTGGAGAGGTGAACCTTTTAGTTCAGATAGGTTCGCGTGCTTTTCAAGTTACTCTTCAAGTAATGGAAATTCACCCGGCCTATAATTGTTTGTTGGGGAGGCCATGGATCCATGAGGCTGGTGCCGTAATGTGTACTTTGCACCAGAAATTAAAAGTTGTTAAGAACGGAAAACTCGTCGTTATTTGTGGGGAGAAAGCGCTTTTAGTAAGCCATTTGTCATCCTTCACCTATGTGGAAACTGAAGAAGATATTGGAACGTCGTTCCAGACTTTTTCTATTGCTAATGAATTGAAGAAGACTAGGGCATCCATGTCTTCTCTGAAGGATGCACAAGAGTTTATTCAGGCTGGCAGCACCGACAAGTGGGGTCGTGTTGTAGAAGTTTTGGAAAACAAGAATAGGGTTGGGCTAGGATTTCAGCAAGGGACATCAACGCCAATGTCAAGGCCACTCAAGAATTTTTCCGCAGTTGAGGGTTCATTCACAAGGGTGATCAACACTCAGCTGCAATTATTGAAGACAGCGATGAAGACGAAGTTTGTGCCAACTTTGTGACACACAAATAGACTTGCAATAATTGGGTTGCTATTGATGTCCCTATTGTTATGCATCGTTCAAAGTAATTTGTTTTATAATTAAAGAAAAATCCTTCTCTTATGCCTAAGGGAGAAGTGAAAAATTGTTGGGCTCTTTCAATATTATCATCAATAAAAATACAATTTTATTCATCCACGTCTATGATGTTTATTTTTACTTTTTGCTTTTTCTGAAATGGTAATCACAAAAAACATAAATAAATAATATTTTCTCCATATCTGCATAATATTTGTTTGCACTTCATTTCTCTAAAATTAAAATATCAATCATTATGCAGGTTGTTATCGAGTGATGCCTTTCGGTTTAAAGAATGCTGGTGCAACGTACCAGAGAGCTATGACCACTCTTTTTCATGATATGATGCCTAAATAGATTAAGGTTTATGTTGATGATATGATTGCTAAATCAAGAGATGAAGAAGAGCATGTCAAGTATTTATTGAAGTTATTCCAGCGTTTGAGGAAGTATAAACTTCGCTTGAATCCCAATAAGTGTACATTTGGTGTTCGCTCTGGTAAGTTCTTGGGCTTTATTGTCAGCGAGGAGGGTATTGAAGTTGATCCCGCCAAGGTCAAAGCAATGTAAGAGATGCTTGCACCCAAAACTGAGAAGCAAGTCAGAGGTTTTCTCGGCCGCTTGAACTATATTTCAAGATTTATATCACATATGACTGCCACATGTGCACCTATATTCAAGCTCCTTCGAAAAGATCAATCTTGTGATTGGATCGAGGATTGCCAAAACTCTTTTGACAGTATTAAAGAGTATCTGCTTAAGCCTACGATTTTGTCTCCGCCTATTGAAGGAAGACCGTTGATCATGTATTGACTGTGCTTGATGAGAGAATGGGCTGTATTCTTGGTCAGCAAGATGAATCTGGAAAGAAAGACTATTTAATTTACTACTTCAATAAGAAGTTCACCAATTGTGAGACTCGATATTCTATGCTTGAGAAAACATGTTGCGCATTGGCTTGGGCTACTAAATGTCTACACCAATATATGTTGAATCATACTACTTGGTTGATATCCAAAATGGATTCAATCAAGTACATTTTTGAGAAGCCTTCTTTAACCGGGAGGATCGCCCGTTGGCAAATGTTGTTATTAGAGTATGATATTGAATACCGATCTCAGGAAGCTATTAAAGGTAGTATCTTGGCTGACCATTTGGCTCACCAACCTATTGAAGATTATTAGTAGGTGCAATATGATTTTTCCGACAAATAGATTTTGTACTTGAAGATAAAAGATAGTGATGAACCATTGCTTGAAGAAGGCCCAGAGTTTGGTTCCTATTGGAGCATGGTATTTGATGGAGCTGTTAATTCGTATGGTAATGGCATTGGGGCAATCATTATTACTCCTCAAGGCACTTATTTTCCGTTTACAGCTAGATTAGCCTTCAAGTGTACAAACAATATGGCTGAGTATGAAGCTTGGATTATGGGGCTTGAAGAGGCCATTGAACTTAGGATCAAATATCTTGATATCTATGGAGATCCAACTTTGGTGGTTAACCAGATCAAAGGTGAATGGGAGACCAATCAACCCGGTTTGATACCGTATAAAGATTATGCAAGGAGGATTTAAACTTTCTTTACGAATGTGGAGTTTTATCACATCCCTCGATATGAAAATCGGATGGCAGATGCTCTTGCAATGTTTAGTTCCATGATTATGGTGAAGTTTTGGAATGAAGTTCCCAATCTGACTGTGATACGTCTTGATAGGCCAGCTCATGTTTTTGCTGTTCAAGAAATCAAAGATGAAAAGCCATGGTATTTTGATATCAAATGTTTTCTCCAAAGTCAAATTTACCCGTCTAGGGCATCTTTGAAAGATAAGAAGACTTTGAGAAGATTAGTCGGCAACTTCTACTTGAATGGTGATGTGCTTTATAAGAGAAATTTCGATATGGTTTTGCTCAGCTGCATGGACAGACACGAGGCATACTTGTTGATGACTGAAGTCCATGAAGGTTCTTTTGGTACTCATTACAATGGACATGCTATGGCGAAGAAAATGTTGAGAGCAGGTTACTATTGGCTGACAATGGAATCAGACTGTTGCAAGTTTGTGAAGAAATGCCACAAGTGTCAAATTTATGTAGTTAAGGTTCTTGTTCCCTCAACACTGTTGAATGTAATTTCCTCTCCATGGCCCTTCTCCATGTTGGAAATTGATATGATTGGCATGATTGAGCCCAAGGCATCAAATGGGCATCGGTTCATTTTGGTGGTTGTTGATTACTTCACAAAGTGGGTTGAAGCGGAATCATATGCAAATCTGACCAAGCAAGTCGTTGCAATGTTTATCAAGAATCAGATCATATGTTGTTATGGTGTGCCAAGTAAGATCATTCATGATAATGGATCGAACTTGAATAATAATATGGCGGAAGCTCTTTGCAAAGACTTAAAGATTGCACGTCATAATTCTTCTCCCTACAGACCCAAGATGAATGGGGATGTTGAAACTGGGAATAATAATATTAAGAAGATTATTCATAAGATAGTTGTGACGTACAAAGATTGGCATGAGATGCTCATGTTTTCTTTGCATGGGTACCGTATATTTGTACGCACTTCAACATGGGCAACCCCTTTATCTCTTGTTTATGGCATGGAAGTTGTGCTCCCAGTAGAGGTTGAGATCCCATCATTGTGTGTGCTGATGGAAGCCAAGTTGACTGAAGCTGAATGGTGCCAGACCAAGTTTGACCATCTCAATTTGATTGAAGAGAAGAGATTGGCTGCCATGGGTCATGTCAGTTATATCAGTAAAGATTGAAGAAAGCTTTTGAGAAGAAGGTCAAGCCTCATGTGTTTAGAGAAGGTGACCTCGTGCTCAAGAAGATTCTATTTTTCAAACCTGACGCTAGGGACAAATGGACTCCTAATTATGAAGGCCCATACGTTATTAAGAGACCCTTCTCAGGTGGTGCATTAATTCTTACAACTATGGATGGTGAAGAGTTCACACGCCATGTGAACGCTGACGAAATCAAGAAATACATTGCCTAAAAAAGAAGAAAAGGACGGCTCGCTAAGTTGAAAACCCAAAAGGGTGGCTTAGGCAAAAATGAGCGTCTTGGTGGATTGATAACCCGAAAGGGCCAACCAGGCAAAAGTTAGAGACAAAAATAAAAACAGTTATCCCGGTAGATTGAGTACCCCACCTTGAGACAATCTAGGCAAAATTAGGGATTATGGGAAGTAATTGCACCCGGTTGATCCTGATCGTTGAAGCAACATTAAATAGTCATTTGGTTCTAATTCATCATTCTCAACCAAAGACAAGAGCACAATGGATTTCAAAGTTGGTAGGGAGAGTAGTGGTCATTGTATTCAATGTAGCCTTTTTCCATGTAAATAACCATTTTCAAACATTGTAAAGATCCATGGAGTCCCGTCATTTGCGGACTACCATTATATTAAATAAAGTTGAGTTTTTATCCAATTATTTCTTATTCTTATTTGTTTCTGCTTTAATAAAATCGAATTTTTATGATGATAATTTTGAAATAAATAAATCAATGAATAATCATTTTCCTTGAAATAATAAGGAATTTACTTTAAGAACAATCAATTTCAAAAAGGAATATCAACAACAATCTAAGGATGACATGCCTTGAGGTATGAGAAGTATTGTTATCTTCCCCAAGCATTTGATTGGTTACTTCGCCTCCCCAACAATTTTTCATTCATCCCTAGTAGACTTGATGGGTTGCTCCCCAGGCAGTTCATCATTTGTCTCCAGTAGAGATGATGTGTTGTTCCCTTTTAAGTTCATCCTTCCCCAACTAAGGAATATCAACAACAATCTAAGGATGACATGTCTTGAGGTATGAGAAGTATTGTTATCTTCCCCAAGCATTTGATTGGTTACTTCGCCTCCCCAATAGTTTTTCATTCATCCCTAGTAGACTTGATGGGTTGCTCCCCAGGCAGTTCATCATTTGTCTCCAGTAGAGATGATGTGTTGTTCCCTTTTAAGTTCATCCTTCCCCAGCTAAGGCTTTTTGATTTTACTTATGGAGTTTGTGAGTGAACCATGGATCTCTATGAAACCTTTATTTGGTTTTCAGATCCTTAGCACCTTTATTTGGATATTGCATGGCCATGGCAGTTTCTCCCCTTCGTGAGTCTGCAGATCCGGTTGATATATTTTGGGCCTCGAAATTGGTTTATTTCTCAATCTCCAAGAAGAGTCTGATGATTGTTGGTTTCCTTTTGAGGAATTTGTTGCTGATTTACTCGTGTGGTTTTTGATTCGTCCTGGAAGATTGTATATCCCCAGTGAGATACCATAGAGTTTGATTTGGGATGAAATCCCCAACAGTTTCCTTGATTCCCCACTTAGAGTTTTGCCTCTTATTGTGACTTGGATCCCTGGCAGAGTTCCATCTTCTGATAGAAGTTCTCTTCATTCAGACAATATTTTGATTATGATCAGTATTACAGTTATCTCTTGCAGGGTTGTCTCCCATTTGATATGGTGTTGACGTAAAATTCCCCGCAGTATCGACTTGTTGCTTCAAAGTATATATATCCTGCAGCTTGAGATATGGATCCTCAACAGATTTTCCTTATCCTTAACATATCAGTTGATATTTTCAGCAGCGGTTTCGTTCCCCTCGGAGTTTGCCAGTTTGTATCTTCTCCTCTTTTGAGAGTTGAGTTTGAGTTGGATTTGTTATGTTCCTTTTTTGCTACGGATATATATATATATATATATTTCATAGAGCACTGAATTTTCAGCCGTGTGTGGCTGAATACATGTCCTCCATGCCTTTCCCCAGCCTGAGTTGAAATTATTTTTGAAACAGGATTTGTATCCTTGGTGGTTTATTTTCATCCCTAACAGGTTCTCCAGTTGGTGTTCCCATCTTGTTGAGATTAACCGAGTATCTAGTTGTGATGATTCAAATCTTCATGTTTGTATCCTTTGTACTCGTTTGTCAGGATAATCATATACATACCCATGCATATTCATGCATAAACATGGCATCAGATATTTCATTATGCATTTTGTCACATTGACCTTTCTTCTGATCCCCTGCTCTAGTGATATTATTTCCCCATGCAGATTTGGCGTGTTTGTCCTCCTTCAAAGGTAGAGTGCCAGCCCTTTAAGTAGAAAGAGCTTACCCTTTCTTCTTCCCCACTAAGTTACTTCCTCCTGGATGATTGTTATTTCAACTTCCTCCCCATTTCATTATCTGGATGGAACCACTCCCCTTGAGTTATATCCTCATTGGGTTGAGTCTTGTTTGACCGTTTCTTTATATTTCTTACCTAGATAGATCTTTTGGTCTCCAAGAGTTTATTACCCAGTAACTGATAATATCCTTCTTGGTGTTGAGTATATTACTCGTTAACTGGTAAGAGGTAATTTACTCCTTTCATTTCTCCAGCAGATTCATTTTTCTCATTTTCCCAACAAGTTTATCCTTGATATATTCATCTTAACGGGTGATGGATATTCTTCCTGTTTGATTTTCTACCCAGTAAAAAGGTGGCTATAAATCCTTCTTTCGCTAGAGAATCTATCCTTGATATGTTCACTTTAATCGGTAACAAATTTTCTCTTTTTGGTGGTATTCTGCCTAATAAATGGTAGATATAAATCATATTCTCCCCTTTGAGTTTATCCTTGATATGTTCATCTTAACCGGTGACGAATATTCTCTCTTAGGTCTTCTACCTAGTAACTGGTAGTTGTAATTCCTATTTTTCTCGGTAGTCTATCTTTGGTATGTTCATCTTAACTGATGACATATATTCTTCCCTTGAGTTTATCCTTTATATGTTCACTTTAACCGACGATGGATACTCTCTTTTCAGTTTTCTACCCAGTAGCTAGTAGTTGTATGTCCTATTTCTTTTGGTAGTCTATCCTTAATATGCTTACTTTAACCGGTAACAGATATTCTCCCCATTTCCCCAGGTAGTTTATCCTTGATATGTTCATCCTAACATATGACAAATATTATTCCTTTGAGTTTATCCTTGATATGTTCACTTTAACTGGTGACAGATGCTCTCTCTTTGGTCTTCTGCCCAGTAAAAGGGTAGTTGTAATTCCTATTTGATCCCCTTTACCCAGCAGGTTATTCTTACCCAGTATCCGGTAATGAAAATTCCTTTTTTACCTCAGCGAGTCATCCTTGATATGTTTAGCCTAACCGATAACGGATGTTCCTCTGTCCGAGTACATTATCTTCCTACCCAGTAACCGGTGGTAGATAATATATCTCTTTTACTCTTGTATTGAAGGTTTTCTTCCCCAGTTGAGTTTGAGTTCGTATTTCTTTGTGAAATCGAATTTCCTTTTTTATGAGTATTTCGTCCTTGTTCTGATCTACTATCTTCCCCTACATATTTCTTTTTTTCTGTCTGAGTCTTTGCATTGATTTATTTTTATGGAAATCCCCTCGTGTCTCCAACAGTTTTTAAGTCGTAGCCTGGCCTACGCATAACTTCTTACCCCCTAGAGTTTATGTCTCCTCAGTGATTTTTCCTTATGGAATGCACTGTGCTCCTGTGGACCTTCAATATCTCCATATTCTATTCATTTGTGGCAATATAACCCCCACAAAGATTATTTTTACATTCATATCATATGCATCATGAGGTCTCTTAGGGACCAATTTTTTTCTTGATATTGTTATTTAAGTCCATTCTACCAAGTTGATACAAAGATTTTAACATTCACATCCTCGACTAGAATATCCTTAAATAGGGGAAACTGTAAGACCCCAATTTTGACCCTAAGATCCCTCATGTTATCTCATCATTTGCATTGGCTTTGGGATCACACCTTGGTATCCACCTTAACCCTCATTCATTGGGTTTGCATTAGGAAAGATCACCAAACACATCTGATTATATCATACTTTATTTTCCTTTGTTTACTAACCAAAATACCAAAAATATGTCTAGTATAGCTTCATTTTTTTGTAGGTAGTGTGTGCATCCATATGTGCCCTATCAAGCTCATATATAGGGTTTGAGACCCTCAATGCAAGAGATCAATCAAGGAAAGGTACACAATGGTTCTAAGCATCATATATGGATCCCCATGTTCATTATTTGTCAATTTGATCAAGAATTCATCAAAAGTTTGAAGTTTGTTTGCCTTGGAAGCCCTAATTCATATTGGTATCTTGTGTGGCTTCCTCAGCGAATTTCTTCATCAATTGGTCAAAAATATTATGGTATACCTAATTATAAATCATATCAAGCATATATGATACTCCATGATCCCGAAAGATCAAAATAACTTCAATTTTGCAAGTTGGTTCAAAGAGGTTAACTAGAGAAAGTCAACTGGTCAAAACTAAGGTTCCCTAGACCCTATATCCTACAATTTTTGTCATATGAAAATGATTAGAAGATAAACTTTACTATTTATGACATTCCAAACAACTTTCATGTTTCCATCTAGAGCTATTTTTTCTTGGAAAGTCATTTTTTATGGTGAAAGATTATAGGTCATTTTGTTTGTGCCCTAGTTAGGAGGTCAACTTCCAAGAACCATAACTTGCTCAATTTTTGTGATATGAAGGCCATGGAAGTTTCATGATTAATTTAAATATTTCTTCTCCAACTTTTCTTCTTTGATAAAGGTCAAAATAAACTTACAAGGGCATGTACCAAGAGGAAACATTATAGGTCATTTTGAACCATCATCATTGAACAAGCAATTTTCCTCAACTTCTAAAACCCATAACTCCCTCATGCAAGATTCAAATTGAAGAGGAATGAAAGATATACAGCTTTGAATAAGGACATAGTAAAAGTTATTCAAGGTGGAAAAAGTGGTCATTTGACTTTTAACTTAGAAAATTTTCAACTATGTTTTATTTCTCTACCTTCCACCTCAAAATTCATCATGAAACGAGCTCCAAATGGAAAAATCTTAATCAAAAACGTTGTTCTCCTTCATTTTAAATTTCCAAAGAGTCAAAGATCATGGTATTTGGATAAAATTTGAGAGACTTATAAATGGTTACTTTGCATGGCCCTATTTGGAAACATTTGTTATCAACTTTCGACCAACAATGCATGGCCTCATGAATTACTTTCAGCATCACTTGTGCATGATTTGACTCATTCCAATCATTCTTTGGGTCTTGTTACATGCCCATGCAACCATGCACACTAGAGTTGCTATTTTTGGCATTTGAATGGAAGTGTGGGAAAATCAATTGGGAAGTCTATAAATGCAACTCATTATGCTTAGAATAAAGGACCCTCGGCCCAAGCTTTGACCTACATACACTCCCACCATCCATTGATAGAATTTCTTGAAGATTTCTCTTGAAATTGAGTTTTGATTCCCATTCTGTTTTGGAATTGAAACTCCAAGAATTCAAAGCCCTTTTGCATCAAAATCATCTCCTATAAGCTAGTAGAAGCCAGCCCTAGCAAATTGAGATTAAGATCGAGCTTCATCACTGCAAATAGAAGGTGAATTTTGTGAAACTTTTCTTTTTTGATTCTCCCTCAATTCTCCATCATTTCACTTGATTTTTGGTTGGCTAAAGTCCTACCAATGTAGGCAACAAGATTGAGTTGCTTTGAGGTCAAATCGAAGAAACTCAGTTCATACTCCTCAATTTTCAATTCCACATATCTTTCAATATATTGAGAATTGGAGAGTTTCGAGTGTAGATTTGGATTCCTGGCATTTTTCTCTTCAAATTAGTGTATGCGTTTTTCATTTTCATGGAAGTTTGTGGTGTAATAGTCTGGCGAGGTCCACCGGAGAAGCTGACCGGAACCCTAGCTCCGGTGGTGTGGTGGAAAGGTCATATCCATCGGATCATCTTCCTAGGTTCTAATCTTGGCCATTGCTTCAGATGACTCATGTTGCAAGCGCGTTGACTGAGGTGTACCATGGTTGATACGCGCTTGGCCATCTGATCTGCCACCTCTACTAATGAGGGAGATCTGATGGTCTTTATTTTTTATTTTTTTTATTTTATGTTTAATCCATTTATTTTATTTAATTCATAGTAATTTTATTTTTAATCCAAAAAATATGGGACTTTCACCAAAAATATTTAAATATTTTCATCTTCCATATTTTGAATTAAAATTATTTTTTGGATTAATTTTGATATTTTTTGTGAATTAAATGATTTTTTTACTTGTTTTTAAATATTTTAAAATACTTATGACTTTCCAAAAATTATAATTTTTTTGCCTAAGGTCCTTTGACCTTGTTTGACCTAGGATAAATCGCTTAGCCATATATTTGGTGATTTGAAGGGTTTTGAGGTTTTTTCCATTTAAAAATACATTTTAATTCATTTTAAATTTGATTTTTAATTGTTTAATTGTTTAAAAATATTGTTGAGCCATTTAATTGATCTTGTGATGTTTGACTTTCTATTTGGCCTTGATCATGGTTGATTTGAATTTCCATTTGATCAATACTATTGGATTTAGGGAGTTGATGAAATGTACATTTCATCCCTCAAAATGGATGATTAGTATTGATAAGATGAAATTCCTCCTGCGATCAATTTGGGTTTCTATTTTCCCTTCCCTCTTCATCTTCATCCCTATTCTTCCCCAATCCATCATTGACCAATGAATTCTCTACAAGTCAAATGTTAGTTGATTCATCAATGAACTGGTGTCAGATGAATCAACACGAGCCTGAATGAGATAGGTCCCTCCCACTTTATTTTTGTGTTTGATATGTTTTAGGAGCTTGGTTCTGTGTACCATGTCTCTAACATGCATTAATACTAATATCTTTATTGCTCGACCTTAGATAGTTGTGACTTCTACATAAGTTCAATTACAATTGCTTAACATAAAGCTAAATCTATCCCTAAAAGCCATAACATTCTTGTAAGATAGATTGTAAGTCTCCCATTCTTCATGGCATTGTGTGAAGACTTGACCTTTTTAACATTCCCGAGAGCTAGTGGCATACTTGTTGATTTATCCAAGTTGGAGCCCTTCTCATGGATGACATCTTGGTTCATATCTTCCTACTTGTGAGTGGATGGTTGAGTGTTCTCCAAGGAATGACTTAAACAATTTAAACTCTTCACTAACATTTGACTAACATTTCATTAACATTGATTTACTTTCAAGTCTTTTACTTAATGCAATTTAAATTTCAGTACCTTTATCATTTATTTCCATTTACATTTCATGCAACTTGTTTATGTTTCATTCATTTTAATTTTGCTCACTTGAGACATATCTTGTGATTGTATATATTGCGTGCTTGTGATTTTGTTCTGTTTGTTGTCTTAGGACCTTAAAATACCTAATAACAAGAAAAACCTTAAAAAAATATCTTGGTGGACTGTTGGACTTGATCTGAACTTTTGGACTTAGAATAGGCAACCTCCTTATGCTTTGAGGACTTGGCCAATGCCATTATTCTAAGACTGAACCATTTTTGATTGTGTCGTTCCTCTGATGCAAACCCTGAGTGTTCTTTGCTCATCTGTCACTTTGTCTTTGTGCTTAATTCTTATGTCGTTATTATGATTGAGGCCTGATGATTGTTTCTGTGAGTTTGTGAAGGAATACTTCATCTGATACATTTTGAAGACATTGAAGACTGCTAGACATTGATGGCATAGGATTCTAATAAATTCAGAATTACGCGTGAAGCAACGAATCAGAGTCGTCTTAAACCTTGGAACATTAAAAATCAAAATTCAAAAACAAGTGTCTTAAACCAGATTTAAGAATGAAGAATCAAGTTGATTGGCATAATCGAAAACAAATTATCCTCTACACTCATGAGACATTGATTGGCTTTGAGTATGGAGAATTTCACCAAGAACCAGAAGAAGCAAGTTGACCTAGTTTAAAAATTAAATGGTGGATATTGTTTAATCGAAGCTAAAATTTTGGGGTTAATCATCAGTGATGAATATCGGGTTGAATGGTAACTCATTTGAGAGATGGTGGTGAGTGGAACTACCTGATCGGAATCGATCTCAGAGTGGTGTTTCGATGACTTAGTGCAGCTCAGGTGAGGCCCAAGGAAGGTGAGTTAGGACTTGGGAAAGTTTGAGTGAAGTTTAGAGATGGATTTTGGGTGGTTATTTTGGATTGAAATGCCTCGAAACTAAAATCTTGTGAAATAAGAAAGTTATGGTCTTTAGAACTTGCCATATGCCGTTCTTGCCAAAATGTGACCAACCAACATGACCTAAAAATGTGATTTTGTGATTCCTTGATTTTTAAGTCACAATGGTGGATGTTTAAATATCATATCATCATATAATGATGGGAAATTAGGCTTTGAGATTTGTGGGATTATTTTAGGTTAAGTTCATGGGTGGATCAAATGCCTTGAAAGTTCAAAAACCATAATCAAACCAAGTACTTGTAACATGTATTGGATGAGTGTTTAAATGGTGGATTTTGATTTTAATGGACATGAGTTAATGTTGAATGAGTGATGGGTTGATTGGATGATCAAAATGAAGTAAGGTCAATGATCTAGGGATGCCCAAATTAGGGTTTCTTGAGTCACAAGCCCCATAATAAACCAAAGCACTACGCCAAATAAGGGAAAAGAGGGCGCTTATTTTGACCTATAACAGCGCTTTTAAGCGCCCTCTAAAGTGGCGCTGGCATAGGTAAAGACAGCGCTTTGTTTTCCTGGAGAAAGCGCTGTGTAAAGTGGCCCTTTAAGGGCCACATTATAGTGCGCTTTCAGAAAAAAGCGCCCTCTGGAGTGGTCCATAAAGGGAAACCTTAGAGGGCGCTTTCTGGAAAAAGCGCCCTCTAAAGTTGTCAATGTAAAGTGTTTAGAGGGCGCTTTCTGGAAAAAGCGCCCTCTAAAGTTGTCAATGTAAAGTGTTTAGAGGGCGCTTTCTGGACAAAGCGCCCTCTAAAGTTGTCAATGTAAAATGTTTAGAGGGCGCTTCCTACAGAAAGCGCCCTCTAAAGTGTTAAGCTCCCTCTAAAGTTGTCAATGTAAAGTGTTTAGAGGGCGCTTTCTAGATAAAGCGCCCTCTAAAGTTGTCAATGTAAAATGTTTAGAGGGCGCTTCCTACAGAAAGCGCCCTCTAAAGTGTTACTTATTTAAAAAATAATTGTTTGAAAAACAGTGGATATTTAATTGGTAACCTGTTCGCATGCTGCAAAAGTGTAAAATTCATATTGATTTCATCCTTTAATCCAATGTTATACACCATTAATTCATTGATATATACAACATGAATCCATTTATATACAACATTAATCCTCCATATATACAACATAATATATGATTCTTTGATCAACAATATACAACAACATATTCATGAGTTAGTAAAAGTACAACAACAATATACAACATATATACAACAACAACATTCCATACATATATGTACAACAATATACAACCTAGCTATATGATTCTTTGATCAACAATGAATTGACACTATTCATCCTTCATTTCATCCAAATGAGCTCTTGAGTAAGATTTGTATTCCTCAAAGTACTACAATTAAGAGAATAAAACATATTCATGATTTAGTAACAAATTAGATGAAATATCCTATAATATTAAAATAAACCCTAAGTTATTATTCCATACCATTTTTGGGATGTCTATACGATTCAACGCAATGATATCTCTCATAAATATCAATACAAAAAATTCGCAATCGACCAAATTATTTTGCTGAGGACACTACACAGAAAAACAAACATTATATATATAGTTAATTTCTTACAAACACTATTATAAGCAAAAAAACAAACACTATTATAAGCAAAAATAAGATACTTAATATATACCTGAACTCTGATCCAGGTAATGTCCTTCCTATTGCGATAATTCTTTTTCGATCTAAATTTTATTATTGCCCTAACAAAATAAAAACGTATATTGAGATCAATCTGACAGACATAATTAAATATACAAATACACACGAATATTTAGGGGAATTTCACTTACGCGTCAACCGTCTTCTTCATACTCGGATATTTACTCCAATCACCCGATAACGAATCGAGATAATACACTATTAGTCTCGAAAGATCCATAGCAACCAACACCCAGTGACCACTGTAAAATAAAACAAAAATTTAGATGAATGAAAATTTTCTACGTAAAAGATATACATAGATTAGAATGAAATTATTAGAAAGAAAATCTAACCCGTTGCCAGAATTAAACGGTAAAAAATACAAACTGGGTGTAGTATTATCGTCGGCCGCCATGAATCTATCGACTAGATCATTCTTTACGGATGTTGGATTTTTCGTTATTAACGTTGCGTTGATATGGGAAGCAGCAATAAAATTGAAATGGTTACACAATTCAGTTCCCCGCAGCAATGTTACATACATATACCTTAAATAGAAACATAATAAACATTAGACTACTCATTGAAATGTGTAAATAAATTGTTCAACTAAGTAAATTATAGATTGATCGGAGTACCATATGTATGTATGAATGACATCGATGCCCAATTCGTCGTGTTCAAAAAGTTGTTGCATGTCCTCCTTTGCAATTATTTCGAAATGAGCAGCTCCGAAAACACCTTCATCAAAATCTATACTACGAATGGCCCCGTGCATAATATCGGACTCATTCACCATTTTCTCAAGACGCATCATAATTTGAGATTTTGTCCCGGACGTCGTTGGAGGAATATCGTTACCAGCTTTTTTCAACTTTCGACCGGGAACCTAAAAATTCATATAAATTAAATCATGACTTTTTGTGATGCAACAGAATCGTTGCGTATATAATTAAATATGTATATATATTTGTACCTCTTTTAGAGATGCAACCGACTCGATGCGTCTTGAAATCCCTTTACCAGCTTTATGCGTGGGTCTTGTAGGAGTCTAACATTACCATGTAATAAGAATTGATTAAATATCATAATTGTAGCTGAATTGAAATGTGAATACTAAATATTCATAATCATTTAGAACATATATACCTCGGCATCTGGGAAAATTAGATCTGACGGCCCTCCAACAAAGGATCCGACTGCTTCTCGCATCAACGTTGTCTCTGAAACAACGTCAGGTAATGGTAGAAGCGCGTCGGTATCTAATACAAGGTCAACCGAAACTTTCATATATCCTACCGGGAGGGGATTATGGTGAAGTAATTCACCCGAAGTGTTGTGCACTTTTCCCTTGCCAACCATGCGATAAGTTGGTGACGATAGATACAGCTGACAAGGTGAAATTCCCTAAACCAATAATAAATGTTATTGTTAACGTGTATATGTGTCAAGTAAAAAAGTGCTATTTTAATTTCATAATAACATATATAATTACCTCGGGAAATTTTGGTTGACAATTGATACTAGCTCGGTCACTAGTATCTTTTGCCTCGGAGGCGCACCTTTCCTCTCTATACCTTGCATTCTCGTTTTGCAGTTGGAGTACTTGTGCCCTTAACTCCGCCAAGGTCTCCATCACCTCTTTGTTGGTAGGATTTTTTTTTTTTTGGTTTTTTATAAAATGACGACGGAGTCACACCAAAACCCTTACCCCTCACACGACCGGAATACTCAGGAACATTTAGTACTCGACTAAGTACGCTCCTGCAATCCTGGACCTCGGTTGAAGGTACGGTTTGGGATAAAGTCTCCTGAAATATTATTAGAGGAGATTAAAAATGAATTATATGTCTAACAAAATTTTCGATATAATTAAAGAAATAATGTTACATATACTTACACATTCGTCATAAACAGTTTGGACCGCTTCAAGGACAGCCCCATCCTTCCCAACCCGAGCAGCCTTCCATAATACGTGCTCCGGAAGAGATGTTGCGTCACTTTTCTCCTCGGCTAGCTACACATTGAATTAGATTATAAGATCATCAATTATAACATATTGTGACAATGTATAAGCTAATAGCATTTGAATATACTCACAATTCTTTGTTGTAACCGTGCATATCCCGTACGCCCTTTTTTGTACGGATACGCGGGTTTTGATGCCCTTTTCCGATTTATGTCGCTTACTTCCTGGATAAAAAAGTTTAAGGCATATTAGAACCAAGTAACTTAACAATTGTATAATACCATAATTAATAGACATTACATGGAATTTTTTGTTTCTTCGTTTGGCGACAAAGTTATTCCATTCATCGGCTGAAATAATCTCGGCATACTTCATTGGCCGTTCTGCTTCAACAAATTTTCCTTCCTCATCCTTGAGAAATTTGTTGGACAAAAAGGATCGAAATCCTCGGAGTCTTTTTCCGGCCAATTGAATACAATATTTTTGCCGGCTTTCATCGATGTGAAAGGATCTCTAAAAAACATACACATGGAGTGTGTTATTATAAAGTAATATTATAACAATATATGGTCAACAAATAGTCAACAAAAAAACATATAACAATATATGGTAAGTACCTGTATCTCCGACCATATTTTTTCTTTGCCAACCTTCAAGTCCGGACTTCTCCAATTATCACATGTAATCGGAATATGTTGTCGAACAAGGAAACCAATGTAACTTGCCAACATTGAACCGTTAGGCTCAATTAGTTGGTCTTCAGCACTCCAATGTACTTCAAATTTTACACCCTTGTCTCTTGCACGAATGATTGACTTCATAACAGTCAATCCTCGTTTGATTTCTTTTTCAACATTGTTACGTGATCCATTCTTGTCATGGGTATCGTCTTGGTTAGCCATTTTATCTGTAATATAGAAATGATTCAATAAGACCCAAGTAAGACAATGATTCAATACGTGAACACATTCATATACCTTCCATTTCTCTCATGTTACAACAATCTAAACTCTTTTTTTTTATCATTATTGAATACAAACTCACACACACCTACTGCATGCAAAAGACCAATGCAAACTTATGGTGTTTGGAACATGAACAAACTTGCATCCATAATCATCAAACTTCCAAGCACAAGCTCAAACACACTTCAAATGATATCAGTTTTCAATCAGAAATAAAAAACTCAGTTTGCCCTAAACAACATTAATCAACATAATGCGCAAAATGTAAAACTAAGTTTAGAAAATGCCCTAATCAAACACATGAAGAAAGTGAACGGTAACGATGGATAAGAGAAATACCTTCAAGGTGACGGTAACGATGGAGAAGAAAGTGAACAGTGACGGTGAACGTGAACTCAGTGAACGTGAACGCAGCAGCAGAAAAAGGCGACGGCGACGATGACGGTGAGGGAGGGAGAACGAACGGAGGATGAGCGTAATCGCAGTAGAGAGTAATCGCAGTAGAGAGAAAACCCAGTTACGTAAACGAAATAGCTTATAGAGAGGGAAAATAAAGAGACATGCAATATATGTTATAATTTTAATGTTTACTAAAGGGGACCTTAGAGGGCGCTTTTGTAAAAAAAGCGCCCTCTAAAGGGGGCCTAAGAGGGCGCTTCTGAAAGCGCTCTCTAAGGCTTTCCAAAAGCGCCTTCTAAACTGGAAATGCACATGGACTTAGAGAGCGCTTTTTTAAAAGCGCCCTCTAAGGGTAACCTTAGAGGGCGCTTTCACTAAAGCGCCCTCTATTGTTGTCCCTCCATTTCCTCATTATTTTTTTTTGGCTTCACTTTAGAGGGCGCTTTGTTACAAAAGCGCCCTCTAAAGGGGGCCTAAGAGGGCGCTTCTAAAAGCGCTCTCTAAGGATTTCCAAAAGCGCCTTATAAACTGGAAATGTACATGGACATAGAGAGCGCTTTTTCAAAAGCGCCCTCTAAGGTTACCCTTAGAGGGCGCTTTCAATAAAGCGTCCTCTATTGGTGTCCCTCCATTTCCTCATTATTTTTTCGCTTCACTTTAGAGTGCGCTTTGTTACAAAAGCGCCCTCTAAAGTGCGCTCTCTATTCCAATAGTATGCTCCTTATTTTTTCTCTTCACTTTAGAGTGCGCTTTTGTAATAAAGCGCCCTCTAAGGGGCGCTGTCTATTCCAGTTTTTGGCGTAGTGAAGTCATATGAATTAGGGTTTGGTGGTGCAAGGATCATATTGAGATGATTAAAAGGTGTGGGGAATGAACAAACTTTTTATTTTAGGAGTTCTCAATGACATGGTCAAGATCCATGGTGAACCATGACTTGTGCAAGCCAAGGATGGTCAAGAACTAGGGTTAGGATCCTTGGGTGACCAGATGAATCTCGATTCATCTTAAATGGGGACTCACCATCCAAATATGGTTTTGAGTGTAAGTGAGATGACTTGAGCGATCCTCCAAGAGTTGTTGGATGCTTGAGGATAAAGATTAGGGTTAAGGTGGCTTTGGCACACCTTTACATGGCCAAAGGGTGTTAAGGCTTCACAGATGAATCTCATGCCTCGAGGTTGTGGATTATTATGGATCATTAAGTATAAATGCATATGAGATGACATGTATGAGATGTATACTCATGCATTAGGGTTCAAGAAGGTGATATGGAGGTAGGGGAAATTTGATGGTATGACAGTAATTAGTCAAGTTCTTGGAGATTGGGAAACTCGGGATAAGAAGTTGGTTTCGTATAGAGAACACATCGTAAATACAATGACCTATTTTGATTAAATCAGTTTTCATTATATTCCGAGGGAAGAGAACCAGTTAGTCGATTCTCTTGCTACTCTTTTATCTATATTTAAAGTCAAGTGGAAGAAAAACACACATGTCATCCTCATTGACCACTTGAATGAACCAGCGCATTGTCTAGCAATTGAGGTAAAATCTGACGATAAGCCTTGGTTCTACGACATTAAGAAATATCTAGAAAGACAAGAGTATCCCAAGAAAGCATTCATCATAGATAAGAAGGCTTTGAGAAGGTTTTCTTCTAAGTTTTTATTGAAATGGGATGTTTTGTACAAGAGGAGTTATGATCGATTAGAAATCTTCCAATGGTCATCGTTTCATCCTTGTTGCCATTGACTACTTCACAGAGTGGGTTGAAGCTGCTTCATATGCAAACGCCACGAGACTAGTTGTTACATAATTAATCAAGAAAGAAATAATATGTGGATATGGTGTTCCTAGCAAGATTATTACTGAAAATTCCTGTAACTATAACAATAAGATGATAAGTGAATTGTGTCAGGAATTCAAGATTGAGCATCACAACTCTTCCTCATACCATCCCAAGATGAATGTTGTCCTGGAAGCTTGTCCTACAAGGATTGTCTAGAAGATGGTCAAGACCTACAAGGATTAGCATGGGGAGCTTCCCTTTGCTCTACATGGCTACAAAACTTTAATGCATACTTCTACTAGGGAAACTCCTTATTCACTAGTATATGGAACGAAGGTTGTTCTACCTATTGAAGTTGAAATCCCCTCTCTGAGGGTTATCATGGAAGCATTCCTTGACGAAACTGAATGGATACACCTTTGTGGTGAACACTATATCATTTCTTTTGGTTTAAACACCCACAGGAATATTATATTTTTTTCAGTCTTTGTCCTTCGAACTATGGAGCTCTAACTTCCTCATTGCATTATGAGGTACGTATGCACGACGATGCATATCCTTGGTGAGCACCTTTTTCCACCCTTCTTTCCTCTTCCCCCCTTTTTCAGTCTTTGTTCTCTAAACTACGAGGCTTCGGCTTTCTCATTGCACCATGAGAATGCATAGGCATGAGGGCCACAATCCTCCTCAAACACTCTTTTTCTAACTCTTTTCTATTTTGCAGGTACTTGAAGATTAACACCCATTCAAGCAAGAGCATTTAAAATGGTTCCCATGGAGTACCATGGATGTCAGGGGTGCTAATACGTTCCCCTTGCATAACCGACTTCCTTACCTGATTCTCTATTATCCCCTTGGGTTTTATCGAGTTTTTCCTTTCCCTCTTTTGGGATAAATAAAGTCGAGTGATGACTTTGTTGTACGTTCAAGCGTGCGATGCATTCGGTGGGCATATTTCAACTAGCTTCAACGACTCTTTAAAAATAAGTAATATTTTGTTATAAACCCTATAATCTTTTCTAGATTGTAAGTATCAGATGATACCTTCATCAGCTTTTGCATCAAACTTACCAAGATTATCCTTTCCATGGTTTAAAACAAAACATTTACATCCCAAAATATGAAGGTGTGATAAATTAGGTTTTCTACACTTAAGTAATTCATAGGGTGTTTTGTATAAGATAAGACGTATTAGTATCCTATTCAAGACATAACATGCCGTGTGTCATACCCCAAAATTTTCCCTCCCTTTTTCAATTTTATTTTACTTTTGGTATATGGTTCATCTGCATATTCATTGGCATCATAAGTCATTCATTTATAATTGCATTTTTTAAAAGTAAACACCATTTATTCGAAGGCCTTTTGATGTTTATGATTGACATGAGACTATGGCTTCCCCAAGGGTTAAATCTAGGGCATCTTGATGCTACATTGACTAGTGATGACCACTTCTCTTGGACTCAAAGCTATGAAACCCTAATTCTTGATCTTTGGCGCCTATGGATCATGTAGTTGGCATCAAGGAATTGAGTTTGATTGTGAATTACAGGTTTCAGTTGGTCAACCATGAAAGATTGATTTTGACTGATTAATCTTAGTATGGGTCTTTTTTTCAATACATTAGTCCACTAGTCATTCGGTTTGGATTCAAGGCAAGGCATTGTGGTTCATACAAGATTCAAGGTTTGTGTTCAAATTCAAGGTCAAGTTTCATTCAAATTTCAAAAAGATCCAAAATTCTAATTTTCAAATACCAATTTGGAGGGAAAAGTTTGTTTCCTAAAATGCAAGTCACATACTACAATTCAAGAACCAATTTGTATTACATGCTTTCAAAGTTTCATTACAAAAAGATTCAAAAACCAAAATTTGTACAAAAAATACCCATTGATGGCCTAAAGTTGACTTTGATCAACTGTTGACTTTTTGGTCATCAATTGACCAAAGTCAAACTAATTACCCTAACCCCTAAATCCATTTTGGTCTTCCTTTTCCAAGATTTTCTTCATTCATGCCATGATTTTCCACAAGCCTTCATGATCCATATGGTGCCATGCTTTTTTTGTCCATATCTTCAAACCTTGCCATCCCATGTGAAATCATCTCATGTGTGTAACAACCTTGTAACAAACAGAACAAAATTCAATAAGATTATATCAATGCACAATCAAAACAGACCATGATGGACACAAATAATTCATATTCAAACCCAATAATTTAGGCATGTTTCACTAACATACTAATAGGCATAGCATAATCAATGCAATCATGGTTCAAATTTTACATAACAGTTCAACATCACATAACATTAGGTTCACAATTACATTAATGCAATCAAGTCCATACATTGCCTTCACACACTAACACATCCAATGACACCAATGCAGCATAACAATTCAGATAACAGTCAAATTTGGTTTCAAAATACCTTAGCCAAAACCCATTAATACACAACTCCATAGAAACCTAACAGTCGACTAACTAAATTTCCATGCAAATGCCATAACAAGTTAGCAACATTTCAAGCAGTCAACAATGATAGCCCTAACAATTTACCATTTCAACAATGATAGCCCTAACAAATTCTAACAGCTCATAATTAACCTCCTAATAACCTGTGACATGTGGCAGAGCAAAGTGAACATGCTACCCCTCAATTTGAAATTCCCTCAAAAACTTGATCTTTCTAACAATTTCTAACTAACCCTAAGTAATTGTTTTTAGGAAACTGACCCTAACAGTTAAAACTATGCAATGCTTCCACGTGATAATTCTTAATTGATTCATCAATATCAAAGTTCAAACAATATCTTAACACTAGAAATTTATTAACACACCAATCCAATATTAACTAACAACAACCTCCTAAGCAAGTAATCTTCAATCTCATTATTCAAATTCCATATAACTCAACACTAACAGTTTTAACAACAGATTAATTAACTTATTCACTTAACAAACCTAACTGATTCAAATTCTAACAACTAACTCAACCAAAATTTAACAGTGCCAATTAATCTCTAACTAACCTTCCCCCAAATTTTACTCAAACTAACCCTGCACTAACTACAACAAACTCTTCCCAATTGAGTTACACTCACAATCTATATAAACATGCATTCATCACAATTTAGAAAAGGATCAATATTCAACAAATCGCCAATTAGACACCACAAATTACTCTCTCTGAGCACTCACAATTCTTTGAGATTTCTTTCTCTCTCTCTTTGTCTCTACAAATTCAACAATTCTCCTTCAACCTATCACACAATAACAACATAGAACAATAACTAATCGACCTACAGGCTAAGACTTTTAAGATGAAAAAGAAAGAGTAAACTTGTGCAAGAAAAGGAGTCGCAATTTCCAGCACACCTGAATCTCTGGTAGTTCTTGCTTCACCATCATCATCTTCGTTTCCCAACACCACCAAAGTCTCCTCCAAGGTTGTTACACACATGAGATGATTTGACATGGGATGGAAAGGTTTTAAGATATGGACTAAAATAGCATGGCAACATATGTATCATGAAGGCTTGTGGCAAATCATGGCATGAATAAAGAAAATCTGGGAAAAGGAAGACCAAAATGGATTTAGGGGTTAGGGTAATTAGTTTGACTTTGGTCAATTGATGACCAAAAAGTCAACAGTTGATCAAAGTCAACTTTAGGCCATCAATGGGTACTTTTTTTACAAAATTTGGTTTTTGAATCTTTTTGTAATGAAACTTTGAGAGCATGTAATACAAATTGGTTCTTAAATTGCAGTATGTGACTTGCATTTTAAGAAACACACTTTTCCCTCCAAATTGGTATTTGAAAATTAGAATTTTTGATATTTTTGAAATTTGAATGAAACTTGATCTTGAATTTGAACATGAATCTTGAATCTTGTATGAACCATAATGCCTTACCTTGAATCCAAACTAAATAATTAGTCGACTAATGTATTGAAAAAAAGACCCATACTAAGATTAATCAGTCAAAATCAATCTTTCATGGTTGACCAAGTGAAACATGCAATCCATAATCAAACTCAATTCCTTGATGCCAACTACATGATCCATAGGCGCCAAAGATCAAGAATTAGGGTTTCATAGCTTTGAGTCCAAGAGAAGTGGTCATCACTAGTCAATGTAGAATCAAGATGCCCTAGATTTAACCCTCAGGGAAGCCATAGTCTCATGTCAATCATAAAAATCAAAAGGCCTTCGAATAAATGGTGTTTACTTCAAAAAAATGCAATTATAAATGAATGACTTATGATGCCAATGAATATGCAGATGAACCATAGACCAAAAGTAAAATAAAATTGAAAAAGGGAGGGAAAATTTCGGGGTATGACACACGGCATGTTATGTCTTGAATAGGATACTAATATGTCTTATCTTATACAAAACACCCTATGAATTACTTAAGTGTAGAAAACCTAATTTATCACACCTTCACATTTTGGGATGTATATGTTTTGTTTTAAACAATGGAAAGGATAATCTTGGTAAGTTTGATGCGAAAGCTGATGAAGGTATCCTTTGATACTTACAATCCACCGAATGCATCACACGCTCGAACGTACAACAGAGTCATCACTGGACTTTATTTATCCCAAAACAAGGAAAGGTAAAAATCGATAAAACTCAAGGGCAAAACAGAGAATCAGGTAAGGAAGTCGGTTATGCAAGGGGAACGTATTAGCACCCCTCACATCCATGGTACTCCATGGGAACCGTTTTGAATGCTCTTGCTTGAATGGGTGTTAATCTTCAAGTACCTACAAATTAGAAAAGGGTTAGAAAAAGAGTGTTTGAGGAGGAATATGGCCCTCATGCCTATGCATTCTCATGGTGCAATGAGAAAGTCGAAGCCTCGTAGTTTAGAGAACAAATACTGAAAAAGGGGGGAAAAGGAAAGAAGGGTGGAGAAAGGTGCTCGCCAAGGATTTTCATCATCGCGCCTACGTACCCTCATAATGCTATGAGGAAGTCAGAGCTCCATAATTCGGAGGACAAAGATTGAAAAAAAGATAATATGCTTGGGGGTGTTTAAACCAAAAGAAATGATAGAGCGTTCACCATAAATGTGTATCCATTCAGCTTCGTTAAGGTATGCTTCCATGATAACCCTCAGAGAGGGGATTTCAACGTCAATAGGTAGAAGAACCTTCGTTTGATATACTAGAGAATAAGGAGTTACCCTAGTAGAAGTAGGCACTAAAGTTCTGTAGCCATGTAGAGCAAAGGGAAGCTCCCCATGCTAATCCTTGTAGGTCTTGACCATCTTCTAGATAATCCTTATAGGATAAGCTTCTAGGACAACATTCATCTTGGGCTGGTATGGTGAAGAGTTGTGATGCTCAATCTTGAATTCTTGACACAACTCACTTATCATCTTGTTATTCAAGTTACTAGAATTTCCAAAAATAATCTTGCTAGGAACACCATATCCGCATACTGTTTTTTTCTTGATAAATTTTGTAACCACTTGTCTCATGGCGTTTGCATATGAAGCAGCTTCAACCCACTCCGTGAAGTAGTCCATGACAACAAGGATGAAATGATGACCATTGGAAGATTTCTACTCGATCATTCCAATCATGTCAGTGATGCATATAGAAAGAGTCCAAGGAGAAGTCAAGATGTTTAATGGAGTTGGAGGAACATGAATCTTGTCACCAAAAATCTGGCATTTGTGACACCTCTTGACGAAGTTGTAACAGTCCATCTCCATTGTAGTCCAATAATATCCAGCCCGAAGAACCTTCTTATCCATACAAGGACCCTTATCATGTACACCTTCGCAACCCTCATGTATGTACTTTATGATCATTCTTGCTTCATGTCTATCCGCGCATCTGAGCAACACAGAATCAGAACTCCTCTTGTATAAAACATCCCATTTCAATAAAAAATTAGAAGAAAACCTTCTCAAAGCCTTCTTATTTGTGATGGATGCTCTCTTGGGATACTCTTGTCTTTCTAGATATTTCTTAATGTTGTAGAACCAAGGCTTATTGTCAGATTCAGCCTCAATTTCTAGACAATGTGCTGGTTCATTCAAGTGGTCAATATGGATGACATGTGTTTTTTTCTTCCACTTGACTTTAAACCTGGATAAAAGAGTAGCAATAGAATCGGCTAACTGGTTCTCTTCCCTCAGAATATAATGAAAAGTGATTTAATCAAAATAGGGAATCGTATTTACGATGTGTTCTCTGTACGAAACCAACTTCTTATCCCATGTTTCCCAATCTCCAAGGACTTGACAAATTACTGTCATACCATCAAATTTCCCCTACCTTCATATCACCTTCTTGAACCCTAATTCATGAGTATACATCCCATATATGTCATCTCATATGCATTTATACCTAATGATCCATAATAATCCACAACCTCAAGGCATGTGATTCATCTGTGAAGCCTCAACACCATCTGGCCATGTAAAGGTGTGCCAAAGCCACCTTAACCCTAATCTTTGTCCTCAAGCATCCAACAACTTTTGGAGGATCACTCAAGTCATCTCACTTACTCTCAAAATCATATTTGGATGGTAAGTCCCCATTGAAGATGCATCAAGATTCATCTGGTCACCCAAGGACCCTAACCCTAGTTCTTGACCCTCTTTGGCTTGCACAAGTCATGGTTCACCATGGATCTTGACCATGTAATTGAGGACCCCTAAAATAAAAAGTTTTTTCATTCCCTACAACTTTTAATCATATCAATATGATCCTTGTACAACCAAACCTTAATTCATATGACCTTGGTTTTTGATGGGTCTTGTGGCTCAAGAAACCCTAATTTGGGCATGCCTAGATCATTTACCTTGATTTATTTTGATCATCCAATAAAACCACCACTCATTCAACATAATTCATGTCAATTAAAATAAAAATACACCATTTAAACACTCATCCAATACATGTTACAAGTACTTGGTCAGATCATGGTTTTTGAACTTTCAAGGCATTTGATCCACCCATGAACTTAACCTAAAATCATCCCACAAATCTCCAAGCCTAATTTCCCATCATTATATAATAATATGATATTTAAACATCCACCATTGTGCCTTAAAAATCAAGGAATCACAAAATCACATTTTTAGGTCATGTTGGTTGGTCACATTTTGGCAAGAATGGCCAATGCCAAGTTCCAAAGACCATAACTTTCTCATTTCACAATATTTTTAAATTCCACTTTGAGTCAAATGTTTCAATAACATTCCTCTCCAATTTGTTTTCAACATCCAAGACCTAATTCATTGAGGAAGGACCTCAATTTTTGCATTGCCCAAGCTGGTCCATTATGCCTACCATGCCCTAAAACATGACCAAGACCACTATTTTACCACATTGCCATTTCCAAACCACAACTCCTTTTGAACTGGTTATTTTTGCATTTAATCAAGGACGTGAAAAGGAACATTTGGTATAAGTTTTGGACAAAATTCACGAGGCTATTTCATTTGCCTTGGTTCAAACATTGAAGATCATCCTGATGCACAAGTCAGACATGCCCAATTCAGATTTTGCAATTTCATGGACCAAACTTTCAAATCACTTTGTTTTGATCCCAATGGCCCCCAAACACATTGCATATGATAGTGTGGTATGTTTGAAAGCCAACTTGGATGTGAACAACTCACAAATCAGAAAACTCGATCCCATGTGAAAAGTGGAATTTTTCCCAAAATGGCAAAAAGAAAAAGCAACACAACTCTAATTCAAGCCCTTTGTCTGTTCCTAATCAATGCTAAGGACCAAAACCAATTGATCTGGAGTGCAAGCAAGGTCAGAATGCAGCCACACATATCTCCCCAAGTCCATCCTTGAGCATGCTTCGAGCCACTTCCAATTTCTAAAGAAACCTCACTCATTCTCTCACCTATCAATTCTAACACCTTCCCAATCAATAGGGGAAGGTGTCTCCTTCATCTTACAAGCTTGAAAATACATAAAAACCTTGTTGCATACTCGAGTTGAACCTCAAAAAACAAAGTTTCGTGTTTTAAGTTTCGAGGTATTTCAATCCCAAATAACCACCCAAAATCCATCTCTAAACTTCACTCAAACTTTCCTAAGTCCTAACTCACATTCCTTGGGCCTTACCCGAGCTAAGCTAAGTCATCGGAACACCATTCTGAGATCGAACCGATCAGGTAGTTCCACTAACCCCCATATCTCAAACGAGTTACCATTCAACTCGAAATTCATCACTGATCATTAACCCCAAACTTTTAGCTTCGATTAAACAATATCCACCATTTAATTTTTAAACTAGGTCAACTTGCTTCTTCTGGTTCTTGATGAAATTCTCCATACTCAGAGCCAATCAATGTCTCATGAGTGTCGAGGATAATTTATTTTTTATTATGCAAGTTATCTCTATGCTTAAATCTGGTTTAAGACACTTGTTTTCGAGTTTTGATTTTTAAAGTTCTAAGGTTGAAGATGACTCTGATTCGTTGCTTCACGCGCAATTCTGAATTTAAAAGAATCCTATGTCATGTCCTGATTGACTGATTCACGCGCACTACCATTTTTAATTTTGTCTTTATTGTTTATTCTATTTAGCGTATTTATTATCACAACCGAGTGCTTGGCCTAGTGGGAGAGGGGGTTGATTCCCCCATGACCCCAAGGTCAGGGGTTCAACCGCCAGCGTGTGCATTCCATTATTTTTATTTCTTTTCAGTTTGCATCTTATTTATTTTTAGCCTATTTATATCCAACTTTGTTTTATTTTTTACTCAACTTATTTTATTTATTCTGAAAATATTTATAACATGGACCCCTATTATTTTTCTCTCTACTATTTATTTATGCTTTGTTTCACACCATTTGAATAATTTTTCATGGACCTATGAGGTTTTTAACCTTAGGGCTAATGAAATCTACACTTGTCATGATGTTGGATTGTTTAGGGTTGTTTGAACCTTCCTTGTGTCAAACCTACTAATGGATGATCAAGTGTCACGCATGTTTAGCGGGGTATTCGTTACCTTTAGATTTATTGTGTAAATCAAAAGTAAATCATACAATTCGAGTCGCCACCGCACTTCTATTTATCCAAAGGAAAGGTTAGAAAGCGAACAAAAACCAAGAAGTTTTATCAAATCAAAAACTAATAAAAATGTCAGAGATCTGGGTAAGGGGGTTGGTTATGCAATGGGAAGGTTTTAAGCACCAAAAACATCCTTAGTACTCTAAGGGAGCCCTTTTTTCAAATGTTGTATGGTAGGTTGGTATTTGTGAAAATATTTGTGCAAACATGATTGGGGAGATGAGAAAAGAATATACAATTTATTTACAATTTTTGTGTTTGAATGGATAAACGCATTGCCTACGTACCATCACAAAGGTAGGATCAAAACCTCGTACTTCGGGGTAAAAATCTCAAAAAAATTTGGTGAATTGATTGGTCAAAAGCCTTAAGGTCTTTTGTTATCAAAGGGAGAAAACTCAGCCTAAACCACAATCCACCATGTGAGGAGAGCTTCAACATACTAGTCATGGATCCACCCTATAATAAGTATGGAAGACTTATAGTCCAATCACTAAGGATACAGGTGAGGTTTATATCAACCATTATGATAACTCAAACCTAATAGCTAATGTTTATGATAAGCTTTGGCAAAGGTGGCCATTGGAACCATAAAAAAAACAATTTGAGTGAGTTGTATTTACAAATTAGAAGTATTCACAAAATAAAGTCAAAGTTGACTTAATATTCAATTCAAAATAAGTATTATGAAAAGAGTTTGGAAAAATCAAAGGCATAAGGCCTAGGTTTCTAGTTTTGAAAAACAATGTCAATGTTTGCACAAAATGAGTTTGGCTTGGGTTAGAGTGGAGAGAAGAAGAGAAAGGCTAGTCCTAAACATGCAAAGATGAGAGAAGAGAAATAAAACCCTTGGAGTCCATTTCTTGAGATCATAAAGATGATCCAAGTTGCTCCTTTCCTTTGGACTTAGCAAGGAACAAGCAATTAACTCAAGCAATCAAGCAAACATTCAATCAATCTCCTAGGATCTTCCAATGGGCTTGTCTTTCTCTTAACTTGGATGCTTATGACAATGGTCCTTCTAATTGGCTCAAGTTTGAAATCCCTATCACAAGAACAAACAATCAAAAATTTCCACCATGCAATACTAAAAATGGACAAAGAGAGAGTTCAGATTAAGGGTCCTTTCAAGTTATCTTCAAGATTAAGCATTCTAAAGGCATGAGGTCCAGTTGCTCTTCAACAATTTTAGCATTCTAAATGCATGAGGCCTAGTTGCTCTTGAACTCCATTAATTATAGGTAAGGTCCTAATTCTAAGTCCTTTCTCCTTTTTGCATTGGGTTCACACAAAGAATCACAAAACAAATACAAAGCCACAATATATTTACACAATAATGTGCTCAAGTGAGCAAAAGGAAAATGGCATAAACATAAACATGGGTTCAAATGAGCAAAGGGAAAAGGCAATATGAATAAATGAGCAAGAAATTAAATTGCAAGAATTAAATGTTTGAATTAAAAGTTAGTAATTAGTAGTTAGTGTTAGTGTGCCATAAGGCAATTTAGCGTTATGTTAAGCAATCGTAAGTGGACTAATGTAGTAGTCACACCTAGCTGAGGCCGGTCAACAAAACTATATGCAAACAAATACAAGTTAGAGACCATGACTAGTAAGCCAAGCTCCTACAACTTTCCATGCCAAAAAAAAGAAGAATGACCTTGTATGGATTTTAGGTTCTTTGCTTGACCAAGAAGCAACCTATCTTGGACACAAAGCAATTCACTTGATCTTTGATCAAGTTGAATTTGATTTGGATCAAAGAAGGTTAAACCTCTCATATGTCAAGGCTAACCACAAATCATTAACTCATTGGTCAAAAGAAAAAGAAGAAGATGAAGATGGAAATGGAATGTACAAAATGAAATTTCAAAAGACATAACCAAAACACATTGATCAAACATGAATAGAATCAACATCAATCAATGGTAAACAGAAGTGAAAAGAAGATTAGAAGTCAAGAAAGGTCAAACATATTTTTGGTATTTTGGAATTGAAATAATGCATAAAATAAAATCAACAAATAAAGGTCAAACTTCAAATCCAATTCAAATCAACCTGGATAAGTCCAATTGGATCATCATAAGTCAACATGGTCAAACAAGGTTTGACAAATTTTTTCAACATTTTTTGAAAACAAAAACTAATTTTAAACAATTAAAAATGAAGAAAAATAACATAATTGGACTAAAATCTCAAATAAATCTCAAATCGATTAAGAAATTGATGAGAATATTTTTCATAGACTTATCATTATCCAAAGATGTTAAGAACATATTTTTGGCATTTTTGAATAACAAATGGTATTTTAAATGAATTAAAAACAATCAAAAAGGAAATAATTCACAAAAAATATTAGATGGAATCCAAAAAATAATTAAAAATCATTTTATGAAACTAGAATTTAAGAGAAATTTTTTGCAATTGGTTCCATATTTTTGTGATTCCAAATAAAGAAGTTATGAATTTTTGAAAATAAATGGAATAAAAGAAATTAAAATAGAAATTAAGAAATTAGAAAAATCCACAGGCGTCTGATCAGAGTTCATTAATTGACGTGGCTGATCAGAAGCTCATGAGACGTGCGCGCATTGTGTTCCTTAGTGTCATACCCCAAAATTTGCCCGTTGATATTACAAGGCATTTTTCAAGGAACTCCGACTTGTTCTGCAAGACACTGACCTCACAGGAACAAAAGCCCAGCTCACAACAGGCCCAATCCAGAAAATGGCCCAAACTGGCCTGCACGCTAGGCGAGCAATTCCTTCGCCTAGCGAACACTTCATTATGACACTCGCCCCAGCGAAGCATCAGATCCAGTAAAAGCCCAAACTAGCTTGCTCGCTAGGCGAGCAACTCCTTCGCCTAGCGAAGCTTGCGAATATCAGAATTAATGGGCTTCATTCTGAGCCCATTAGGTCACAAAAAGAGTATTATAAATACCACCACTTCAGTCAGAAGAAGGGAGAACGAAAAGAGGAGGAAAACAGAGGAAGACGGACGGAAACCCTGGCACAGAAACCCTGGAGGCTGCTTTAGAGAGTTCCGAGTGAAGAAACCCTGAAGTCCGCTCCTCCGCTCCGAAGCTACCGCCGCCCAACTCCATCCGATACCAAAAGTGATCAGTCTCTCCAACATAGCAGCTTAGTTGCAAACAGGTTTGCGCATCACTATTGTTTTATGCTTTTAATCGGTAATCTCTATATACATAAAGCATCATGATTGAAGTTTCGAATATGTAATTTGATTTCACATGCGAATTTAAATATGCTTGAATATCATGAATGTTTGTCCATGCTATTCCTGTAATCAAATGCCATAAAAGTTCAGGTTTTCGGAGGTCATGCTGCTGTCAAACTCCAAACCCGTGGCCGCTCGCTAGCACATCACTAAGCGAGCCTGTAGCGAGCATTCGCTGAGCCTTCGCTAGGCGAAGCAGAGGCGAACGGGACAGTGGCTGCTTTGTTTCTTTTCTATTCTGCCTTATGTCTATCTAACCAAGACTTATTATAATTCTGCATCATTTGGCCTGAGATTATGACTGTTGTGTCGTAGTGCAATTTTCAATTATACTTTACTTCGGTGTTCTAACCCGTGTGCTGAATTGTGTAAAGGCTTACATATTCCCGAAGAGACGGCCGGCTAGGTATTCCACTTTATTTGTGGGATACCCTTATGGAGAAGGATTCTGAATTACTTAATTTTAATGTGGAGATAAATCCCAAATTATCTAGCTGATTTTAATGTATTGACTTCATCAACTTTAATGTGGACCTAATTACTTAATCGATTACGGCCATCTAATTAATTGTAAAACTTTGTCTTTAAATAAGTGATCTTGGACCTCTCTTTGTTACCCTGCAACTACGGTATTACGGTCATGTCCCGCGAATGTAGGGATACACTTAGCAAAGACCCTTCGGTTAAATCATCATAAAATAAATCATGGTCCCTCGGATGTTGCCTTCGAAAATACGATTTTGTCCCTCGATGACCCTTCGGTGTAGCCTACGGTTAAATGATGATCGTCCCTTCGAATGCTAAAGTATCCTTACAACTGTTGCCTTCAATGACCTATCGATTACCCTACAATGACCCTTTTACATCCAAAGGATAAAACTACTTACTTCTCAATAGTAAGGACAGTTTTACCCTCATAAGGATAGGAAATGCCCATAACGACCTTAGGAAGGTATAACTCTCAATTACTGGATCATAACCTAAAACATTTTCCACCCCTCACACTTTGCAAATCCTAGAAAATCACCACTTGGTATACGTACATACTAGAATCATTATCAAGTTATATTTTTCTAAACTGTTTTTCAAAATCAAACGAGATAAATACTCTGTATACATTCATACGAGAATCATTACAAAGTTAAACTCTCTTTTCGAAACATTTTTAAACAATTCACCAACACTTTTCAGACAAAAATATAAGTGATCCAGCAGTTAAGAGCCCATGGATAACCATGGATACAAAGGGTGCTAATACCTTCCCTTTGTATAATGTACCTCCCGAACCCAAAATCTATTGAGGTCTTTCCTGTTCTTTTCCACCTTTCCTTATTGGATAAAAGAAAAGTCGGTGGCGACTCTTGCTAACCGCGATATTGCGATTAAAAAACACATTAAAGTCAGTTCACCGTATGACAGAACTAGCGACTCTGCTGGGGACGATTACAAGAGAGGTTACCTTAAAAAACAAGATCACTTATTCAAATCGTCTGATTTACTTTTAAGGGATTGCTTGGGTATTCTTGAGTGAAAGATCCTACACCCGGATCTAGTGTACCTTAGGTAAGTAGCAATAGATCATCGCGACTATCCGGCGTATACTGGAATGGTTAGAATGATGGCTACGGTTAATGTGACACTTTGGATGTCCTGATGTTCCTCATGTTTACTTGAGGAAAAATTTGGCATCTGTGTGGTGTCATTAAAGCATTAACCAGACCTTTAGAACCCTAATTGACTCATCCTGGCCATTAGAAAGTAGTGAGATAACTGACTTCGGTTCCGACTGGGGTTGGTTGAGACTCGATACTACACTCCTTGAGATTGGACTTTAGGGAAGCTTCGGTCAACCACTTGGTGTTGCACTGAAGTGGACTTGAAGGAAGGTCAATGATTGGAGATCCTTTTAGAACCCAGTTACTATTCTAGGACAGGTTGAACCAACCAAACTTCAGTAGGGAGGGTACTTACCTATGGAACTCATGCAAGCCTTAAAACTTAGGAGTGATTGTTGTGTGACTTGCTTGTGTTTGTTTACATAACATCATAACATAATAACATCATAACATCATAATATCATGACATTATGACCATTTCAAGGACTTAGGGATTTAACTTTGCTCTGTTTTGTAAAGCTATGGCTCCCAGGAAGACCATCCGGATTAATCTTGTAGCAATCTCTCCTCAACTCAAGAACTTAGTGTCAGAACTTTCCGATCATGCGCAGTTCATCAAGAGACATGGTTCTCTTCTCAATTTAGTTACCACTGGGTTCAAAGAAGATATGATGAGAGTTTTATTCCAGTACATCGACCCTAAACATCATTGCTTCACATTCCCAGATTATCAGTTGGTACCCACATTGGAAGAATTCTCCAGACTGCTTGGGATACCTATCCTTGATCAACTACCGTTCAGTGGTTTAGAAAAGGTTCCGAAGTCTGAAGAAGTTGCCGCAGCTTTACACATGACGAAGTCCGACATTGAAGCTAATTGGGTAACAAGGAGTGGAGTTAAGGGTTTACTTGCCAAATTCCTGACAAATAAGGCCCGAGAATTCTTAAAAGTTATGAATGTCCGTGCTTTTGAAGACATCCTGGCATTGCTAATCTATGGCTTGGTGTTATTCCCTAATCCAGACCAATTCATAGACATGAATGCTATTAAGATATTTCTCACTCATAACCCTGTACCTACCTTGCTGGGAGACATTCTGCATTCCCTCCACACTCGTACCATGAAGAAGCAAGGGACTCTCATGTGCTGCATACCTTTGTTGTCTAGGTGGTTTATTTCGCACCTTCCTCAATCGGTCTTGAAGAACGAGCAGAATTTGAAATGGTCTCAAAGGATAATGTCGCTCTCCCACCCAGACATCTGTTGGTGTCCTCAGTTCAAAGAAAATGTTACCATCATCGACCGTTGTGGCGAGTTCCTTAATGTACCACTCCTAGGAATAAGAGGAGGTATTACTTATAATCCTGCTTTAGCTCTGCGACAGTTTGGTTGTGCTCGAAGAGATGGTCCACATGAAATGATCATCGAAGGCATTGTGTTCGACTATGACAACGATTCCCAAGGCCTCCGTCAAAGATTTGTACGAGCTTGGGGCATGGTGAAGAGAGGTACGTTAGGACAGAAAAATTCTATTCCTATGGAACCTTATCTCAGATGGGTACGCGCCAGAGCTCGTGAACTTGTCATGCCATATCTTGCAATCGGACCTCAGATTGTCGAACCTGAAGCTGAAGGAGGTGCTCCTCAGATCATTCCTTATCCAGATATGCCTACCAATGTTGAGGAACTAAAGAGATCCTGGATCCAGTTGAGAGAAGAAATGGATACTTTCGAGACTCAGTTCGTCGCAGAAAGGAAGAAAGTGTTAGAACTTACCAGTCAGCTTAACGAGGAACGAAGACTCAATGCGTATCTTCGCCCAAAAAGAAGCCGCCCCTGGGAGACTTGAGCTTTCATTGTATTTTTATTATTATTCCTTTTGTAATGAACATTGGTCAAAGAAATTAGCAATAAACATTTCTCTCTTGTTGGTGATTTACGCAAAGTTAAATTCCAAAAGTCCTTGAAAACATTTCATACATTGCATAGCATAACATAACACTGCATAACAGGTATTCTACAAGTTCAATGTTCTCACGGTCTTCCTTCTAAGCAGAAAAATGGATCTCGAACAAACTGTCAAAGATCTCCAGACTCAGAATGCTCAATTCAAGGAGATGATGCTAAGCTTATCCAAGGGGCAGGAGGAACTGAAGGCTCTTTTGCTCGAAAAGAAGAAAGACAAGAAAGCTGTGAGTTTCATTAACCCGGGAAGAAGGCGTAAAGGACAGGCCGCAGGAGTCAAGTTTGGGATCCCGAATGGTCCAGAAGAGGAGACAGAGAATGATTCAGAAGAGGAGAATGTCGATCTCTTCAACCCTGAGGACGACGACGAAGATTATGAAAATGAACAGTACTCTCCAAGAGATGATAAGTACAAGTTGCTGGAAGAACGTATGCTAGCTATGGAGGGTCAGAAGGCGCCCGGTCTGGATTTCGAAAGTTTGGGTCTGGTCTCCGATGTGACCATTCCTCGCAAATTCAAAATCCCCACTTTCACTAAGTACGATGGTGCGTCCTGTCCTCAGATGCATCTGAGAGCTTATGTGAGAAAGATTCAGCCGCATACCACTGACAGGAAGCTATGGATCCATTTCTTCCAAGAGAGCCTGTCTGGCACACAGTTGGAATGGTATTATCAGCTCGAGAGCTCCGACATCCGCACCTGGACTGATTTAGCAACAACTTTCTATAAACAGTACCAGTATAACTCTGAACTAGCACCTACACGGCTACAGCTGCAGAATATGACTATGGGATCTAAAGAAAGCTTTAAAGAATATGCTCAAAAGTGGAGAGATTTGGCTGGCAGAGTCAAACCCCCTATGACTGACAGAGAATTGGTGGATATGTTCATGGGCACACTGACCGGCCCATTCTACAGCCATCTACTAGGAAGTTCTTCATCAGGTTTCACTGAACTTATATTGACAGGTGAACGTGTTGAAAGCGGCATCCGAAGTGGAAAGATACAGGCGGCTGCCTCTGCAAGCACCAAAAGGTCCTATCAGGGGAGGAATGAATCAAATGCTGTGTACGGTCAAAAGGGTCGTAACCAGAAAAACCGTGACCATGACATCGGAGCAGTTACGATTGCAGCACCACCATCTCAAAACTTCCAGCCCAAACAAGACAAGCCAAGAAGGCAGTTTACCAGGATCAATATGACCTTGGCACAAGCACTACAGGGGATGCTAAAAGCAAATCTGATCACCCTCAGAGATCCTCCTATGAAACCCAACACTGCTTCTTCTCGTTATAATCCCAATGCCAGGTGTGCGTATCACTCCGATAGCCCCGGGCATGATACAAACGATTGTTGGTCGTTGAAGAATAAAATCCAGGATATGATCGAAGCTGGAGAAATTGAATTTGAGCCTCCGGACACCCCTAATGTCATCACTGCTCCTATGCCTAATCATTACAAGACGGTTAATGTCGTGGATGACAATGATCACGTTTCCAATGTGGCAGACTTAACATCTCCTCTCTCGATCATAAAGAGGAATTTATTGCAAGCTGGTTTATTTCCAGGTTGTGCTGAAGATTGCAATCTCTGTATATTCCAACCAGATGATTGTTGGGAATTGAAGAATGGTATTCAACGGCTGATGGATGATCGTACAGTTCTCTTCGAAAAGATTCCTAAGGCGGAAAACCCTATTGAAGAAATATCCGTGATTGCTAGGTCCAAAGTTCCAGTGAAGATTACCGCTACTAGGGCGCCTGTGAAGATTACTGTTGAGCCCAGGGTAGCTCCCCTAATCATTACTGCACCTGGCCCGATCCCGTATTCCTCAAGCAAAGCTATTCCGTGGAATTATGGCGGTGATGTTTACGTCCATGGCGTAAAGCAAATTGACAATTCTACTAATCCTAATGGCATCGTTGGGACTAGTAAAATTACTCGAAGCGGAAGGATCTTCTCTCCAGAGATCTCACCTCCAGTTCCCGAAAACCGAGAAAAGGAACCAGTCAACCCTTCTCAGTCAGAAACACCGGTCGAAGTTACTACTGAGGATGTTGCCAAACAAGAAATGGAAGAAGTGCTGAAAATCATCCGCAAGAGTGATTTCGATGTGGTAGAAGAGTTGGGGCATACCCCGTCTAAGATCTCGATGTTATCCTTGCTGTTATCTTCTGAATCTCATGCCAATGCATTGATAAAATTCTTGAAGACTGCTCATGTGCCTCAGGAAACATCTATCGATCAGTTCGAAAACTATGTTGCTAGCCTGACTGTTGACGATGGCCTAGGTTTTTCCAACGCTGACCTGACACCAGCAGGGAAGAATCACAATAAAGCTCTGCATATCTCCATTGAGTGTAAGGGGATCACCTTGTCTCATGTGTTGATCGATAATGGCTCTTCTTTGAATGTGCTACCGAAAGCCGTGCTCGATAAACTTGACTGCAAGAGCATTGAACTGAAGCCTAGTGACATTGTGGTGCGTGCTTACGATGGTGCGAAGAGTGTTGTCCATGGTGAAGTGGTTCTCCCTATCAAAATAGGACCTCAAGTCTTCAACACTACCTTCCACGTAATGAATATTCGTCCTGCCTATTCCTGCTTGCTGGGACGCCCTTGGATTCACGGGGCAAGTGCTGTAGCTTCGTCTCTCCATCAAAAGCTGAGATATCCAATAGAGGGTAAGATCGTCACTGTGTGTGGGGAAGAAGAGTATATCGTCAGTAGTGTGCATACCTTCAGATACGTTGAGATGGATGGTGAATTCTTCGAGACTCCGTCTCAGTCATTTGAAGTGGTTCCTCCGCCCAGCCCTGTCCATAAGCCAACTCCCCTTGTGCCCGAGGTTATTCGAGCTCCTCCTGCCATGATTTCTCTGAAAGACGCTCAAGCTGTGGTCGAAAATGGTGGTCGTACTGGTTGGGGTCAACTGATCAACATACCTTACAAGTCTGATAAATCTGGTCTGGGATTTAACTCTGAAAAGAGGGTCAAAGATCAAATCAATGTTGTAGAAGATGCTGATAGCGATTGCGACCTGGATAGATGGATTTTCCCAACAATTGGCGACGGACTCAATAATTGGAAGGCTGAAGACACTATCCCGATTTCCTTTAGTCAGGAGTAATTGTTATTGTCTGTTTTAGTGTTGCAAATTTTTTAATTTTTATGTTTACAATTGAACTTCTTAAAGCATTGTGTCTATGCCCGGGGCACAATAGCTAATTTGTTAAGGGTTTGTCATTTCATAAGCATATTCATATTCAATAAATCAATGGACGTTTTGCATTCAAATATTGCGCTCTTTATCTTTCCTGTCATCTTCCAAAAAAGCCATGTTTTCTTACACACACTCACGTAACGAATTGCAGATCCATACCTACTCTGGATCCTGTTGATAATAGTTCTACTACTGTTCATTATGACTTTGAAAATCCGATCTACCAAGCCGAGGATGGAAGTGAGGAAGATTGTGAAGTACCTGGAGAACTTACCAGACTGGTACTGCAAGAAGAGAAGACTATACAGGCGCATGAAGAGTCAATCGAAATTGTAAACCTGGGTACTGAAGTAGACAAGAAAGAAGTCAAAATAGGAGCAGACTTGGAAAACAGTGTCAAAAGAAGGTTGATTCAGATGTTGCATGACTATGTAGAGATTTTTGCTTGGTCTTATGAAGACATGCCAGGACTGGATACTGATATAGTAATACATCGGCTGCCAACGAGGGAAGATTGTCGTCCTGTTAAGCAAAAGGTTCGTCGCATGCGTCCTGAAATGTCTGAGAAAATCAAAGCCGAGGTTATGAAACAATTTGATGCAGGTTTTCTGGCTGTTACTTCTTATCCTCAATGGGTTGCTAATGTGGTACCAGTGCCGAAGAAGGATGGCAAGGTACGAATGTGTGTCGATTACAGAGATCTGAATAAAGCGAGTCCCAAAGATGACTTTCCACTCCCGCACATTGATGTTCTAGTAGACAATACCGCTCAACACAAAGTATTCTCCTTCATGGATGGATTCTCGGGTTATAATCAGATTAAGATGGCACCTGAGGACAGGGAGAAAACTACGTTCGTGACGCAATGGGGCACTTTCTGCTACAAAGTAATGCCATTCGGTTTGAAGAATGCAGGAGCAACATACCAGCGTGCTATGGTAGTCTTGTTCCATGATATGATTCATCGTGAAATAGAGGTATATGTGGATGACATGATAGCTAGATCTCATACTGAAGAAGAACATCTCGATCATTTATACAAACTGTTTGAGAGGTTGAAGAAGTACAAGTTGAGATTGAATCCGAACAAATGCACCTTTGGAGTAAGATCCGGTAAACTCTTGGGATTTATTGTCAGTGGTAAAGGAATTGAGGTCGACCCGACTAAGGTGAGAGCTATCCGAGAAATGCCAGTACCCCGTACAGATAAGGAAGTCAGAGGTTTCTTGGGACGTTTGAATTACATCGCCCGGTTTATCTACCATTTAACTGCTACCTGCAAACCCATCTTCAAATTTTTGAGGAAAAATCAAGAGATGATATGGAATGATGAATGCCAAGAAGCTTTTGACAAAATCAAGAAATATCTCCAGGAACCTCCAATTCTGATACCACCAGTTGAAGGAAGACCTCTGATCATGTATTTGACCGTGTTAGAAAATTCAATGGGGTGTGTATTGGGGCAACATGACGAGTCTGGTCGAAAAGAGCATGCCATATACTACCTTAGCAAAAAGTTTACCGACTGTGAAACAAGATACTCACTGCTCGAGAGAACTTGCTGTGCTTTGGCCTCGGCTGCTCGCCGACTAAGACAGTATATGTTGAATCATACCACTTTGTTGATTTCTAAGATGGATCCTATCAAATACAGATTTGAGAAACCCGCTCTCTCCGGGAGAATAGCAAGATGGCAGATGATTTTAACAGAGTACGATATCCAATATACTACCCAGAAAGCAATCAAAGGAAGCATGCTAGCTGATCATTTGGCTCATCAAGCAGTGGAGGATTACCAATCTATGAATTTTGAGTTCCCAGATGAGGATGTCATGCTTGTTACTGATTACGAAGAACCCGGACCAGATGAAGGACCCGAACTAGGATCCCGATGGATTATGGTTTTCGATGGATCTTCTAATGCGTTGGGTAATGGTGTTGGTGTTGTAATTATTTCTCCCAAGGGTTGCCATACGCCTTTCACTGCTAGACTATGTTTCGATTGTACCAACAATATGGCCGAGTATGAAGCGTGTATTTTGGGACTCAGAGCTGCCATAGACCTGCGAATCAAGTTTTTGAGCGTGTACGGGGACTCGGCTTTGGTAATCAGTCAGATCAAAGGAGCATGGGACACTAAACATCCGAATCTCATCCCTTATCGAGAGCGGGTGTTGACATTAATCCCATACTTTGAAGAGATTACATTCGAACATATTCCACGAGAGGAGAATCAGTTGGCAGACGCCTTGGCCACCATGTCATCTATGTTCAAAGTCAGATGGGACAATGAAGCTCCCAGGATCACCATTGAACGACTAGATGAACCAGCATATTGTTATGAACTTAACGCTGATGGAGTAGAGGAGAAACCTTGGTTCCACGAAGTAAAAAGATATTTAGAAGCGCAGGAATATCGTGAAGGGGCGTCCGTCAATGACAGAAAATTTCTGAGGAAGTTCTCCGCTAAATTCTTTTTGAGTAATGGAGTATTATACAAACGTAATCATGATTCAACTTTGCTTCGCTGTGTGGACAAAAAGGAAGCAGAAAAGATTATGGAAGACATACACGACGGTATTTTTGGGACTCACTCTAGTGGACATACAATGGCCAAGAAGATTCTGAGATCAGGGTATTATTGGTCTACCATGGAAGCTGATTGCCACCACCACTCCAGAACTTGTCATAAGTGCCAGATATATGCGGATAAAGTACATGTGCCTCCTGCTCCATTGAACGTGTTGACAGCACCTTGGCCCTTTGCAATGTGGGGCATTGATATGATTGGAGAGATTAAACCTACTGCTTCTAACGGGCATCGTTTCATCCTTGTTGCTATTGATTACTTTACAAAGTGGGTAGAGGCTGCCTCATTCGCTTCTGTCACCAAGAATGTGGTGGCACGATTCATCAAGAATAATCTCATTTGTCGATATGGCATCCCTGAAAGAATTATTACCGACAATGGTACTAATTTGAACAACAAGATGATTACTGAACTCTGCACGCAGTCCAAAATAAAACACCATAACTCTTCTCCGTACCGGCCAAAGATGAACGGTGCTGTGGAGGCTGCTAATAAGAATATCAAGAAGATCATACAAAAGATGACGGTGACGTACAAAGACTGGCATGAGATGTTACCGTTTGCTCTTCACGGTTATCGCACTTCAGTACGCACTTCGACAGGAGCAACTCCTTTCTCTTTAGTCTACGGAATGGAAGTCGTTTTACCAGTGGAAGTCCAGATTCCCTCTCTAAGAATCATAAAAGACGCGGGCTTAGATGAGGATGAATGGATTCAAACTCGACTCGATCAGATAAATTTAATTGATGAGAAGAGACTTGCGGCTGTTTGTCATGGGCAGATATATCAGAAGCGCATGACCCAGGCATTTAACAAACGAGTCAAGAGACAGGTGTATCAAATTGGCGACTTGGTGATCAAGCGTATCATTCTACCACAAGGTGATCCCAGAGGCAAGTGGACTCCCACATACGAAGGGCCATTTGTGGTTAAGAAAGTATTCTCTGGTGGAGCCATGATACTTACTACAATGGATGGTGAAGACTTCCCGCATCCTGTGAACGCGGACATAGTTAAAAAATACTACGCATAAAAGAGACCCGCTAGGTCGACATACCTAGGCAAAAGTAAGGGCATCCCGGCGAACCAAAAGGGTTCGGGCAAAAATTAGGGATAAACATATAAAGACGTACACCCGGCAAGTCGAAAACTTGAAAAGGCGGCTTGGGCAAAAAAGGGCATCCTGGTGGACTAAAAACCTGAAAAGGCAGTCCAAGCAAAATTAGGGATTAAAGCGTATGACTATGTCCCGTTCTCTGTCAGCTTCAACCAGGTCAAAGGGACTGAACAAGCCAATCACTTCTATCCGACAGCAGGAGATGAGAGGCTTGAAGACATAATGACAGTAGTGGAATTAAAATCAATAGGACCTTTTCTGCATAGCTTTCTCTTTGTTTTCTTGACGATTTCCTCTTACTAGGATTTTTGTCTCCTTGTACACAAATTGCCTGTTTACAGGCCCTCTTTCAAAATCAATACAATTTCATTTCCAAAAAGATGCTTTTGTTTTACCTTTTCTGTTTTGTTTGCGTAAACGTCCATTGATTTAATTTGAATTGATTTATGCATTTGAATATGATCAATGTTTACCAAAAATGCATGCCTAGAATAGTAATAGCAATTACTACACGACTTCAGGATCGAGGAGAAGGTCTAATCACGCTTCCCAATGAATCCGTTGCTAATTCGATTCCCCGGCAACGCCAGTTATTCCCCAGAAGAAATTGGCATCACTAGACTGGTCATCTCTTCTACCCCCAGCCAGGCTCTGTTAAATATCTCCGCAATCAGATAAAAGTCAAATACCCCTAGCTAAGGAAGGGTCATCAATACAAATATCTCCGACCAGAAGACTGAGATCTATTTCCCCAGTAGAGTCCCCTGGAAGAAAGTTTCAGACACATAGTGCATTCATTACATCATTTCGCATCACATACCTACATACAATTTTCATTCCGCATCATATACATTACGTCATTTCATAACATATACATGTATGCAATGCTCTCATTTATTCCAGACGCATAATTCACTCATTACATCATTTCACAGCACACGCATGCATACAACATTTGCATCTCATGCATCATGACATGGCATGAAGCTAACTTTATTTTTCAGGTTAATTATCCTCTTGATACAATCAAAACAAAGGTCCATTCAGACGGACAGCTTTATCAATTACATTCAGGATTCAACTACATCTTTCAGATATACTCCATGTCAACCTTCATTCTGATATCCTCCTAACGATGACATCTATAAGTTCATCCCAGACATTTATCGCAAATACAGCATACACAAATACTATCAGATTCAGCCTAACGTACGGTTCGTTCTGATTCAGCCCAACATATGACTCCTCCAACTCAGATACGATCTAGCGTACGATCCATTCTGACCTTCAACAACTCAAATACGGTCTAATGTACGATCCAGTTAGACCTTCATATCCTCAGATGCTACCTAGTGTACGGTACATTTCTGAAGTGTAGTCTAGCATACGACTACCCCCTTTTATAATCAGATTCAGCCTAATGGACGGCTCATTCTGCTCAGATACGGTTTAATGTACGACCCAGTTAGACCTTCATCTCCTCAGATGCTACCTAGTGTACGGTACATTTCTGAAGTGTAGTCTAGCATACGACTACCCCCTTTTATAATCGGATTCAGCCTAATGGACGGCTTATTCTGCTCAGATACGGTTTAATGTACGACCCAGTTAGACCTTCATCTCCTCAGATGCTACCTAGTGTACGGTACATTTCTGAAGTGTAGTCTAGCATACGACTACCCCCTTTTATAATCAGATTCAGCCTAATGGACGGCTCATTCTGCTCAGATACGGTTTAATGTACGACCCAGTTAGACCTTCATCTCCTCAGATGCTACCTAGTGTACGGTACATTTCTGAAGTGTAGTCTAGCGTACGACTACCCCCTTTCATCATTAGACACAGCCTAACGGAAGACTCATCCTGCAACTCCAATACGGTCTAGCATAAGACCCATTTGGATCTTCAACTCAGATACGATCTAGTATACGATCCGGTCTGATCTTCTATCCCCAGTGAAATCACCCGCTTAATGGAGGTTTCGTGCTGCAACTCAGAGACGATCTAGCGTACGATGCATTCTGATTTTTCATCCTCAGCGAAGTCATCCGCCCAATGAACAACTCACTCTGATATTCAGATGCGATCTAGTGTATGATCCATTCTGATCCCTTATCCCCAGCAGCGTATAACACACTCTGACTCCCCAACGAAGTCGACAGCATAATGAATAACTCACTATACGGGCTAGCGTATGACCCGGTATGACACCCATGTCTTCAGATATCGTCTAACGTACGACACAATCTAAAGCTCTCATCATCCAACTTTCTGGATGGCATCTTTAAGCCCATCTCCATCAAGACTAATTGACAAATGCAAATTTTTGGGCATTCTAGTGTTCAATAATCTTCCACCTCCAGACCACGAATGGCATACATGCCATCCTAACTCTCTCGGTTCAAGAATATTGAACAGGGGCAGCTGTCATACCCCAAAATTTGCCCGTTGATATTACAAGGCATTTTTCAAGGCACTCTGACTTGTTCTGCAAGACACTGACCTCACAGGAACAAAAGCCCAGCTCACAACAGGCCCAATCCAGAAAATGGCCCAAACTGGCCTGCTCGCTAGGTGAGCAATTCCTTCGCCTAGCGAACACTTCGTTATGACACTCGCCCCAGCGAAGCATCAGATCCAGTAAAAGCCCAAACTAGCTTGCTCTCTAGGCGAGCAACTCCTTCGTCTAGCGAAGCTTGCGAATATCAGAATTTCTGGGCTTCATTCTGAGCCCATTAGGTCACAAAAAGAGTATTATAAATACCACCACTTCAGTCAGAAGAAAGGAGAACGAAAAGAGGAGGAAAATAGAGGAAAACAGAGGAAGACGGACGGAAACCCTGGCACAGAAACCCTGGAGGCTACTTTAGAGAGTTCCGAGTGAAGAAACCCTGAAGTCCGCTCCTCCGCTCCGAAGCTACCGCCGCCCAACTCCATCCGATACCAAAAGTGATCAGTCTCTCCAACATAACAGCTTAGTTGCAAACAGGTTTGCGCATCACTATTGTTTTATGCTTTTAATCGGTAATCTCTATATACATAAAGCATCATGATTGAAGTTTCGAATATGTAATTTGATTTCACATGCGAATTTAAATATGCTTGAATATCATGAATGTTTGTCCATGCTATTCCTGTAATCAAATGCCATAAAAGTTCAGGTTTTCGGAGGTCATGCTGCTGTCAAACTCCAAACCCGTGGCCGCTCGCTAGCACATCGCTAAGCGAGCCTGTAGCGAGCATTCGCTGAGCCTTCGCTAGGCGAAGCAGAGGCGAACGGGACAGTGGCTGCTTTGTTTCTTTTCTATTCTGCCTTATGTCTATCTAACCAAGACTTATTATAATTTTGCATCATTTGGCCTGAGATTATGACTGTTGTGTCGTAGTGCAATTTTCAATTATACTTTACTTCGGTGTTCTAACCTGTGTGCTGAATTGTGTAAAGGCTTACATATTCCCGAAGAGACGGCCGGCTAGGTATTCCACTTTATTTGTGGGATACCCTTATGGAGAAGGATTCTGAATTACTTAATTTTAATGTGGAGATAAATCCCAAATTATCTAGCTGATTTTAATGTATTGACTTCATCGACTTTAATGTGGACCTAATTACTTAATCGATTACGGCCATCTAATTAATTGTAAAACTTTGTCTTTAAATAAGTGATCTTGGACCTCTCTTTGTTACCCTGCAACTACGGTATTACGGTCATGTCCCGCGAATGTAGGGATACACTTAGCAAAGACCCTTCGGTTAAACCATCATAAAATAAATCATGGTCCCTCGGATGTTGCCTTCGAAAATACGATTTTGTCCCTCGATGACCCTTCGGTGTAGCCTACGGTTAAATGATGATCGTCCCTTCGAATGCTAAAGTATCCTTACAACTGTTGCCTTCAATGACCTATCGATGACCCTACAATGACCCTTTTACATCCAAAGGATAAAACTACTTACTTCTCAATAGTAAGGACAGTTTTACCCTCATAAGGATAGGAAATGCCCATAACGACCTTAGGAAGGTATAACTCTCAATTACTGGATCATAACGTAAAACATTTTCCACCCCTCACACTTTGCAAATCCTAGAAAATCACCACTTGGTATACGTTCATACTAGAATCATTATCAAGTTATATTTTTCTAAACTGTTTTTCAAAATCAAACGAGATAAATACTTTGTATACATTCATACGAGAATCATTACAAAGTTAAACTCTCTTTTCGAAACATTTTTAAACAATTCACCAACGCTTTTCAGACAAAAATATAAGTGATCCAGCAATTAAGAGCCCATGGATAACCATGGATACAAAGGGTGCTAATACCTTCCCTTTGTATAATGTACCTCCCGAACCCAAAATCTATTGAGGTCTTTCCTGTTCTTTTCCACCTTTCCTTATTGGATAAAAGAAAAGTCGGTGGCGACTCTTGCTAACCGCGACATTGCGATTAAAAAACACATTAAAGTCAGTTCACCGTATGACACTTAGTCAACATCACCACACATTAAATTAAAAAAAGTAAACAAAACGCATGGCCAAGATTAGATCATAGCTATTGGATCCAATGGACATGAAGCTTCCACGTAAGGGACGGTGGTGGAAACCACCGTCTTCTCCGACGAGCTCAATAATCCGGCCACCAGTTGCAGGTTTTACAACCTCAACCAAAACTCACGATCGATACACCAAATTAAAGTTGGGGTGATGTACATCACCCCTGTAACCTTAGTTTTCACTCAAGATCCTTATGGAAGAAGAAATCTGAGGTTGAAAATCTAGGTGTTCAATCTGAAGTTCACCAATTCACAAAATTAAAGCCACCATTGGCTTGCCTCTCACATGAGGACTTCAGAAATGCAAACCAACACAAGAAATGCACAATATTCAGTGAGATTCGAAGCAAAAAAGTTGAGGTATAAACCTTTGTAGTGCAGCTTTTATGAGCATAATTCAACCAATCATTTGCTTGCAGCTTGATCTTGATGTGTGATAAGAGAGCCAGGCTTAGGAATCAGTATTGAAATTCAACTGATGTTGTTGAAAATCAAACTTGAAAAATGAAATGAAAACTCAAGATTCCTTTGGTGAGAGGTTGGGAAATGAATTCAGCAGGGATTCAGGCGCCTTCAGGTTGCCAATTGAATGAAATGATGCTTCTATTTATAGATGGAGCTGCAAGGAGAGTGTGATGAAAACCGTGTGCATGAAATTAAATCCTCCATGCATGGGCATGTGCAGGCGCATGTGAGGCCCAAAATCAATTGCAAATGAATGCTGAACATCAACCAAGTGGAATTGGACGTGCAGTTTGCAAGGCAATGGCTTGTGTGTGAAGATTTAACATGAAGTACATAAATGGTTACAAAAGTTCATCTCTTCGAAAGTCCCATTTGGAAAATCCAAATATAAGCATGTGAGTAATGGTTGGAAAGGTCTTGACATAAGGAACAAAAGCTATGTTGAACAAAAATCCATTTGGAGTTTGAAAATTTGTGAAAACTGGCCATGAAGTTCAAGGTACAAAACATGTATTTGAAAAATTGCCAAAAGAATAACCAACTTCAAGCCCTTCTGTTTTAATGATGCAAGCCTCAAATAACAAAACCTTACACATCAAAGTTGTAGATCTTTTCAAGAAAATCAATTTGGACTTCAATTTAGAATCATTTGAATTTTTAATGAGAAATATATGGGCACTTGAAGTTGGACTTTTTCAAGATTCAATGGCTTTGGTCCAAAGTGACCTATAATGTTTTGTATTATCACATGTACTTCTTTTAGGATTATGAAATTTTGTCCAACATAACATTTGAAGTAGACATGTTAAACTTTCCAATGCACTTGTTATCACCTCAAAATAATAAAAAATGAAGAAGTTAGGTCCTTGGGAAGTTGACCCAAAATTAGGGTTTCAGTTAAAATGACCTATAATGTTTTGAAATGAATGATGACTTTCCAAGTTTCAAATTAATTTTTGATAAACATGAAATTTGTTTATATGGTTTTTAAGAACATTTTTTCTATTGGGGTAATCTTCATTTGACAAACACATCAAAAGTTAGGTCTCAGTGGATTTCAATTTAGTTAGATGAATTGACTGGTCAACTTCTCAAGTCCAAACTTCAAAACTTGATGAATGAATGATTGAGGAAACTCACATAGGCTCATATAAGCACAAAATTATGAATAAAGAACTTCCCTTGATTGTATTTGATCATAGGTTGAGGTTGCTTCATGAGCAAGGCACAGTCAAAACACAGATGAATTAGGGTTTCCTTGGGAAACAATCCTCAAGCCCTTTGGTTTATCTTGATCAAATTGACAAATTGAGATACTTGGGAGGCATATATGATGATTGAGAGCTTTGGGAACCATTGTCATGCTTTCTTTCATCTTCATCTGGCCATTTCTTTGGGTATATGAGCCTCCTAGGAGCCTTGAATTACATGACTGCTCAAGCTTCAAAACAAAAGAGGTTAGTGACATATTTTTGTGCTTTTGGTTAGTACAAAAAATAAGAAAAGCAATAATATACAATTCAAACATGCTTCATGGTCTCAAACCAAATATCTCAAGTCTCACCCTAGGGTAAGGAGCCAAGATTCTATGATCCTTGAGGCAAAATGCAAATGAGCTTTGTTATGATGCCATGAGGGATCTTAGGATCAAAATGAGGGTTTTACAGCATGGTACTTTGAAGCATAGATAGGTTTCCCCTACATCAACTAACTTGGGTCATTTGACACGTAGATGAAGCCTTGCTTATACATATTCTAAATTGTTGATTTCATCTGATACATCTCATTTCTTTCGGTTTATACTAACCCACTAACCCTTATACTAACTTGTCTATATTATACACTAACCTTTACTATTGTGTTCATATTATACATTGATCTTTAACTTGCTTAACTTAATCATTTAATCAAAACATTAACTTTCAACCTTGAGTTTGCATAACCTTCCTTTTGTCAATCTATTGATAGATGGACCTGTAAGACCCCAATTTTGTCCCTAAGATCCCTCATGGCATCATATCACATCATTTCATTGCCTCAAGGATCATTGTGCACCTTGCTTCCTTCCCTGTGGGTGGGTTATCTTTTTGAGAGTGGTTCTTGATCACCAAGCATGTTTTGCATTTGTATATCATTGCATTTCTTTTTATCACTAACCAAAAGTACAAAAATATGTCATCTAACCTTTGTCTTGCAGATGAAGCAATCAACAGTCAAAGTAGTCAAAGGCATTCATTGAGCAATAGATGGTGGCCATTCTTGAGAATTTGGACCCCACAATCACTCACAAGAGTTCATATGAGCTATGATGTTATTTTGAAGCAAAATCCCAAGTGGTAGAGGCTTGAATTTCATCAGAACATTGCCAGGTCAAGTAAAGGCCTAGAAAGTCAACTGCCAAGTCAACAGTGGATTTGGAGGTGGGAAGTGATTAGAAATACTTCATTCATGTTCAAACAAGTCTCATTTGACATTTCAAACATCAACATTGAAGAAAATAAAGTCAGGTCAAAACTTTCCAAAAATAGAAAGTGACCTATAATTCAAATTTGCCAAAAATGGAAAGGTTTTAACCTCACTTCAACTTCAAATTACATCATCAAGAAAGCTTAAAATGAAATTTTGTTGAACATGAAATTTGTAGATCTTTCTCTCCCATTTCCAAAAAGTCCAAGATCATCAATTTCTCATGTGTGGTTAAGGAGATATGATCAAAACATGGCAAAGTGTACTTGGAACTTCAAATGGGCATAACTTCTCAACCAAAGCTCCAATTCAAGTGGTTCTTTTTGCTAAATTCTCATTTTGACCTCTAGTTTCCAAAACATACATTGCATTGCACAAATTGTCATCACATAATCATTTGCAAATTCTTGAATTTTTGGAGGGAAATTTCAATATTCAAAATTGGTGCATTATTTAAACATTTTGCATTCACCAATGATTTTAAAAATGCATTTTAGGTGAAAATAAATAAAATTCGTGTACTGTTCATTCATGATTTTCATGCATAAGGGTGAAAAACCAAATTTGCCAAAACACCTTGAAACTTAATCCATTCCATTAGCATTTGGTTTAAGCCTAATTAAACATGTTTAGGAGGAGGTATATAATCAAAACCCTAACTGTTTTTCAAAACAACACTCACAATTTCAGATCTAGATCAAAACTATCAAATTTTTCTCTCAAATTTTTCTGGAAAATTCTTCAAACAAGATCCAATTCTCTTGATCAATTCATCTTCCTGAAGTATTCTTGAGCAAGTTTGAAGGAGAATTCGAGAGAAACTGTGCCTGTTTTGTTCATATTTGAAGCTTGAAAGCATCCATGGCAATGTCAAATTCTGTTGGATTCAAGAATAATTGAGCTTCGATCTCTCATTCAATCATCCATACAAGTATTATAGAAGAACTTTTGAGCATTGCAAGGCCTTGAATCACACGAATTCCAAAGCTGCTCTTCAAGAGGTTACAAATTGATTCTCTCCTTTCTCAAAATTATTATGCTATTGTTGTAGATCTTGTGATGCTGGTTAATCTGAGCTTTAAATCGTGAAATTCCATGCAAAATTGAGTTATTTAGGGTTAATTAAAGTTCCATGCATGAAAATAGATTTGCTCGATTCTCTCTTAGCACGATGATTTGAGTTTAGCTATGCATTGATCTTGGATCTATGATGAAAATGCTACATGATGATGTCCTTAATTTGAAATTCTGAGAATTTTGTTCTTGATGATATGGCACTGTTCATGATATCACGATGAAGATGATGATGTTTATCTTCAGGCCACGCTTTTGATCGGTAGAAAACAATTTTCCTGCGCTTGCATGTGTTTGTTCATATCTTAACATGTATTGGTCCGTGTCCGTGCCATGCTTGTGTTATGATTGGTCCATACGCGTTTGACTGGAACGCGTCAGCATTGACTTGCCACATGTGATTAATGAAACACTGAGTTTCATTCAGCGTGCGCCAACCATTCAAAATGCCTCCCAGTTCGATTCCGGCCTGCAGCACATATTTCAAATGCCATGCTTATTCTCTTAGTTCCCTCCATATGTCCATGTATGCATCACATATCATTTTTTTATTTTTTCTTCAATTTCACAAATTACTATATAATTGAAAATTGATCCAAAAATTATGTGGTTTTTTGCATTGCATTCCTTATTCTGTCTATTATTTTTTGATCATTTTTCCATAAATTGTGCTTGGCTGGATTTCATTTTGTGCTAGGGCATGTGAACATGTATCCATTTTGTACCTTGCCTTGCTATATCATTTGTGAAATGCTAGTTTTTAATCCAATGAATCTGAAAATTTGCATGATGAAACTAGACACTTTGCTTGACATTTTGGTGTTGATTTTGTATTTTTATCAATTTCCATCTCTGTTTTATGATCATGTTAAGTTGGTGTGACAATTTGTGTCACACCTTTTGATGTTCAACTTATGTGATGTTTTTGCCATGTTAAATGATCTCCAATTGTCCTGATTTTTTGTATGATACATGTTATGGGTTTTGTGAATGAGTATGAATTTTCTTCGAATTATTTGAATCATTTCTGATTTAATTGAGATTTTTCATTCTGGTTGGGCACATTTGGATTTTGAAATTGCCTTGAACTTCAATTGATCATGAAATGCTTTTGGTATATGATATTGATGTGAGACCTTTTGGATTGTTTCAAGATTTGTTTGAAGTTGAGTCATGTTAATTTTCAGCTTCTGTTTTGAATTTTTTCTCCACCTTTGACCCTAGGCTTTGACCTAGTGGTTTGCCTCTTACATTTGAGCTTTGATTTCAGGTTGAACATCCAAGTTCCATAGTTGTTGATGCTCCCTCATTTGAGCATTGATGTTTGCCTTTGATTACTAATCTTTGTGTGTTTTGTAGGTTGATGTTGACTCATTTGAGTTTGACCTTTGGCTTGCACATTGTGAACCTTGTCTGTTTGTCTGATATTAACTGTTGGTTGATTGTCTGTATAGTTATACTGATTTGTTTAATGTTTCCACAGGTACATAAGTTGCTTTAAGTTCACTTTGAACTTGCTTTTGCTTGGTTGCTTAACCACTTAGGTATAAGCTCTATTCTTCATGTAGTCTGGAAGACCTGTCCTGTTATGTGGGCAGGCACCTGTCTGAAGTCCTCCTTAAGAGGCAATGCTTGTGATTGTTTACTCTTTATGCCAAGCAGGAAAAGTCCTCTTATGAGGCAATTGGTAGATAAAAGAGATGTGTAGTCCATCTCCTACTATTCAGTGTGTCATCCCCTTGCTCACATAACATGTTGATGCATTGTGGATATTAACCCAAGATCTTATAGAGTCAAATCATTTGTGGAGAAGAGTTCCTACTTTCTGAACTCCTACACCTTTCATTGTTTAAAGCTCTCCCCGACCAGGGATAAGAGCTATGAGGCACACCCCTCATCTCCATTTCATCTGCTTCACCCTAACTTCAATGTTAGGGTTAAGAGCTCAAATTACCCCATTCCAGTTGACTTTAAAGTCTAACCTTGCTTGAGCCTAATTGATTGTATATAGTGTGTGCTAATTGACTTGTTTGTTTACTTACTTGACTCATCTGTGCATATTTGCTTGAGTGTGCCTTTGTGTATTTATCATCATCATGTGTATATCATTTCATAAACTTTTCTCTATAGCATTTCGCTTTGTCCATGGAGGAGACAAGCATAAGTCCATTACTTGGCAGTTGTTCCTATGATATGGTGGGAGACTAGTATAAGTCCATTGATTGGCATCTGGTATCCTTGTTATTTTGTTTTGTGAGACTAGTATAAGTCCATAGATTGGCATCTGGTATCCATGTTTGTTTTAGGAGATTGGTATAAATCCATTGATTGGTATCCGGTATCCATGTTTGTTTGTGAGACTAGTATAAGTCCATTGATTGGCCTCTAGTATCCTTGTTTCTTTGTTTTGTGAGACTAGTATAAGTCCATTGATTGGCATCTAGTATCCTTGTTGTTTGTTTTGTGAGACTAGTATAAGTCCATAGATTGGCATCTGGTATCATTGTTTTGTTTTAGGAGATTGGTATAAGTCCATTGATTGGCATCCGGTATCCCTTTTTCATTTGTTATTGCTCATTGCCTTATTCCAAAGGAATCACTTGAATCATCTATATATGATTTCAAGAGGTGAACATCTAAGAAGTTTTACACTCTCACCTTTTGCTTCTTTAAACCTCCATTTGCATGTTAACCAAAATCTGAAAAGATATTGTGCAAACATTTTTCATTCCTTTCCAAATTAGAAACCTAGGCTTTAGGCCTTTGATTTTCCAAACTCCATTTTCATAATACTTCTTTGAATTGAATTCTAATCATACTTTGACCACTTTTTGTGAATAATCCTAATTGGTTAATTTCACTCATTCAATTGTTTTGTGGCTTTGTCCATTCTTGATAAGTTTTCATACATTAGCCATAGGTTTGATTTATCCTAGTTGGTTGATGTTAATCTCACCTTTTGTCCTTAGTGATTGAATTGTAAGACTTCCTTGCTTATTATAGGGTTAACCCCTCACTAGCAAGTTGAAGCTTTTCTCACATGGTGGACTTGTTGTTTGTATAAGGTTGAGTTTTCTCCCGTGGATAACGAAAGACCTTAGGGCTTTTGTTTTAAAATGAATCCACTCATATTTTGGAAATCTTTTAGCCGAACTACGGCGTTTTGATCCTTACCTTCCATGGAAAGGTACGTAGGCAACGGGTTCATCTGTTCAAACACAAAAATAATAACTTGTATATTCTTTCTCTCATCCTTTCAATCCATGTTTGCACAATAAATATTTCATAAACAAATAACATTTCGTACAACAAGTGTGAAAAGGGCTCCCTAGGTGTACCTAGGACGTTTTGGGTGCCTAACACCTTCCCATTGCATAATTAACCCCTTACCCAGATCTCTGATCTTTTCATTAGTTTTCTATGTGTAAAACTTCTTAGGCTTTTGTTCGCTTTTTAGCCATTCCTTTGGATAAATAAAAGGTGCGGTGGCGACTCGATTCTTTGTATGCTTTGCTTTTGATTTAATCAATAAATCATAAAGTGACGAGTACACCGCTACAGAAAAGTGGCGACTCTGCTGGGGATCTGCAAATCCTTGGTGGTTTTGCCTACTTTTCACCCTTGTTGTATGATATTTGTTTATTTGTTATATGACATATTTTTGTACAATTTGGGATGACTGTATTGATTGTAGTGTTTGAAATGCTTGATATACAATTGTTGTTTGCTTGGTGATCTCTGTGAGATGAGTTCTATACCCGAACTCGAGTGCACTTTAGGATAGGAGAATGGCATAGTCTTGTCGACTTGTGTGGAGTATTCCTTAACAAGTTGACATGCGAGTCCATTCACTTGGTGGAGGTCATATTGGATTAATAATGTCACACAAGTTATTTGTGGTTAGGCATTATTCTTTCAATCATGTGCCTTAGAAGCCAAGGACCTTAGTTTACCAAGCCCATCTTGGCCCATTTTAGGACGTAGTGCGGAGGTCGTTTAGATGTAAGATCTGATGCGATTGTTATGCGATACTACACTCATAAGAGTCTCTCTTGAGAATATTTTTGGAATACGAGTATTCGTTCCTCCGATAATATTCGAAAGATGGGATGATGACTATGGGAACCTCTGGTAGAACATGTTCGGCAGGTTTAAACCCCTAGTACACTCCCTTTGGGTGGTTCTTAACCGAGACTCCATGCTCGTGACTCTCAACAAACCCGTGATTCATGGTTGAGTCGTTCAGACATCCTTAATATCAATGGAACTTGGGTGTCGATAAGGTGAAAACCATAATCCACCAAAATGGATGATTGATATTAAGGATGATTGAGCCGGTTCATGTATTGTTAATATCAATGGAACTTGGGTGTCGATAAGGTGTAAACCATAATCCACCAAAATGGATGATTGATATTAAGGATGCTATGAGCTTTCCCATGACCTTTGTCTGGTGTGCTTTGCTTGATCCTTGAGTGTGATTGTTGCATTCATGCATTCATGCATTCATCCGCATTCATGTCATCAGAAAAATCAGAAATTTTCAAGGAACTTAAAGGGTTTGTTTGCAAAATTTTCATACATGGAAAGACCAAAAAGGCATACAAAGAAGTACAGCTTTCGACAGCCCGATCTGAAAGAGTTAAGGAATCTGACATCTTATGTATTAGATCCCTTGGGTTTCAAAGCTCGCTATGGGAAGCTTCTGCCTCTGTTGACTACTCAGGTTGATGAAGGGTTGATGAGTACCTTGGCTCAGTTATATGATCCTCTGTATCACTGCTTCTCTTTTCCGGACTTTCAGCTGTTGCCTACGCTTGAGGAGTATGCTCATCTTGTGGGTATTCCTATTCTGGATCAGGTGCCGTTCAGTGGCTTGGAGAGTATTCCGACTTCTCGAGAGATCGCAGACTTGTTGCACATAGATGAATCCCTGATTAAGGCGCATATGACCACCAAAGGTGGAATTCAGGGTCTTCCTTCCGATTTCCTCATTGCTCAAGCTACCGTTTGTGGGAAGGCCATGAGTGAGGATGCCTTTGAGGCTTTATTTGTGCTGCTCATCTATGGTTTGGTATTGTTCCCCAATATCGATAAATTTGTGGATGTGAACGCCATTAGGATCTTTTCAGTTCTTAATCCCGTGCCTACTCTGTTGGGTGATGCCTATTTCTCTTTGCATCTGAGGAATGCAAAGGGTGGAGGAGTTATTGTGTGTTGTTTGCCTCTGTTGTATAAGTGGTTTAATTCTCACTTACCGTAGACGGTCGCTTTCAAGGAGAACAAGGGATGTCTACGGTGGTCTACGAGACTTATGTCTCTCACTAATGATGATATCTCTTGGTATGATCACGTGTATGATACAGTTCAGATTATTGATTATTGTGGTGAATTCCCTAATGTGCCTCTTCTTGGTACATGTGGTGGGATCAGCTACAATCCTATCTTAGCACGTCGTCAGCTTGGGTTCCCCGTAAAGGATAAACCTCATAATATTCTGTTAGAAGGTGTGTTCTTTCAGGAGGGTAAAGATCCCCAAGGCCTGAAAGCCAGGATGGTCCGCGCTTGGCGCAAGATTCACAAGAAGGGTAGAAATGAGTTGGGTCCGAAGAACTGCATTGCTTTGGAGCCGTATACTTCTTGGGTCAGACAGAGAGCATCTGAGTATCTTATGCCATATGATTATCCGAGACCTACACCGTTGGTTGTGGCTGGGCCTTCAACCCTCCGTAACCAAGGCGTAGAGGAGTTGAGAGACGAAGACCTTTCACGTGCTTGGATCCGTGAAAGAGAAGAGTTGCTTCAGTAGATCAAGGAGAAGGCCGCTCTGATCGAATTCCTCGAGCATCAGGTGATAGATGATCCGAATGATACCTGGACTTCTCTGCTTCCTCAGTCTTCCAAGTTTTGGAAGAGGAAGTATGATCGACTTGCTAAGGAGAAAGCGGATATGGAAGCAGCATATGAGAGAGAGATCAAGAAGCTTTGTGTATCTCGTCTTCCTGCATCTCGAGCTTCTAGGGATCCATAGGATGTTTATTTTCCTTTTCCCTTGTAATATGATCAACAATGCTGTACTTCTTTGTCTCGAATATATTTGATGAGATATTTTCCATATGCTATTAAATGTTTAAAATTTCAAAATTTGCAAATCGAACCCTAAAAGTTCCTTGAAATAAAAACAAAGCATATGCATGAACATTGCATGCATCATTTTGCATAAGCAGGTTGTTCTGGTCTTCTTGTCTGTGGCCTAACTCTGTGCTCTTCATTTATTTTGAAGACAAGCTGACTCATCGGTACTATACCAGAGCCAATTCTGCAAGAGTGATGGATCAGTTAGAACAAGAGAACAGAGAGCTGAAGGAAGAAGTCGCCAGATTGAGCGCTCTGATGGAGCAATTCTTGGCTGCTCAGAATTAACCATCTCCACCTCCTGCAACTCCTCCCCAGAGGACTGTTATATCAGAGGTTGTGTCTTCGACTGTGCCAGCTGCCAATGCCCACTTTGTGCCGCATGCCATGCCAGTCGGGTTTCCGTGGGGTATGCCTCCAGGTTTCATGCCTGATATTCCAGCTCCTACTTTTGCTTCCATGCCGGCATCTATCCCGGTCCTTGCAATGCCTCCTCCTGTCGTGCATACCATTCCCAGGGTAGACGACACCATCTATCATTCTGAGCCGTCTGAGGGCCCAGACGTTAATGAGAAGATGGACACGATGAATGACCAATTTCTTGAACTTCGAAAGGAATTGAAGACCCTCCGAGGGAAAGATCTATTCGGCAAGTCTGCTGCCGAGTTATGCCTGGTTCCCGGTGTGAAGATTCCGGTCAAATTCAAAGTCCCTGACTTTGAAAAGTATAAGGGGAATACCTGCCCTCTCGCTCACCTGGTTATGTATGCCAGAAAAATGTCTACTCAGACGGATAATGATCAACTTCTGATTCATTACTTTCAGGATAGTTTGTCTGGTGCAGCTCTTCGTTGGTATATGAGCCTTGATAGTGCAAACATCCGATCCTTCAACGATCTTGGCGAAGCCTTCGTCAAGCAATATAAATATAATGTTGATATGGCTCCTGACCGTGATCAGCTCAGGGCCATGTCCCAGAAGGATAAAGAGACATTTAAGGAATACGCCCAGAGGTGGCGAGAGCTGGCAGCTCAGATTACTCCTCCGCTGGAAGAGAAGGAGATGACTAAGATCTTTTTGAAAACTCTTAGTTCATTCTATTATGAGCGGATGGTCGCGAGTGCTCCCTCTGATTTCACCGAGATGGTGAACATGGGGATGCGTTTGGAGGAAGGTGTCCAGGAAGGACGGTTGTCTAAAGATGAAGGCTCTTCTAAACGATATGGGGCATTTAAGAAGAAATATGGGGAGGCACATGCTGTGCAATCCCATGCTAAACCCAAAAGACCCTCTGTTAAGAGGAAACCTGTGCGTCATGCCAGCGGTCAGCATCAGGTGGCTCATATAGCACCTGTTTTCACAGATAATTCTCATCAGCATCAGCAACAACCTCAGTATCAGCAGCAACATCGTCCACAGCAATAGGCTTACCAGCCTCGTGGCAGTACCTGTAAACAGGCTAACTTGAATTATGATAGGAAGAAGATCAGTTTCGATCCCGTTCCTATGTCATGTGCTGAATTATATCCCTCTTTATTGGAGCAGAAACTGGTTACACCCAGAGAGCCTCCGGCTGTACCTGCTAACCCGCAGTGGTGGTACAAGCCCGACCAACATTGTGTTTATCATTCCGGTGCTCCGGGTCACAATATTGAAAACTGCTATCCGTTGAAGACTAAGGTTCAAGACCTTATGAGATGCGGCATCCTGAGCTTTGAGGACTCAGGCCCCAATGTTACGAAGAACCCATTGCCCGAGCATGGGAAGTCGGTTAACATGGTCCAGGATTGCCCTGGTAAATATAAAGTCAAATATGTAAGCCATATTCGACAGTCATTGGTCGAGTTGCATCGTCTGCTGTGTCAGTACAGTCATATGGAGCACGACCATGATAGATGCCGTATCTGCTCCGTCAATAGATTGGGTTGTCGCCAAGTGCGAAGAGAGCTTCAAGAGCTGTTGGATGAGGGTACCATTGAGATTCTTCAAAACAGAAATGTTGATGAAGACGAACCAGAGGTGAATGTGATTTCTCCTGTGTTCAAATTGCCCGAGCCTGTTGTCATCCGTTATGATGGTAGCAAGCCGAAGGTCTCTCCGTCATTGGTAATCAAGCCTGCGGGCCCTGTGCCTTATTCTTCGGATAAAGCTATTCCCTTCCTGTATAATCCCGTTGCTGTGGAAGATGGGAAATAAGTGTCGTTGCCTTCAACCTCCGTGGTTAATATTGCTGACGTGAGCGGGTTGACCCGTAGTGGTCACGTGTTTTCAGCACCTAAGCCTCAGGCTAGGGCTTTTGTTTCTGATTCTGCTGAGCGTCCGGTTGGGACTGCAGTGAATATTCCGAATCTGACACCTGTTGCCAAACCCTCCTCTGTACAAAAGACTCCTGTTTCTTCTGTTGGCCCGAGTGGCACTGTGAATGAAGACTGTGATGAGATGCCGAGGCTCATCAAGAAGAGTGAGTACAATGTTGTAGACCAGCTTCTACAAACGCCGTCTAAGATCTCCGTGCTATCTTTGCTTCTGAATTCAGAACCCCATAGGGAGGCTCTGCAGAAAGTTTTGGACGTGGCTTATGTTGATCATGACGTCACCATTGAACAGTTTGACAGTATAGTTGCAAACATCACTGCTTGCAACACTTTGAGTTTCTGTGACGCTGATCTCCCTGAGGAGGGAAGAGACCACAACATGGCTTTACATATTTCCATGAATTGCAAGACCGACGCCATGTCCAACGTGCTGGTGGACACTGGGTCATCCTTAAATGTATTTCCGAAGACCACTCTTTCGAGATTGTCATATCAGGGGCCTCCCATGAGGCAGAGTGGTGTTGTTGTGAAAGCTTTTGATGGGTCGCGTAAGACCGTGATTGGGGAAGTTGATCTCCCGATCAAGATTGGACCAAGTGACTTCCAAGTTACCTTTCAGGTTATGGATATCCACCCATCTTATAGCTGTCTCCTTGGTAGACCATGGATTCACGAGGCTGGCGCCGTGACATCCACCCTACACCAGAAGCTGAAATTCGTTAAGAATAAGAAACTGGTTGTGGTAGGGGGAGAAAAGGCTCTTCTGGTTAGCCACTTGTCTTCTTTCTCATATATTGATGATGAGGATGAAGTTGGAACTCCTTTCCAAGCTTTATCTATTGCTGAGCCGATTGAGAAGAAGTCTCCTTCATTTGCTTCCTATCGTGATGCGAAACTGGCCATTGAATGTGGTGTAGTTGCTGGTTTAGGAAAGATGATTGAGCTTGAAGATAACAAATCCCGGGCTGGCATTGGCTATTCTTCTGGGGCATTCAACGAGCAAGGGTTGTTCAAGAGTGGAGGTTTCATCCATGCTGATCAAGTTGAGGAAGCTGTTGCTATTCTGGAAGAGGATGCAGAGGATTTGAGCAACTTCATCATACCTGGTGGTGTCTGCCATAATTGGGTCGCTGTGGATGTTCCTACGGTCATTCATAAGTCAGCGTAATATGTTCACTTTGTTCGAAACCCTTCTCCCATGCCAAAAGGAGAAGTGATGACATTGTTGGCAGCATTTATACAATGATATTTTCATTCAATTAATGCATTGTTTAAACATTTTTTTTTCCATTTGTTTTCACTTTTTGCTTTTGCATGAAATCAGTGATCACAAAAAACCCTAAAAAACAAGAATAAAAGCAATCTTTTCATCTGCATAATGATTTGCTTGTTTAAATTCTAAAGTTTTATTATCCAAAATCATTATGCAGGTTGATTCTAAAACCCATTGAACATAATGATCCAACGCCATCTCCCAATTTTGAATTCCCTGTATTTGAAGCAGAGGAAGATGACGTTGAAGAGATTCCTGATGAGATTACCCGTCTCCTTGAGCACGAAGAGAAGATCATTCGGCCGCACCTTGAAGATTTGGAAACAGTCAACTTGGGGTCTGAAGATTGTGTTCGTATGGTGAAGATTGGGGCACTTCTTGAAGAGTCTGTCAAGAAGGGGTTGATCAGTTCGCTACGAGAATATTCAGATATCTTTGCTTGGTCGTATGAAGACATGCCAGGTCTAGATACAGAAATTGTGCAACATTTCCTGCCTTTAAAGCCTGAGTGCGTGCCTGTGAAGCAGAAGCTCAGAAGAACTCATCCAGATATGGCAGTGAAGATCAAAGAGGAAGTTCAGAAGCAAATTGATGCGGGGTTTCTGGTGACTTCTACATATCCTCTATGGGTGGCCAATATTGTGCATGTGCCTAAGAAAGACGGAAAAGTCCGTATGTGTGTTGATTATAGAGATTTGAATCAAGCTAGTCCGAAAGATGATTTTCCTCTACCACACATTGATATGTTGGTAGACAATACAGCTAAATTCAAAGTCTTTTCCTTTATGGACGGATTTTCCGGATATAATCAAATCAAGATGGCACCCGAGGATATGGAGAAGACAACATTCATCACACCTTGGGGAACATTCTGTTATCGAGTGATGCCCTTCGGTTTGAAGAACGCCGGAGCCACGTATCAACGCGCTATGACTACCTTGTTTCATGATATGATGCACAAGGAGATAGAGGTCTATGTTGATGATATGATTGCTAAGTCCCGAACGGAAGTTGAACATGTTGAGCATTTGTTGAAGCTTTTTCAGCGTCTGAGGAAGTTTAGACTTTGTCTGAATCCTAACAAATGTACATTTGGAGTCCGTTCCGGCAAGTTGTTGGGTTTTGTTGTCAACGAGAGAGGTATTGAGGTTGATCCTGCAAAGGTCAAAGCAATACAAGAGATGCCTGCACCCAAAACTGAAAAGCAAGTCCGAGGTTTTCTTGGCCGCTTGAACTATATTTCCAGATTTATATCCCACATGACTGCCACATGTGCGCCGATATTCAAGCTCCTCCGGAAAGATCAGTCTCATGATTGGACCGAGGATTGCCAGAAAGCTTTTGACAGTATTAAAGAATATCTGTCTGAACCTCCGATCTTGTCTCCGCCTGTAGAAGGAAAACCTCTGATCATGTATTTGACTGTTCTTGAAGACTCGATGGGTTGTGTACTCGGTCAACAAGATGAATCAGGGAAGAAAGAATCTGCTATTTACTACCTCAGTAAGAAGTTTACTGATTGTGAGTCTCGATACTCTATGCTTGAGAAGACGTGTTGTGCTTTGGCTTGGGCTGCTAAGCGTTTGCGCCAGTACATGATAAATCATACAACTTGGTTGATATCCAGAATGGATCCAATCAAGTATATTTTCGAGAAGCCTGCTTTAACTGGGAGGATTGCCCGTTGGCAGATGTTGTTGTCTGAGTATGATATTGAGTATCGAGCTCAGAAAGCTATCAAAGGTAGTATCTTGGCTGACCATTTAGCGCACCAGCCGATTGAAGATCATTAGTCTGTTCAGTACGACTTCCCAGATGAGGAGATTTTGTATTTGAAAATGAAAGATTATGATGAGCCTACACTTGATGAAGGTTCGGAACCTGGTTCCAGATGGACGATGGTGTTTGATGGTGCTGTAAATCAGTACGGAAATGGTATTGGGGCAGTAATGATTACTCCTCATGGCACACATATTCCGTTTACAGCAAGGCTAACTTTCAAATGCACGAATAATATGGCTGAGTATGAAGCTTGCATTATGGGACTGGAAGAATGTATTGATTTGAGAATCAAGCATCTTGATGTGTATGGTGATTCGGCCTTGGTTGTCAATCAGATCAAGGGAGAATGGGAGACGAATCAGCCAGGTCTCATTCCGTATAGAGATTATGCGAGGAGGATTTCAACGTTCTTTACTGAAGTTGACTTTCATCATATTCCTCGAGAAGATAATCGGATGGCAGATGCTCTTGCTACGCTCGCTTCCATGATTGTGGTCAAGTATTGGAATGAAGTTCCCAATATCGCCGTGATGCGCTTGGATATACCAGCTCACGTATTTGCAATTGAAGAAGTGAATGATGGCAAGCCTTGGTATTTTGATATCAAGAATTTTCTCCAGAACCAGGTTTACCCACCTGGGGCATCTGTGAAAGATAGGAAAACTTTAAGAAGGTTGTCAGGCAGTTTCTACCTCAGTGGTGAAGTGCTGTATAAGAGAAATTTTGACATGGTTTTGCTCAGATGCGTGGATAGACACGAAGCAAACCTGTTGATGACTGAGGTCCATGAGGGTTCATTTGGTACTCATTCCAATGGACATGCCATGGCAAGAAAGATGTTGAGAGCAGGCTACTATTGGCTGACAATGGAGTCTGACTGCGACAAATATGTGAAGAAATGCCACAAGTGTCAAATTTACGCGGATAAGATTCATATTCCTCCGACACTTCTGAATGTGATTTCATCACCATGGCCTTTCTCCATGTGGGGAATCGACATGATCGGCATGATTGAACCGAAGGCGTCCAACGGACACAGGTTTATTCTCGTAGCAATTGATTACTTCACCAAATGGGTTGAAGCCGCTTCGTATGCGAATGTGACCAGGCAAGTGGTCGTGAAGTTTATCAAGAATCAGCTTATTTGTCGTTATGGTGTGCCAGACAAGATCATTACTGATAATGGATCTAATCTGAATAACAAGATGATGGAAGAGTTGTGCGCTGAGTTCAAAATTGCACACCATAATTCCTCTCCTTACAGACCAAAGATGAATGGGGCTGTTGAAGCTGCTAATAAGAATATTAAGAAGATTATCCAGAAGATGACAGTTACGTACAAAGATTGGCATGAGATGCTGCCATTTGCTTTGCATGGATATCGTACATTTGTCCGCACTTCAACAGGGGCAACCCCTTTTTCTCTAGTTTACGGCATGGAGGCTGTTCTCCCAGTAGAGGTGGAGATCCCATCAATGAGAGTCTTGATGGAAGCCAAGTTGACTGATGCTGAATGGATTCAGAGTCGTTATGACCAGTTGAATTTGATTGAAGAGAAGCGATTGACTGCCATGTGCCATGGGCAGTTATATCAGCAGAGAATGAAGAAAGCATTCGATAAGAAGGTCAAGCCTCGTGTGTTCCGAGAAGGTGACCTCGTGCTCAAGAAAGTTTTGTCTTTCGCGCCCGATTCCAGGGGAAAGTGGATTCCAAACTATGATGGTCCATATGTTGTTAAGAGAGCCTTTTCAGGAGGAGCTTTGATGCTCACAATAATGGATGGGGAGGATTTCACTTGTCCTGTGAATTCAGATGCAGTCAAGAAATACTTTGCCTAAAAAAAAGTATGCAAAAGAAAAACAGAATAGCTCGCTAAGTTGAAAACCCGAAAGGGCGGCTTAGGCAAAAATGAGCGTCTCGGTGGAGAACCCGAAAGGGTGATCCAAGCAAAAATTAGAGACATTGAAAAAAGAATATTTGCATCCCGCTAGATTAAGTACCTCACCCTGGGGCAATCTAGGCAAAAATTAGGGATTTGGCAAGTAACTGCATCCTGATAAGACTTTCTGTTCCGCAGCTGTCTTTTCGTCAAAGATTTTCGATTCGGCGTCAACTGAAGCTTCGAATACATCGAGATTCAAATTGGTAGAGAAAGGATCATTATGTTCAATGTAGCCCTCTTCCAATATATATCACTGATTTCAAATTTGTACAGATCTATGGAGTCTTGCCATTTGCAGGCTACCATTCCATCAAATCAATTTGAGCTTTTATCCAATTATTTGCACTCTTATTTGTTTCAATTCAACAAATGTTTTGCATGTTTTAATTGATAAAATATCATTGTTTTAAACAAATAAATTTTTCATAAAATTGTTGTTTTAAACAAAGTGAACATTCACAATGATGAAAGGATACTTAAGAATCTCTCAGTGCTCTCCCAAGGGTGGCATGATTTCCAACAGGTAAGACATCTGTTCATATTCCTGGCATGGTTGTATCCTCTTTCTCCTGATTTGTTGTTGGGGTTGTTCCCCAAGCAGAGCTTTTGTTGGGGTTGTTCCCCCAAGCAGAGTGTTTGTTGAGAACTTCACAGTCCTCTCCAACAGTATTTCTCTCCTCAGCATGGGTGCTTTCCTTTGGAAGATTCAATGGTGGATGGGTTGAAACCCCGGTACTTTACCACTTTCCTCAGCGCAGTCGCTAGCAGAGTTGTTGATATGATATACTGCATTTATGTTGTATCTCCCCGTCAGAGCATTTGTTGAGGTTTTCACCTCTTATCCCTTCCGCAGAGTAGTATTTGTTTTCCTCCTCTGCAGTTGATGATTTCCTCTCAGAAGGTTCGGTATTTGGTGGTTGATCCCCAACTCTCCTCTTCATCCCCGGTGGATTCCCAGTGGATTCCCCAGTTGAATCGCCAGTAGATTTGTGATTTGGTGGATTGTATCTATGTGATTCCTCAATAGAGTTGGTATCCCCAACAGAGTCAGGATCCCCGCCGGAGTTGTTTTCCCCAGTAGGGTCGGTTGGTGATCTATCATCCAGAGATTTGGTTGATTTCCTGATGCTTTTGATCCCCAGTAGAGTGGCTTGTGGCAGAATCTACTTTTATGATCTATTTTTCCCTCAGTGGGTTTATCCCCGATGGAGTGGCTGACAGTATTCCCAGTAGAGTTGCTTGTGCAGTTAGATTCTACATGGATGATCTGTTCTCCCTTTGTGGGTTGTTCCCCAGCGGAGTTATTTGGAGTTGCTTTCGTGGCAGTTCTTGCTTGTGCAGTGAACTCTTGTTTCCCAGTTGATACTGAGGATCCCCCTGCAGATACCTCGGGATCTCTTCTTTTCCCCAACAGATTTGTCTTGGTGGCAGTTTCTGCCTGTTGTGAACTTCTGTTCCCTAGTTGGGTTGATTGTTGATCCATCACTCAGAGATTTTATGATTTCTTTGATATCTCTGATCTTTTGCCTCCCCGCAGATCTTTGCTTTTCAGCTTGTAGATCTCCAGCAGATTGGCTCTCCAGTTGGTTTTCTTCTGGAAGTGTAGTATCGGGCGTTTGATTCCTGACCCTGTTTGTGTTAGATATGTCTGTTTGTCAGCATTCATCAAACATAAATTACGCATATTCATGCATTCTCATAAAAATTCAGATATTCATGTTGCATTTTTGCCATTTATCTTTTGTTTGTTGTCTCCTGCTATGGGTGATATAGATCTCCACAACAGATCTTCCCAAGCAGATGTCGGGTGTTTAATCTCTCAATATAGAGTCAGCCCCATAAGCAGAAAGTGTCTGTCCTTCCTTCTGCAGTTCCCCACTGAGATATATCCTCGTGGATGACGGTTGTTTCCGTTTCCTCCCAACACATATATTGGGATGGATCTTCCTATTGAGTTATATCCTCATTAGGACGAGTCTTGATTCAGTCTGCCTTTTGGTTTGACCCTAAATTGGCATTTGTTAACTGTTTCTTGTGCTTCGCTGTGGAATAAATGAATGAATTGCCCAGTAACCGGCAATAATTCTTTTTATCCCCAGCGGAATTTTTGGGCCTCTACTCTCATTCCGGTAGTTGTAAGTCCTATGTTCCCCTTGCCTCTTGGCGGAATTTGTGGTTATATACCTTTTATTCCTCGAAAAGAGTCGTTGGTCTTCTACCCAGTAGTCGGTAGTCGTAAATCCTAGTTTTTCTGCTCCTCAGCAGTTGGTGGTTTGTTATAAACCCTATTTTTGTTTCCCGTGCGGAATTGTGATTTCCTTCATTCCCCACGCGGAATTGATGGTATTCTACCCCGTATTCGGTAGATGTAAACCCTACTTTTTATCCTCATCAGAGTTGTTGACTACTACCCAGTATTCGGTAGTTGTAAGTCCTATCTCTTTTCCCCTAGCAGAGGTAACCTTTGTGGTTCGTTCTGGTTGGTGGTGGATTTTGTGTTGTTGTGGTTTTATCCCCAAAGGAGTCTGTGTCTCCCTGTGGAATAAGTTTAATAATTGCTCAGTATTTGGCATTCATTCACCCTATCCCCAGTTGAGTCTTTGGTTTTCTACCCCGTATTCGGTAGTCGTAAACCCTAATTTCTCCCCTTTGCAGAGTTAACCTTGTTGTTCATCCTAACCGATGATGGTTACTCTTTGTGGTTATCTTCATTCAATATTTGATGTTGATTTTCCCTCCTTGCTTCTGGGTAGTTGCCGTTTGCTAGCAATTGTGTCCCCAGCAAGTCCTTGTGGATAATTGCTGTTTATGCAATTCATCCCCAACGGGTCGTCTTTCATTTACCCTTTTGTGTGGTAATGTTGTTGCTCCCTGTGATTGGTCATCATTATATACCTAGTTTGGTATCCCGATGCCTTTCTTTTCGGTTGATTTATCCTTTATTAACCCAGTAACCGGTTGTGGATGATCTCCCATGCGAGTATATTATCCACGTTCTGACGGTAATGGATAATATATCTCATGCACTCTGCAGTCGAAGCCTGTTGTGTTTCCCCAGTCGAATAAGATTCGGGTTCCTTTCCGGAATCGGATATTTGTTGTTCTCTTGGATAATTGTCGGATGCTTGCAATTTATCCCCTGTGAGTTGTCTTTCGTTTACCCTATTGTTGTTGGTAACGATTGTCTCTCTTTTTGGTTGGTCACCTATTATATACCCAGTAACTGGTATCTCTGGTGTCTTCCTTTTCGAGTGTATTATTCACGTTCTGACGGTAATGAATAATATATCTCATTCGCTCATTGGTTGGAATCCTTTGTTGATTTTCCCCCAGCGGAGTAAGATTCGTATTCTTTGTAGAATCGAATAATCCATCCTTTGATAAGTTTGCGTTTTTCTCTTTTCAGGATGATGAGTGTCTTGGCATATATACGAATTCACGTTTTCGGTAGGTCACCTATTATATACCCAGTAACCAGTATCCCTGGTGTCTCTTCCATGCGAGTATGTTATCTATGTTCTGACGGTAATAGATAATATATCTCATGCGAGTATACTATCCACGTTCTGACGGTAATGGATATTATATCTCATGCGCTCTTTGGGTTTGTTTCCCCAACTGAGTAAGATTCGTTTCCGCGTTGCGGATCCGAATGTCCATCCTGTAAGTCGATTTGCTTTTTCAAGCCCTCCTTTCGGATGATGAGTGTCTTGGCATATATACCAATTCATGCTTTGGTCGGTCACCTATTATATACCCAGTAACCAGTATCCCTGGTGTTCCTTCCTTTCTGCTCCCTATTATGACCTTGGTCCCCTGTGGAGTCAGATTTTCCTGAGTTGATGTACCTTTTTCAGGTCTTTCTCAGATGTTTGGTTGATTGATATCTCTCACCCTTATACCGGTCTTAGATATTCATTCTTCCTGAGCTTGTTACCCTTATACCGGTAACACCTCATTTCTTTGTTGCTTCCCTGGGAGAGTCTCTTTGTTAGACCTTCTCCAGTGGAGTTTCTGTTGTGATTTTACCCTTTTGATGTATTGGCGTTTCCCCAATATATGCAGTTTTCCCCAGTAGGGAGGTTCTGTGTGAATCTTTTTCCCTATTCCGAATCCGAATTTTTATTCGAAGTGTCCTTCGTGGATAGTTTGAGTCAGCTTGTGTCTTTCCAATGGATGTGTTTTCCTGTGGAATTCTTCTTTCCCCAGTGAGTCCTTTACTCCCCAGTGAGGTCTCTAGTCCAGTCATGTCTTGTTCACGCCGTGTCAGTTTGTACCCTAATTCAGAGTCGTGTCCTGCTCACGCATTCTTTTTCTTTTTCCCCATGAGAGTCCTGTTAGAGTCTCTGTTCCTGGTGAGTGTATTACTCCGATGGATCGTCTTTTCTTTATGGACCAGTATTCCCCACAGAGTTTGTCTTTTGCATGCATACATCTGCATCATAAGGTCTCTCAGGGACCAAAATTTGTCTCATTACTGTTATTTAAGCCCATTCTACCGCGTCGAGATGAAGATTTCTAAACTTCACTTCTCCGGCTAGAATGACCTTAAATAGGGGCATCTGTAAGACCCCAATTTTGTCCCTAAGATCCCTCATGGCATCATATCACATCATTTCATTGCCTCAAGGATCATTGTGCACCTTGCTTCCTTCCCTGTGGGTGGGTTATCTTTTTGAGAGTGGTTCTTGATCACCAAGCATGTTTTTCATTTGTATATCATTGCATTTCTTTTTATCACTAACCAAAAGTACAAATATATGTCATCTAACCTTTGTCTTGCAGATGAAGCAATCAACAGTCAAAGCAGTCAAAGGCATTCATTGAGCAATAGATGGTGGCCATTCTTGAGAATTTGGACCCCACAATCACTCACAAGAGTTCATATGAGCTATGATGTTATTTTGAAGCAAAATCCCAAGTGGTAGAGGCTTGAATTTCATCAGAACATTGCCAGGTCAACTAAAGGCCTAGAAAGTCAACTGCTAAGTCAACAGTGGATTTGGAGGTGGGAAGTGATTAGAAATACTTCATTCATGTTCAAACAAGTCTCATTTGACATTTCAAACATTAACATTGAAGAAAATAAAGTCAGGTCAAAACTTTCCAAAAATAGAAAGTGACCTATAATTCAAATTTGCCAAAAATGGAAAGGCTTTAACCTCACTTCAACTTCAAATTACATCATCAAGAAAGCTTCAAATGAAAATTTGTTGAACATGAAAGTTGTATATCTTTCTCTCCCATTTCCAAAAAGTCCAAGATCATCAATTTCTCATGTGTGGTTAAGGAGATATGATCAAAACATGGCAAAGTGTACTTGGAACTTCAAATGGGCATAACTTCTCAACCAAAGCTCCAATTCAAGTGGTTCTTTTTGCTAAATTCTCATTTTGACCTCTAGTTTCCAAAACATACATTGCATTGCACAAATTGTCATCACATAATCATTTTCAAGTTCTTGAATTTTTGGAGGGAAATTTCAATATTCAAAATTGGTGCATTATTTAAACATTTTGCATTCACCAATGATTTTAAAAATGCATTTTAGGTGAAAATAAATAAAATTCGTGTACTGTTCATTCATGATTTTCATGCATAAGGGTGAAAAACCAAATTTGCCAAAACACCTTGAAACTTAATCCATTCCATTAGCATTTGGTTTAAGCCTAATTAAACATGTTTAGGAGGAGGTATATAATCAAAACCCTAACTGTTTTTCAAAACAACACTCACAATTTCAGATCTAGATCAAAACTATCAAATTTTTCTCTCAAATTTTTCTGGAAAATTCTTCAAACAAGATCCAATTCTCTTGATCAATTCATCTTCCTGAAGTATTCTTGAGCAAGTTTGAAGGAGAATTCGAGAGAAACTGTGCCTGTTTTGTTCATATTTGAAGCTTGAAAGCATCCATGGCAATGTCAAATTCTGTTGGATTCAAGAATAATTGAGCTTCGATCTCTCATTCAATCATCCATACAAGTATTATAGAAGAACTTTTGAGCATTGCAAGGCCTTGAATCACACGAATTCCAAGGCTGCTATTCAAGAGGTTACAAATTGATTCTCTCCTTTCTCAAAATTATTATGCTATTGTCGTAGATCTTGTGATGCTGGTTAATCTGAGCTTTAAATCGTGAAATTCCATGCAAAATTGAGTTAGTTAGGGTTAATTAAAGTTCCATGCATGAAAATAGATTTGCTCGATTCTCTCTTAGCACGATGATTTGAGTTTAGCTATGCATTGATCTTGGATCTATGATGAAAATGCTACATGATGATGTCCTTAATTTGAAATTCTGAGAATTTTGTTCTTGATGATATGGCACTGTTCATGATATCACGATGAAGATGATGATGTTTATCTTCAGGCCACGCTTTTGATCGATAGAAAATACTTTTCCTGCGCTTGCATGTGTTTGTTCATATCTTAACATGTATTGGTCCGTGTTCGTGCCATGCTTGCGTTATGATTGGTCCATACGCGTTTGACTAGAACGCGTCAGCATTGACTTGCCACATGTGATTAATGAAACGCTGAGTTCCATTCAGCGCGCGGCAACCATTCAAAATGCCTCCCAGTTCGATTCCGGCCTGCAGCACATATTTCAAATGCCATGCTTATTTTCTTAGTTCCCTCCATATGTCCATGTATGCATCACATATCATTTTTTTATTTTTTCTTCAACTTCACAAATTCATATATAATTAAAAATTGATCCAAAAATTATGTGGTTTTTTGCATTGCATTCCTTATTCTGTCTATTATTTTTTGATCATTTTTCCATAAATTGTGCTTGGCTGGATTTCGTTTTGTGTTAGGGCATGTGAACATGTATCCATTTTGTACCTTGCCTTGCTATATCATTTGTGAAATGTTGGTTTTTAATCCAATGAATCTGAAAATTTGCATGATGAAACTAGACACTTTGCTTGACATTTTGAATCATTTCTGATTTAATTGAGATATTTCATTCTGGTTGGTCACATTTGGATTTTGAAATTGCCTTGAACTTTAATTGATCATGAAATGCTTTTGGTATATGATATTGATGTGAGACCTTTTGGATTGTTTCAAGATGTGTTTGAAGTTGAGTCATGTTAATTTTCAGCTTCTGTTTTGAATTTTTTCTCCACCTTTGACCCTAGGCTTTGACCTAGTGGTTTGCCTCTTACATTTGAGCTTTGATTTCAGGTTGAACATCCAAGTTCCATAGTTGTTGATGCTCCCTCATTTAAGCATTGATGTTTGCCTTTGATTACTAATCTTTGTGTGTTTTGTAGGTTGATGTTGACTCATTTGAGTTTGACCTTTGGCTTGCACATTGTGAACCTTGTCTGTTTGTCTGATATTAACTGTTGGTTGATTGTCTGTATAGTTATACTGATTTGTTTGATGTTTCCATAGGTACATAAGTTGCTTTAAGTTCACTCTGAACTTGCTTTTGCTTGGTTGCTTAACCACTTAGGTATAACCTCTCTTCTTCTTGTAGTCTGGAAGACCTATCCTGTTATGTGGGCAGGCACCTGTCTGAAGTCCTCCTTAAGAGGCAATGCTTGTGATTGTTTACTCTTTGTGCCAAGCAGGAAAAGTCCTCTTATGAGGCAATTGGTAGATAAAAGAGATGTGTAATCCATCTCCTACTATTCAGTGTGTCATCCCCTTGCTCACATAACATGTTGATGCATTGTGGATATTAACCCAAGATCTTATAGAGTCAAATCATTTGTGGAGAAGAGTTCCTACTTTCCGAACTCCCACACCTTTCATTGTTTAAAGCTCTCCCTGACCAGGGATAAGAGCTATGAGGCACACCCCTCATCTCCATTTCATCTGCTTCACCCTAACTCTCAATGTTAGGGTTAAGAGCTCAAATTACCCCATTCCAGTTGACTTTAAAGTCTAACCTTGCTTGAGCCTAATTGATTGTATATACTGTGTGCTAATTGACTTGTTTGTTTGCTTACTTGATTCATCTGTGCATATTTGCTTAAGTGTGCCTTTGTGCATTTATCATCATCATGTGTATATCATTTCATAAACTTTGCTCTATAGCATTTTGCTTTGTCCATGGAGGAGACAAGCATAAGTCCATTACTTGGCAGTTGTTCCTATGATATGGTGGGAGACTAGTATAAGTCCATTGATTGGCATCTGGTATCCTTGTTATTTTGTTTTGTGAGACTAGTATAAGTCCATAGATTGGCATCTGGTATCCATGTTTGTTTTAGGAGATTGGTGTAAATCCATTGATTGGTATCCGGTATCCATGTTTATTTGTGAGACTACTATAAGTCCATTGATTGGCCTATGGTATCCTTGTTTCTTTGTTTTGTGAGACTAGTATAAGTCCATTGATTGGCATCTGGTATCCTTGTTGTTTGTTTTGTGAGACTAGTATAAATCCATAGATTGGCATCTGGTATCATTGTTTTGTTTTAGGAGATTGGTATAAGTCCATTGATTGGCATCCGATATCCCTTTTTCATTTGTTATTGCTCATTGCCTTATTCCAAAGGAATCACTTGAATCATCTATATATGATTTCAAGAGGTGAACATCTAAGAAGTTTTACACTCCCACCTTTTGCTTCTTTAAACCTCCATTTGCATGTTAACCAAAATCTGAAAAGATATTGTGCAAACATTTTTCATTCCTTTCCAAATTAGAAACCTAGGCTTTAGGCCTTTGATTTTCCAAACTCCATTTTCATAATACTTCTTTGAATTGAATTCTAATCATACTTTGACCACTTTTTGTGAATAATCCTAATTGGTTAATTTCACTCATTCAATTGTTTTGTGGCTTTGTCCATTCTTGATAAGTTTTCATACATTAGCCATAGGTTTGATTTATTCTAGTTGGTTGATGTTAATCTCATCTTTTGTCCTTAGTGATTGAATTGTAAGACTTCCTTGCTTATTATAGGGTTAACCCCTCACTAGCCAGTTGAAGCTTTTCTCACATGGTGGACTTGTTGTTTGTATAAGGTTGAGTTTTCTCCCGTGGATAACGAAAGACCTTAGGGCTTTTGTTTTAAAATGAATCCACTCATATTTTGGAAATCTTTTAGCCGAACTACGGCGTTTTGATCCTTACCTTCCATGGAAAGGTACGTAGGCAACGGGTTCATCCGTTCAAACACAAAAATAATAACTTGTATATTCTTTCTCTCATCCTTTCAATCCATGTTTGCACAATAAATATTTCATAAACAAATAACATTTCGTACAACAAGTGTGAAAAGGGCTCCCTAGGAGTACCTAGGACGTTTTGGGTGCCTAACACCTTCCCATTGCGTAATCAACCCCTTACCCAGATCTCTGATCTTTTCATTAGTTTTCTATATGTGTAAAACTTCTTAGGCTTTTGTTCGCTTTTTAGCCATTCCTTTGGATAAATAAAAGTGCGGCGGCGACTCGATTCTTTGTATGCTTTGCTTTTGATTTAATCAATAAATCATAAAGTGACGAATACACCGCTACAGGACCTAGGGTTGCATAACTTTCATTTTTATAAATCTATTGTAAGGTGATCATTTGATCATCTTCAATACTTTGCATCAGTGAGAAGTTATCCCTTAATGCGCCATATTTTGAATCTATTGATTTAAGGATAGATAATCATCAAGTGTTAGTCTTGTTCATAATACTAACTAACTTAACTTTGTTAACTTTGACTATCACTAACCATTGTTATTATCATTGTTATTTTGTAATTCACTTTTATGTTATTACCTTGTAATTTACATTCAAGTACTCATCAACATCATATTCATTGTATAAACTCATCATGCATGTTTATTGTTGTCATTTATCTTTATTGTTTTCATACATTAAAAACAATAAAAACATGATAAAATGATAAGACCAAAAACAAATCATTCCACTTAATCAACGTGGACTAAGAGGATCTCATCCTATGACCTTTTCTTGGAGGCCTTTTCCATTACTTTGTGATACTTGGTTTCAACTTAGGATTTTATGTGTCACTTTTGCACATACAAGGATTTCTCTTGGGATACCTTACAACGAGACCCTTTATTTTTCTTGTTGGTTACTTTGTATATCCATCCCATTACCCAATTTCATAATCAAATAAACAAACCTTCATCCAACATCAAGTGGCATTTTCATAATCAAATTCAAAATGCAATAAAACTAGTATTGTGCGTCACAAGCCTTAAGTGGTGGAGAATGAGTAAGAATTGAGCATTCCTACCCTTACTCTGATTATTTTAGACACAAGATGTTGGGCTTGTTGTCTAGAATATTCACCTCTGTCCATATAGTTTAGTGCAATCTAATCATAAACATTCTTTTCATAAACCCTTATTCAAGGTAAAATCAACTCAATCCATCAAACCTTATTTTTTGTGCCTTAGGGCATCACTTCAAAAACCCTTTTCTCAAAGGTATATCAACTAACGCACAAACATTTTCTACTCTGAACTACAGAGCTTTGATTCCTCACCACTCGATGAGTGATACATAGGCACAAGTGCCACAATCTTTGGCGAGCATAATAAACAAAAACTCCTAGAGTCCAATCACTTTTAAACACTCTTTTAAAAATAAATCAATAAACATAATAAATAGCCGCATACGTAAAAAACTCAAATGGTTCCCATGGAGTACCATGGGCGTCAGGGGTGCTAATACCTTTCCCTTGCGTAACCGACTTCCAACCCCAAATCTCGGTTGCGAGACCGATTCCTTGTTCATGCGCTACCCGTGCGCACCTTTTTCTTCTCGAAGGGTTTTATCGACTATTTCCTCTCACCTCGCTGATAGAGGCAACATAAATAAAATTTGGTGGCATCTCTTATGATTTTTTCCTTTTCATTCTCTTAGAGGAGGCAGTTCTTTAGTCCTTAGTCCCAATTCACTCGCCCCGAGGATGATTTCCCTCCGGTAACGATAATTACTAAAGCAGAGTCTATAAACACCTCAAGATTCTTGATTCTCAAGTCGATGGCTGCTTCAATACCATAGATGTATGCTTCATATTCTGCCATATTGTTGGTGCAATCAAAGCAAAATTTGACGGTGAATGGAATATGAAAACTAGTTGGAGATGTAATAATTGCTCTAATTCCATGGCCTTTAGAATCAGAGGCACCGTCGAACACGAGCGTCCATCGCTCTCTTGGTTTGGGTCCTCCGTCAGGGCCATGTATATTGCAGTCTCAACTGGACATGATGTCCTCGTCAAGAAAGTCAAACTCGATCGGGTGGTAACCATCCACAGGTTGATGGGCAAGGTAATCAGACAAAACACTCCCCTTGATGGCTTTTTGAGTCAAGTACTGGATGTCATACTCTATTAATTGCATCTTCCATCTAGAAATTCTTCTACTGATAGCAGTCTTCTCAAAAATATACTTTATTGGATCCATTTTGGATATCAACAAAGTTTTATAGCAAATCATATATTGTCTTAGGCATCGAGTTGCCCAAGCTAGAGCACAACAAGTTTTCTCCAACAATGATTATATGGTCTCACATTTAGTGAACTTCTTGGTCAAGTAATAGATTGCATATTCTTTATGGCCCGTGTTGTCATGCTGATCCAAAACACAACCCACTGATTCATCTAGCACAGTGAGATACATGATTAATAGCCTACCCGGAACATGTGGTTTCAAGATCAATGGTTCTTGTCAGGAAGCCTCATACCTCTTTCTCTATTATGGGAGCTGGCATATCTTGAATAGCCCTGGATTTGTCTAGATCAACCTTAATACCTTTCTGACTCACTATGAACCCCCAACAACTTGGTGGAATGGACCCCGAAAGTGCACTTAGCAAGATTCAGCCTCAACTAGAATTTGTGGAATCTGGAAAATAGATTTATCAAATGGTCCAAGTGATCATCTTTAGTATTGGACTTAGCAATCAGATCGTTTACATACACTTCAATCGCCTTGTGGATCACGTAGTGAAAAAGAGTCATCATAGCACGCTGATATGTTGCACCTGCGCTCTTCAAGCCAAAATGCATGACTTTATAGCAGTAGGTTCCCCAGGGTGTGGTGAAAGTTTTTTTCTCCATATCATATGGAGCCATATTGATCTCATTATACCCTGAAAAACCATCCATGAAAGAAAAGACTGAATGTTGAGTTGTCTTGTCTACCAAAACATCAATATGAGGAAAAAGAAAGGCATCCTTCAGGCTCGCTTTGTTAAGATCACGATAGTCCACCCAAATTGAAACCTTCCCATCCTTCTTCGGAACCGGAACAATATTGGCAACCTATTGAGGATACTAAACGATAGCTAGGAACCTAACATCGAACTGTTTTTCAAACCACTTCTTTGATCTTCACTGCCATGTCGGGTCTGGTTCTGTGAAACTTTTGTTTAATTGAAGGACATTCAGACTTGAGCGATAGGCGATGTTCAAAAATGTTGGTATCCAACCCAAGCATATCTTGATAGGACCAGGCGAAGATATCAACATACTCACGAAGTAGCCATACCAACTCGCAGTATACATGGTCGGCAAGGGATGCCCAAATCTTGACCTCTCTTTTGACCTCCTCGGAACCCAGATTGATCACTTCCAATTGTTCTTTGTCCGACTGAATCTCTTTTTCCTCATGTTAAAGATGTTTGGCTATTTCAGGTGGTACTTCACAATCTTTTTCACCGTCGTCTTCGGCTTGGTTAATTGGAAACCTAGATTTACAGCGAACTTCAACAATGTTGTGTTCAGTGGAATTGTTTGCTATGCATGTTAGGAGCTTATATTTAGAATGGATTTTTGGAAAAGATGTAAAAAATAAAATAAAAGAAACTTTTGCCATTTATTTTTAGTGAAAAATTAAAATCACAAAAATAAAATAGATCATGATTTTGAGTGCAAAAACTGCTTTCAATGATTGAATAATACTTTTAAAACAAGGGAGGCCCTTAAAAGCTATCTACATGCCTCAGGCGAAAGAAAGGGACAAGGAAAAATTGCATTACATTTCTTCTGAGAAAACCACAGGAACCACAGTAGAAGTCCAGTTATCAAGCTTAAATCCTGGAGCACACTTGCGAATGAGACCGGAGACTGCATGTTTGCTGGAGCCTATTCCATCTACTACTACTATAGAAGGGTTAAATTGGTAGCCTGCATTACTGAATATGATTGGGTTGAACTCTTACCTCCCCTCGCAGCTGGGTGACGAGAAGTAGGACGATAACTAAGACCAAAATGACCATGCTTCTCAGAGACTCTCATAATTTGTCCCCAACCTGGAATATGGCCATTCTTCAGAGTCTGCTTGACACTCTTGGCTAATGACAACACCATTGTTTCTAATTGGCTCTGACATGCATAGGAAAAGCTAACTTCTTTAAAATCAAAACCTTGGAAAGGAACCTCAATTATTCCCTCTTCGGTTTCAACATATCTGAAAGAAGACACTTGACTGATTATGGAATCCTCCTCATCGCAAATGATGACAAGCTTATCCTTAAATAAGAACTCCAGTTAATGATGTAGAGTAGAAGTGACAATGATGATTGCATGGATCCATGGCCTCCCTAATAGAAAAATATAGGCAAGGTGTATATCCATGACTTGGAAAGTGATGGTAAACTGGTGGGGACCCACACAAATCGGCAAATCAACTTCCCCAATGACCTCCCTCTAAGATCCATCAAAAACATGGATAATCAAAGCACTTTGTCTCATCTTCAGTCCTTCAAACTGCAGTTGGCTTGATGTGCTTTTGGGTAGAACATTAAGAGAATATCTAGTGCCAACTAAGACCCTAGAGATTAAAGTGTCTACACAAGTCAGATAAATATGGAGAGCTTTATTGTGATTGTCTCCTTCAGTGGTCAACTTATCTTCGGTGAAACCCAAGTACCTTCTCATAGAAATATTGACTGCCACATCACCAAATTGATCTACCGTGATATCCTGCATCACATGTGTAGCGGTAAATTCATGATCATCAAGCTATGGATAAGCTTAACATCAATAACACCAGAGTCGCCACCGCGCTTTAATTGTTTTGAAAGGAAAAGGGAAAACTACGAACAAAACCCAAAGATAATAATTTTTCAAATCAAAAGTAATAAAATATCAGAGATTACAGGTAAGGGGGTTGGATACACAGAGGGAAGGTGTTAGCACCCAAAGTTTCCTAGATACTTCTAGTGAGCCCTTTTTTATGTGTGCATGTGTTTTTGGTATAAAAGATGTTTAATAAAAATAGAGTGTGGGGATGAGAAAAGAATTCATTGATATATTTTTGTGTTTGACAAGACCTTAGGACTTGTGCCTACGTACCAACATAAAAATGAGGGATCAAAACCTCGTTGTTCATGGTAAAAAATTCAAATAAGTTGGTGAATTGCTTTTAACAAATGTTTAAAAAGAAAAGGCACAAATGGCCAAAAGTTTGAATGGAGTTATTAGTTCTTTTTGTCTTTTAAAATTTTAAGTCAATATGATTAAGTTTATTTACAAATTTGATTTAATAAAGAGTTTGAAAGTTCAATGGCATAAGGCCAAAGTTTCTAATCATCATGACAAAGTCTAAGTTTGAAATCACAAGCGAAGAAGTTTTTTAAAAAAAGGGGGGAGAGATTTTGAAATTTAAGAAGTGGGAGAAAATGAGGAGGTTATCCTAAGCAAAAATTTAAAATTTAAGGGTTGAAAAGATATGACCAATGGGATGCAATCCAACAGACAAGAATGTCATATAGAAGCCCATTTTCCTTTGAACTTTTATCAAGCAATCTTCAATAAACAATGAGAAATATATAGACATCATGAACATCAAGGCATCAAATAAAGATAGCCACATCCAAGCAAGCAATTCCAATAGCTAGTGTAGCGGGGTATTCGTTACCATTGGAGATATTGACTAAATCCAAGGTAAATCATACAAAGTAGAGTCTCCACCGCACTTCTATTTATTCAAAGGAATGGTTAGAAAGCGAACAAAAACATAAAAGTTTTACAAACAAAACTAGTAAAAGAAACAGAGATCTGTGTAAGGGGGTTGGTTATGCAATGGGAAGGTGTTAGGCACCCAAAACATCCTAGGTACTCCTAGGGAGCCCTTTTCATACTTGTGAAGGTAGTTTGTCTTGTGAAAATTTTATTTTTGCAAACATGATTGAAGAGATGAGAAGAGAATATACAAGTTATTTACATTTTGTGTTTGGATGGATAAACCCATTGCCTACGTACCCTCTTATAAAAAGATTAGGATCAAAACCTCGTAGTTTGGGGTAAAAATCTCAAAACAAATGAGTGGATTGATTGGTCCAAAAGCCTTAAGGTCTTTTGTTATCAAAGGGAGAAAACTCAACCTAAAACCACAAATCCACCATGTGAGGATAGCTTCAACATGCTAGAGAGGGGTTAACCCTATAATAAGCATGGAAGACTCATTGTCCATCACTAAGGATATAGGTGAGTATTACATCTACCACAAGGATAACTCAAACCTAATAGCTAAAGGTTATGGAAAATTTGATTAAGAAAGTGATCATTGGAACCACAAAAAGACATTTGAATGGGTTATATTTACCAATTAGAAGTATGTAGAAAAGAGGTCAAAGTTGACTTAAAGATTCAATTCAAAATGAGTATTATGAAAAGAAAGTTTGAAAATCAAAAGCATAAGGCTTAGGTTTCTAATGTTGAAAACAAGTGAAATGTTTGCACAAAATGGTTTTGGCTTGGGTTAAAATGGAGAGATGAAGAAAAAGGGGTAAGAAATGAAACCACACTAGGAGTTCCTCTCTTGAGATCATATAGATGATCTAAGTATATCCCATCCTTTGGAATAAGCAAACACAAAGTATAAGCAGTCAAACAAGTCTCATAAGAGATCCTCAATGTATCTTGTATCTTCCACTGGGATAAACATGATAATGATCTTTCAATTAAGCTCAAATGGAAACTCCTAATTTAAAAGCACACACAAGGAATCCACATCACACACTATATACATACAAGAGGCTCAAACAATGGGTGGGCTTTAGTCAAGAGGGGTCATGTCAACCTCGACAAACAAGTCAAACTGTAATGGGTAATTTGTAGCTCTTAACCACTAACATTGAACGTTAGGGTGAAGCTGATCAAAATGGTAATAAGGATGAGACCTCATGCTCTTAACCCTGGCCGGGGAGAGCTCATGACAAAGAAAGCGTGGGGATCCAGAAAGTGGGATCCTATTCCACTTGACAGACACTGGACAAAGATCTTGGGCACATGTTCAGAAGCATCAGCACGTAGTGCGAGCATAAAGAACGACACACTGAATAAGGTGGGATTGGCTACTAATCCCTTCTATCCGTCAATTGCCTCTACTCTTGGAGGTCTTATCAGATAACACATGCCTCTTATTGGAGGTCTTTGGCACAATTGTAAACAAACACAAACAGAGCCTCTGAAGGAGGACTTGCCAGCAAAATGCCTGCCAAAAAGGTGACAGGACTTCAGACTACATGAAGTAAGAAGCTAACTACCTGAGTGGTGTATTAACCATAATCCAAAGCTCAAGCAAGAGATAAAGTAAGCAAGCAACTAAGGTACCTATACAAAAACTAAACAGTTAGTACTTCAGTCATACAACCAGAAAACAAACAGTGAAACCCTCTGATAGTTTTACAATTCAATGCAAGAGTGTCCTAGCACTCAAATAAGCTCATGAGTTCACCATATCATTTAAAACCTACAAAACAAACATATGTTAGAACTCAAATGCATTTGCATCTTACAAGTGAGAACAAACCAATCATCAATGCTAAATGTCCAAACCTGAAACACAAGACAAAGTTAGTTTATGTACAAAACACTAGTGCAAAGACTAGATTCAAAACCAAATCAAATGACCAAAACAGAACCCAATCTTTTACACAATTCACATTCAAACAATCCACAAAATGTCCTCAAAAGGACCAACATCAAATCAAAAAGCAAGTATCTCAAATGATCTATGTCATGCAAGGACAAAAAATGTGCACAAAATGAACTTCCAACTTAGAAAATTCACATCAAATCAGAAATGCATGCAATGACCTTGAGATTTTTTATATGAGTTCCTCATGTCATGAACAATCAATATGCAAAAGATCAAATCCAGAAAGGTTCAAATGATATATGAACAAAAGTGCAACAATTCAATGTCAAAAATGTGACACAAATTGTCACATTTATCTCTATGTGTCAAAAGTGATGATAGCATGTGAGAAAAATTCCAAACTACTGACCAAAAATACACATCATGTATGAATATTATGCATGCAAAAAATTGGATCAAATGGCTCAACATAGAGAATTTCACAATACATTGAAGGCAATAGATCAAATTAGCACAATGTCAATTCAAAAATATCCACATAAAAATCCAGACATCAACAAATCATGAAATCAGCACCAAAAAATAGTAGAGATCAAAACAAAACTATGAAAAAAAATTGGGATTAAATTGGACTATTTTTGCATTTTTAATGAATTTTCTAAAACAAGCAAAATAAATGAAATAACATGGAAAATTGGAGGGAAACAAATATATTCAAATAAACTCAGAAAATATCACAACCGTAGGATCTAGCGCGCGCCAATGATCAACGGCTCAGGTTCAAATGATGAAACGCGTTGTTTCATTAATTGATATCAGCATGCCACTCAGCGGTCAAAGCGTGCGTGGCTTAGGTCAAAGCAATGGTATCCAATCAAACTCACACGCAAGGCTCCACGCAGCACACACATGGCACAAACCCTAAACACACTCAGACGCCGGAGCTAAGCTCCGGTCGTTTTCTCTGGCCAGCTCCGGCGACCTCAACACAATTTTTTTCCAGAAATGCACAAATCCTATACCATTCAAACCGCCTTTCAATGTAGATTCCAAATATCATATCAATTCATTCTAATTCTTCCTAGATTCTTCAGATCGAAGGCAAACATATTCTAGATCTAAAATTACAGTTCATCATACATGCTCAATTCTCAACCAAAATCAAATCTAAACATATGTACATGCTCTACTCAACAAGATCTACAGTTCTATATCATGAAATCAGCAAAAGGAGAGATCGAATTTCAACTCACCTGAAATTGGAGCTTCTTGAAATCGTGTTCTCTCAAGCTCTAATGCTCAGTGAAGCATGAGGATCAAGAATCTACAAAAATATTTGTGGTTTGTGTGAAGAACAATGCAAATCGAAGAGAGAGAAAATTGGAGGGAGTTTTTGAATTTGGATCTGAAATGCTTCTGTTATGCAGTTAGGATTAGGGTTTCTCTATTTATATGCCTTGCTAATGACCATGCTAATCATATTTTCCATCCACTAATCATGATTAATGAGATATGACGTGATTTGCAAAAATGCACATTGAGCTCATAAGGCCATAATCCACGTGCACAACTCCATGTTAAGCTTCCAATCCACTTAAAAACATTCAATTGTCATGATTTGATGATCAATTTGCTTGCATCTTAAGCCAAAAATGAATAATGAAATATTGCTTCAATTTGCACATGTGTGAACTAGTGAACTCTTGGTCATGATTCCTTTGCACAATTGAGCTAAATGATATCATTTTGAGATGTCTTGAACATGAGAAGCATTTTGCAAAAAGAATGAACCAATTTGGAGCATTGTATCAAAAGTTATGCCATTTTGAATTTCCATGTACACCTTGTGATCAAATGACCATAACTTCTCAACCATTCATCATATGGACATGAATTAGGACTTTTTGGAAAGGGGAGACAAAGATATACAACTTTCATGTTCACCAAAAATCCATTTGAAACTTCCTTGACATTGACAAGTCAAGTTGAATGTGGACCAAAAACTTGCCAAATTTGGAAACTTTGAATTATAGGTCATTTTCCATTTTTAATAACTTTTTCCATGACCTTTGAATCTTCAAGATGGATGTCTAGAATGGTGAATAGACCCCATTTGAACATGATTGAGGTGTCTCAACTCACTTCCCCACCTCATAGCCCTCAGTTGACTGCACAGTTGACTTTTGGTCCTCAGATGACCTTGAAATGTCTTGATTAACTTGAGCCTCTACCACTTGGTGAGATTGCTCAAAAATGAAACCGTAGCTCATGTAAGCTCCTTATATTAATCATGTGGTCCTCATCCCAAGAAAAGACCTCATCTCTTGCACAAAGGATCTTCTTGAAGCTCTTGACCTAGTGATTGCTTAACCTACAACAAAAGATGTTAATGACATATTTTTATGCTTTTGGTTAGTGAACAAAAATGAGAAAAGCAATGATATACAATTCAAGCATACTTGGTGGTCTTAAACCACTCACAAGAGATCCCTACCCAAAGGGAAAGGGAGCCAAGATGCTCAATGATCCTTGAGGCTATGCAATGCAATGTTATGATGCCATGAGGGATCTTAGGGACAAAATTGGGGTCTTACAGATGCCCCTATTTAAGGTCATTCTAGCCGGAGAAGTGAAGATTAAAATCTTCGTCTCGACGAGGTAGAATGGGCTTAAATAATAACAAAGAGACAAATTTTGGTCCCTAAGAGACCTCATAATGCAAATGTATGTATGCAAAACAAACAAACTCTGTGGGGATATGTGTCCACAAAGAAGAAAAGATCAGAAGGAATTTGATAATCCCTATGGGTTATCCACTCCATGGGGAAGGGACTCTACCGGGGACTCTTATGGGGATAGAAAACGAGATAAATTGCGCGAGCAGGTCACGACTCAAAGCTGGGGAAAAAAGTTTCCAAAGGGAATAAATCCATTGGAAAGACTCGAGCTGACTCAAAGATGCATGTGATGGGGAATATGCCAACACAGCAAAACTATCCGCAATGGATACTTCGGATAAAAAAAATCTGGACAAAAACAATCCACTAAGGGACATCGCTGGGGATGTCTTAAAAAAGACTCTCCTGGGGAAGCAGCGGGATAAGGTGTTACTGGTTACTAGGTAACAAGCTCAATGAGACATGTGATCTGATCACCGGTATAAGGGTGAGAGAACAACAAGCTCGGGAAGAATGAATATCTAAGACCGGTATAAGGGTGAGAGATATCAATCAACCAAATCATCTGAGGAAGACCTAAAAGGTATATCTCAACTCAGGAAAATCTGACTCCACAGGGGACCAAAGTCATAATAGGGAGCAGAAGGAAGGAACACCAGGGATACCGGTTACTGGGCATATAATAGGTGACCAATCAAAGCATGAATTGGGGAATATTCCCAAAACACTCATCATCCAAAAAGAGAGCAGAACGCAAACTCGATTATAGGATGGATATTCGATTCCAAAACAGGGATACAAATCTTACTCGACTGGGGAAGACCAAAAGGCTTCGACCAAAGAGTGCATGAGATATATTATCTATTACCGCCAGAACATAGTTAATATACTCGCATGGAAGATTATCCACAACCGGTTATTGGGTTAATAAAGGATAAATCAAGGGGAGCAACAAACATCACCGGCAAACGGTAAATGAAAGAGGACCCGCTGGGGATAAAATTTCTTACTCAGAGCAATTATCCAAAAAAAGGAGGGAATATCAATACCGAATATTGGATAATGATAACCGTCAAGGAGGGGATTACATCTACCGGATACTGGGTAGAAAACCACGGAAGAGTAACCGTCATCAACCAGGATGAACAACAATGGTTAACTCTGCAAAGGGGGAATGAATCTTACTCAACTAGGGAAGAACAAAAGGCTTCGATCGAAGAGTGCATGAGATATATTATCTATTACCGTCAGAACGTAGATAGTATACTCGCATGGAAGATTATCCACAACCGGTTACTGGGTTAATAAAGGATAAATCAACCGAAACGAAAAAGGCATCGGGATACCGACACGAGGTATATAATGATGACCAATTCAGGAGAGAAACAATCGTTACCAACAACAATAGGGTAGACGAAAGATGACTCGCTGGGGATAAATTACGAGCGCAAGGCAATTATCCAGGAAAAAGAGGGAATATCAACATCGAATACTAGATGAAGATAACCATCAAGGAGGGGATTACACCTACCGGTTACTAGGTAGGAAACCACAGAAGAGTAACCGTCATCAACTAGGATGAACAACAATGGTTAACTCTGCGAAGGGGAGAAAATAGGACTTACAACTACCGGTATAAGGGTAGAAAACCACAAACTCCGCTGAGGATAAGGTGAATAATTATTGATTACTGAGAAATTATTCATTTACCACAGGGAAACACCAAAGACAATCACAAGAGGCCAATTTAGGATCAAACCAAAAAGGCAAACTGAATCGAGACTCATCCTAATGAGGATATAACTCAATAGGGGAACCCATCCCAATATATGTGTTGGGAGGAGGTAGAAACAACCGTCGTCCACGAGGATATAACTCAGTGGGGAATGCGGAAGGAAAGTTAAACACTTTCTGCTTAAATGGGCTGACTCTATATTGAGAGATCAGACACACACATCTGCTTGGGGAGATATATATCACCAAATAGCAGGAGACAACAAACAACGATATATGGCAAAGAATGCAACATGAATATCTGAATGTTATAATTATGCATGTATATGCGTGATTTATGTTTGATGAATGCTGACAAACAGACATATCTAATACAAACAAGTCCAGGAATCAACCACCCGGTACTACATCTCAAGAGAGAAAGACAGGATCACCGGAGAATATCCAATCTGTCGGGGATCAGAGACAACAAATCTCTGCAGGGATGAATCATCAGTCTCAGCTGGGGAAAGGAGTTCAGTGCACAGGTAGAATCTGCCACAAAAGCAACTCTACTGGGGAATCCATTCTGAGGGAGATAAGGGGAATCTGGTGATCCAACACCAAGTACCAAACTCACCAAGGAAATCACACCTGTTGAGGAGAAAAAATCGCTCTTCCGCTGAAGGGGAGAGTGGTGAACATCATCACAGATAAAATCCACCACACCAACAACTCTACTGGGGATCTATCTGAGGAAATGAAGGAATTCTAGGGATCAACCACCAAATACCAAACCTTCCAAAGAGGACACATCTGCTGAGGAGGGTAGACCACTGCTCTGCTAAAAGGAGGGGAGGTGAATAACCTCAAAAAGCACTCCACTCGGTGGAATAAACCACAACACATATTCTGGGAGAAGAGGATACAGTCATGCCAGGGATATGAACAAATGTCTTACCCTGTTGGAAATCATGCCACCCTTGGGAGAGCACTGAGGATCTCTTAAGTATCCTTTCATCATTGTGAATGTTCACTTTGTTTAAAAACAATTTGTGAAAAATTTGTTTGTTTATGACAATGATATTTTCTCAATTAAAAGCATGCAAAACATTTGTTGAATATAAACAAATAAGAGTGCAAATAATTGGATAAAAGCTCAAATTTGTTTGATGGAATGGTAGTCTACAAATGGCAAGACTCCATAGATCTTTACAAATTTGAAATTGGTGATATATATTGGAAAAGGGCTACATTGAACATAATGACCATTTCTCCACCAATTCTGAATTCGATGTATTCGAAGCTTTGGTTGACGACGAATGAACAAGAATCTCTGATGGATGACAGTTGTAGAACACAGTCTTGTCAGGATGCAGTTACTTGCCAAATCCCTAATTTTTGCCTAGATTGCCCCAGGATGAGGTACTCAATCTAGCGGGATGCATATATTCATTTTTTATGTCTCTAACTTTTGCCTGGATCGCCCTTTCGGGTTTTCAATCCACCGAGACGCTCATTTTTGCCTAAGCCGCCCTTTCGGGTTTTCAACTTAGCGAGCTATTCTGTTTTTATTTTTAGGCGAAGTATTTCTTGACTGCATCTGAATTCAAAGGACGAGTAAAATCCTCCCCTTCCATAGTTGTAAGTATCAAACCACCGCCTGAAAAGGCTCTCTTAACAACATATGGACTTTCATAGTTTGGAGTCCACTTGCCCCTGGAATCGGGCGCGAAAGACAAGACCTTCTTGAACACGAGGTCACCCTCTCGGAACACACGAGGCTTGACCTTCTTATCAAAGGCTTTCTTCATTCTCTGCTGATATAACTGACCATGGCACATGGCAGTCAATCTCTTCTCTTCAATCAAATTCAGCTGGTCATAGCGACTCTGAACCCATTCAACATCAGTCAACTTGGCCTCCATCAACACTCTCATTGATGGGATCTCCACCTCTACTAGGAGTACGGCTTCCATGCCATAAACAAGAGAGAAAGGGGTTGCCCCTGTTGAAGTGCGGACAAATGTACGATATCCATGCAAAGCAAATGGCAGCATCCCATGCCAATCTTTGTACGTGACAACCATCTTTTGGATAATTTTCTTGATATTCTTATTAACAGCTTCAACAACCCCATTCATCTTGGGTCTATAAGGAGAAGAATTATGGTGTGCAATCTTGAACTCACTACACAACTCTCTCATCATCTTGTTATTCAAGTTAGATCCATTATAAGTAATGATCTTATCTGGCACACCATAACGGCACATGAGTTGATTCTTGATAAACTTCACGACCACCTGCTTGGTCCCATTTGCATATGATGCCGCTTCAACCCATTTGGTGAAGTAGTCAATTGCTACGAGAATAAACTTGTGTCCATTGGACGCTTTCGGCTCAATCATGCCAATCATGTCAATTCCCCACATGGAGAAAGGCCATAGTGATGAAATTACATTCAGAAGTGTCGGAGGTATATAATGATGACCAATTCAGGAGAGAAACAATCGTTACCAACAACAATAGGGTAGACGAAAGATGACTCGCTGGGGATAAATTACGAGCGCAAGGCAATTATCCAGGAAAAAGAGGGAATATCAACATCGAATACTAGATGAAGATAACCATCAAGGAGGGGATTACACCTACCGGTTACTAGGTAGGAAACCACAGAAGAGTAACCGTCATCAACTAGGATGAACAACAATGGTTAACTCTGCGAAGGGGAGAAAATAGGACTTACAACTACCGGTATAAGGGTAGAAAACCACAAACTCCGCTGGGGATAAGGTGAATAATTATTGATTATTGAGAAATTATTCATTTACCACAGGGAAACACCAAAGACAATCACAAGAGGCCAATTTAGGATCAAACCAAAAAGGCAAACTGAATCGAGACTCATCCTAATGAGGATATAACTCAATAGGGGAACCCATCCCAATATATGTGTTGGGAGGAGGTAGAAACAACCGTCGTCCGCGAGGATATAACTCAGTGGGGAATGCGGAAGGAAAGTTAAACACTTTCTGCTTAAATGGGCTGACTCTATATTGAGAGATCAGACACACACATCTGCTTGGGGAGATATATATCACCAAATAGCAGGAGACAACAAACAACGATATATGGCAAAGAATGCAACATGAATATCTGAATGTTATAATTATGCATGTATATGCGTGATTTATGTTTGATGAATGCTGACAAACAGACATATCTAATACAAACAAGTCCAGGAATCAACCACCCGGTACTACATCTCAAGAGAGAAAGACAGGATCACCGGAGAATATCCAATCTGTCGGGGATCAGAGACAACAAATCTCTGCAGGGATGAATCATCAGTCTCAGCTGGGGAAAGGAGTTCAGTGCACAGGTAGAATCTGCCACAAAAGCAACTCTACTGGGGAATCCATTCTGAGGGAGATAAGGGGAATCTGGTGATCCAACACCAAGTACCAAACTCACCAAGGAAATCACACCTGCTGAGGAGAAAAAGTCGCTCTTCCGCTGAAGGGGAGAGTGGTGAACATCATCACAGATAAAATCCACCACACCAACAACTCTACTGGGGATCTATCTGAGGAAATGAAGGAATTCTAGGGATCAACCACCAAATACCAAACCTTCCAAAGAGGACACATCTGCTGAGGAGGGTAGACCACTGCTCTGCTAAAAGGAGGGGAGGTGAATAACCTCAAAAAGCACTCCACTCGGTGGAATAAACCACAACACATATTCTGGGAGAAGAGGATACAGTCATGCCAGGGATATGAACAAATGTCTTACCCTGTTGGAAATCATGCCACCCTTGGGAGAGCACTGAGGATCTCTTAAGTATCCTTTCATCATTGTGAATGTTCACTTTGTTTAAAAACAAATTGTGAAAAATTTGTTTGTTTATGACAATGATATTTTCTCAATTAAAAGCATGCAAAACATTTGTTGAATATAAACAAATAAGAGTGCAAATAATTGGATAAAAGCTCAAATTTGTTTGATGGAATGGTAGTCTACAAATGGCAAGACTCCATAGATCTTTACAAATTTGAAATTGGTGATATATATTGGAAAAGGGCTACATTGAACATAATGACCATTTCTCCACCAATTCTGAATTCGATGTATTCGAAGCTTTGGTTGACGACGAATGAACAAGAATCTCTGATGGATGACAGTTGTAGAACACAGTCTTGTCAGGATGCAGTTACTTGCCAAATCCCTAATTTTTGCCTAGATTGCCCCAGGATGAGGTACTCAATCTAGCGGGATGCATATATTCATTTTTTATGTCTCTAACTTTTGCCTGGATCGCCCTTTCGGGTTTTCAATCCACCGAGACGCTCATTTTTGCCTAAGCCGCCCTTTCGGGTTTTCAACTTAGCGAGCTATTCTGTTTTTATTTTAGGCGAAGTATTTCTTGACTGCATCTGAATTCAAAGGACGAGTAAAATCCTCCCCTTCCATAGTTGTAAGTATCAAACCACCGCCTGAAAAGGCTCTCTTAACAACATATAGACTTTCATAGTTTGGAGTCCACTTGCCCCTGGAATCGGGCGCGAAAGACAAGACCTTCTTGAACACGAGGTCACCCTCTCGGAACACACGAGGCTTGACCTTCTTATCAAAGGCTTTCTTCATTCTCTGCTGATATAACTGACCATGGCACATGGCAGTCAATCTCTTCTCTTCAATCAAATTCAGCTGGTCATAGCGACTCTGAACCCATTCAACATCAGTCAACTTGGCCTCCATCAACACTCTCATTGATGGGATCTCCACCTCTACTAGGAGTACGGCTCATGCCATAAACAAGAGAGAAAGGGGTTGCCCCTGTTGAAGTGCGGACAAATGTACGATATCCATGCAAAGCAAATGGCAGCATCCCATGCCAATCTTTGTACGTGACAACCATCTTTTGGATAATTTTCTTGATATTCTTATTAACAGCTTCAACAACCCCATTCATCTTGGGTCTATAAGGAGAAGAATTATGGTGTGCAATCTTGAACTCACTACACAACTCTCTCATCATCTTGTTATTCAAGTTAGATCCATTATAAGTAATGATCTTATCTGGCACACCATAACGGCACATGAGTTGATTCTTGATAAACTTCACGACCACCTGCTTGGTCACATTTGCATATGATGCCACTTCAACCCATTTGGTGAAGTAGTCAATTGCTACGAGAATAAACTTGTGTCCATTGGACGCTTTCGGCTCAATCATGCCAATCATGTCAATTCCCCACATGGAGAAAGGCCATAGTGATGAAATTACATTAAGAAGTGTCGGAGGAATATGAATCTTATCCGCATAAATTTGGCACTTATGGCATTTCTTCACATATTTGCAGCAGTCAGACTCCATTGTCAGCCAATAGTAACCTGCTCTCAACATCTTTCTAGCCATGGCATGTCCATTGGAATGGGTACCAAATGAACCTTCATCGACCTCAGTCATCAACAGGTCTGCTTCGTGTCTATCCACGCATCTGAGCAGAACCATGTCAAAATTTCTCTTATAAAGCACTTCGCCATTGAGGTAGAAACTACCTGACAATCTTCTCAAAGTCTTCCTATCTTTCACAGATACCCCAGGCGGGTAAACCTAGTTCTAAAGGAAACACTTGATATCATAATACCATGGCTTATCATCTTTCACTTCTTCAACTGCAAATACATGAGCTGGTCTATCCAAGCGCATCACGGTGATATTGGGAACTTCATTCCAATATTTAACCACAATCATGGAAGCAAGCGTAGCAAGAGCATCCGCCATCCGATTATCATCTCAAGGAATATGATGGAAGTCAACCTCAGTAAAGAATGTTGAAATCCTCCTCACATAATCCCTATATGGAATGAGACCAGGCTGATTCGTCTCCCATTCACCCTTGATCTGATTGATAACAAGGGCCGAATCACCATAAACATCAAGATGCTTGATCCTAAGATCAATGCATTCTTCCAATCCCAAAATACAGGCCTCATACTCAGCCATATTATTCGTGCATTTGAAAGTTAGCCTTGCTGTAAAAGGAATATGTGTGCCATGAGGAGTAATAATCACTGCCCCAATACCATTTCCATACTGATTTACAGCATCATCAAACACCATACTCCATCTAGAACCAGGCTCTGGCCCTTCATCGAGTGTAGGCTCATCACAATCTTTCATTTTCAAATACAGAATCTCCTCATCTGGGAAGTCATACTGAACTGACTGATAATCCTCAATCGGCTGATGTGCCAAGTGGTCAGCCAAGATACTACCTTTAATAGCCTTCTGAGCTCGATACTCAATATCATACTCAGATAACAACATCTACCAACGGGCAATCCTCCCGGTTAAAGCAGGCTTCTCAAATATATACTTGATTGGATCCATTCTGGATATTAACCAAGTTGTATGATTTATCATATACTGGCGTAAACGCTTAGCGGCCCAAGCCAAAGCACAGCATGTCTTCTCAAGCATTGAGTATCGAGACTCACAATCAGTGAACTTCTTACTCAGGTAGTAAATAGCATACTCTTTCTTTCCTGATTCATCTTGTTGACCAAGGACACAACCCATCGAGTCTTCAAGAACTGTCAGATACATAATCAAAGGTCTTCCTTCTACAGGCGGAGACAGGATTGGAGGTTTAGACAGATACTCTTTAATACTGTCGAAAGCTTTCTGGCAATCCTCGGTCCAATCATGAGACTGATCTTTCCGGAGGAGCTTGAATATCGGCGCACATGTGGCAGTCATGTGGGATATGAATCTGGAAATATAATTCAAGTGGCCAAGAAAACCTCGGACTTGCTTCTCAGTTTTGGGCGCAGGCATCTCTTGTATTGCTTTGACCTTTGCAGGATCAACCTCAATACCTCTTTCGCTGACAATAAAGCCCAATAACTTGCCAGAACGGACTCCAAATGTACACTTGTTGGGATTCAGATGAAGCTTATACTTCCTCAAACGCTGAAAAAGCTTCAACAAGTGCTCTACATGTTCAACTTCCGTTCTTGACTTAGCAATCATATCATCAACATATACCTCAATCTCCTTGTGCATCATATCATGGAACAAGGTAGTCATAGCTCGTTGATACGTGGCTCCGGCGTTCTTCAAACTAAAGGGCATCACTCGATAACAGAATGCTCCCCAAGGTGTGATGAATGTTGTCTTCTCCATATCCTCGGGTGCCATCTTAATCTGATTATATCCGGAAAGTCCGTCCATAAATGAGAAGACATTGAATTTAGCTGTATTGTCTACCAACATGTCAATATGTGGTAGAGGAAAATCATCTTTCGGACTAGCTTTATTCAGGTCTCTATAATCCACACACATCCGGACTTTTCCATCTTTCTTAGGCACGGGCACAATATTGGCCACCCTTTGAGGATATGTAGAAGTCACCAGAAACCCCACATCAATTTGCTTCTGAACTTCTTCCTTGATCTTCACTGCCATATCAGGATGAGTTCTTCTGAGCTTCTGTTTCACAGGCACGCACTCAGGCTTTAAGGGTAGGAAATGTTGCACAATATCTGTATCTAGACCCGGCATGTCTTCATACGACCAAGCAAAGATATCGGCATATTCTCGTAGCAATTTAATCAACCCTTTCTTAACAGATTCTTCCAGGAGTGCCCCAATCTTTACTTCTCGCACACAATCCTCAGACCCCAAGCTGACTGTTTCCAGATTCTCAAGATGCGGCTGAATGATCTTATTTTCATGCTCAAGTAAACGGGTAATCTCATCAGGAATCTCTTCAACCTCATCTTCCTCTGCCTCAAATATAGGGAACTCAAATTTGGGAGATGGCGTTGGATCATTATGTTCAATGGGTTTGGAAATCAACCTGCATAATGATTTTGGATATAAAAAGCTTTTAGAAATCAAACAAGGCAAATCATTATGCAGATGAAAAGATTGATTTTATTCTATTTTTAGGGTTTTATGTGATCACCAATTTCATGCAAAAAGCGAAAAGGAAAAATAATTGGAAAAACAAATATTTAACATGAATTTATTGAATGAAAATATCATTGTATTTATGTTGCCAACAATGTCATCACTTCTCCTTTTGGCATGGGAGAAGGGTTTTTAAACAAAGTGATCATTACGTTGACTTGTGGATAACTGTAGCAACATCCACAGCGACCCAATTGTTGCAGACCCCTCCAGGGATGATGAAATTGTCAGAATCCTCTGCATCCTCTTCCAAGACAGCAGCAACTTCCTCATCCTGACCGGTGTGGATAAAACCTCCACTCTTGAACAGTCCTTTCTCATTGAAAACCCCAGAAGAAAAGCCAATGCCAGCCCGGGACTTGTTATCTTCTAGCTTAATCATTTTTCCCAAACCAGCAATTGCACCACACTCAATGGCCAATTTCGCATCTCTATAGGAAGTAAATGAAGGAGTTCTCTTCTCAACAGGCTCAGCTATAGATAAAGCTTGGAAAGGAGTTCCAACTTCATCCTCAACATCTATGTATGAGAAGGAAGACAAGTGGCTAACCAGGAGAGCCTTTTCTCCCCCTACCACTACCAGTTTCTTATTTTTCACAAATTTCAGCTTCTGGTGTAGGGTGGATGTCACGGCGCCAGCCTCATGAATCCATGGTCTTCCTAGGAGACAGCTGTACGATGGGTGAATGTCCATAACCTGGAATGTAATATGGAAATCACTTGGTCTAATCTTGATTGGGAGATCAACTTCCCCAATCACAGTCTTTCGAGACCCATCGAAAGCTTTCACAACTACCCCACTCTGCCTCATGGGAGGCCCTTGATAAGACAGTCTGGAAAGAGTGGTTTTTTGCAATACATTCAGGGATGACCCAGTGTCCACCAGCACATTGGACATGGCGTCGTTTCTACAATTCATGGATATGTGTAAAGCCAAGTTGTGGTCTCTTCCCTCCTCAGGGAGATCAGAGTCACAGAAACTCAAATTGTTACAAGCAGTAATGTTCACAACAATGCTATCGAACTGTTCTATAGTGACATCATGATCTACATATGCCACATCCAAAACTTTCTGCAGAGCCTCTCTATGCGGTTCTGAATTCAGGAGTAATGATAACACGAATATCTTTGATGGCGTTTGTAGAAGCTGGTCTACAACATTGTACTCACTCTTCTTGATGAGCTTCAACATCTCATCACAGTCTTCTTTCACATTGCCGCTAGGGCCAACAGAAGTAGGAGTTTTCAGTACAGAGGAGGGCTTAACAACAGGTGCCGGATTCGGGGTGCTTACAACATTCCCAATCGGGCGTTCAACAGAATCAGCATTAGCCTGGGGCTTCGGTGGTGCTGAAAACACACGACCGCTGCGGGTCAAACCACTTACGTCAGCAATATTCACAACAGAGGAGGATGGCAAAGTCACCTCTTTCCCATCTTCTACAGCAACAACATTGTAACGGAAGGGAATTGCCTTTTCAGAAGAATACGGTACTGGACCGGCAAGCTTAATGGTCAGGGTAGGAGAAACCTTCTGCTTGCTACCATCGATAACAGGTTCGGGTATCCGAAATACTGGGGAAATTATGTTGACCTCTGGCTCATCTTCGTCAACATTCCTATTCTGAAGAATCTTAAAAACTCCTTCGTCCAGCATTTCCTGAAGATCTTTGCGCACCTGGCGACAACCCAATCGGTTAACAAAGCAGATTCGGCATCTATCATGATCGTGTTCATAGTGATTGTACTCGCATAGCAAACGATTCAACTCGACCAGAGATTGTCGGATATGATTGACATATTTGACTTTGTACTTGCCAGGGCAGCCCTGGACCATGTTGACAGATTTCCCATGCCTGGGCAATGGGTTCTTCTTCACATTAGGACCTACGTCCTCAAAACACAGAATGCCACACCTCACAAGGTCTTGAACCTTGGTCTTGAACTGGTAACAATTCTCCACGTCGTGGCCGGGAGCACCCGAATGATAAACACAATGCAATTCCGGCTTATACCACCACTGAGGGTTAGCAGGTATAGCCGGTGGGTCTCTCGGAGTAATCAACTTCCTCTCTATCAAAGAGGGATATAGTTCTGCTTACGTCATCGGAATCAGAACAAAAGTGACCTTTTTCCTCTAGTAACTCGTGCTGGTTTGATTACTGTTTCGAGGCTGATAGGCCTGCTGCTGAGGGCGATGATGTTGTTGTTGATATTGCTGAGGTGATTGTTGATTATTGCTATGCTGTTGATACTGTTGATTGTCTCTGAAAACAGGTTCTATATGAGCCACCCGGTGCTGGTTACTGTCGGGACGCACAGTCTTCCTCCTCACAGAGGGTCTTCTAAATTTCACATGGGAGGTCACAGCATGTGCCTCCCGATCTTTCTTCTTTGCAAACGCCCCATAACGTTTGGCAGAAGAGCCTTCTTCTTTGGTTAGACGTCCTTCTCTGACCCTTTCTTCTAGACGCATCCCCATGTTCACCATCTCAGTGAAGTCAGAAGGAGCGCTTGCAATCATCCGCTCATAATAGAATGAACTCAAGGTCTTCAGAAAGATCTTGGTCATTTCCTTCTCTTCTAGCGGAGGCACGATTTGTGCTACCAACTCTCGCCACCTCTGGGCGTACTCTTTGAATGTTTCTTTGTCCTTCTGGGACATGACCCTCAATTGATCCCTATCGGGAGCCATATCCATATTATACTTGTACTGCTTGACGAAGGCCTCGCCAAGGTCGTTGAAGGATCGGATGTTCGCACTGTCCAACCCCATATACCAGCGCAGAGCAACACCAGACAGACTGTCTTGAAAGTAGTGGATGAGCAATTGGTCATTATCAGTCTGAGTTGACATCTTCCTGGCATACATGACCAGGTGGCTGAGAGGACAGGTGTTTCCCTTCTATTTTTCAAAGTCAGGGACCTTGAATTTCACAGGAATCTTCACATTGGGAACCAAGCATAATTCGGCAGCAGACTTGCCAAAGAGATCCTTTCCTCTAAGAGTCTTCAAATCCTTGCGAAGCTCAAGAAATTGGTCATTCATAGCATCCATCTTCTCATGGACATCTGGGCCCTCAGACGGCTCTGAATGATAGATGGTGTCGTCTACCCTAGGCATGGTATGCAAGACAGGAGGAGGAACAGCAAGGACCGGGCTAGATGCTGGCATAGAAGCAAAAGTCAGAGCAGGACCCTCAGGCATGAAATTGGGAGGCATCCCCCACGGGAATCCGGTTGGCATGGCTGTTGGAGCAAAATGTGCATTGGCTGCAGGCACAGTTGAGGAAACAATCTCAGAGATGACTGTCCTCTGGGGAGGAGTTGAAGGTGTTGGAGAAGACTGGCTTTGGGCAGCCAGGAATGATTCCATCAAAGCAATCAGTCTGGCGACTTCTTCTTTGATTTCACGGTTCTCTTGCTATAGATGATCCATCAGTCTGGAAGAGTTGGCTCTAGTGTAGTACCTATGAGTCAGCTTGTCTTTAAAATAAATGAAGAGCACAGAGTTAGACCACAGGACCAGAAGCCGGGAACAAAACCTGCTTATAAATATGATGCATGCAATGCTTGTGCATATGATTTGTTTTTTTTTTATTTCAAAGGAACTCTAGGGTTTTATTTGCAAATTTTGGAAATATTAAACATTTGTCATATATGGAAATATATCATCAAATAGCATCAGGGAAAAGAAGTACAGCATTGTCAATCATATATAAGAGGAAAGGAAAATAATCATCCTATAGATCCCTAGGAACAATCACCCAAAGCTCGGGACACAGGAAGATAAGATGCGCGAAGCCTCTTCACTTCCCTCTCGTAAGCTGCCTCCATATCTGCCTTTTCCTTGGCGAGTCGGTCATACTTCCTCTTCCAAAACATGGAAGACTGGGGAATTAGAGAAGTTCATTCAATATTAGGATCATCAATAACCTGATGCTCGAGGAACTCTATCAAAGCATCCTTCTCTTTAATTTGCTGAAGCAACTCTTCCCTTTCACGAATCCAGGCACGTGATAGGTCTTCGTCTCTCAACTCCTCTACTCCTTGGTTAGGGAGGGTTGAAGGCCCAGCCACAACCAAAGGTGTAGGTCTCGGATATTCAAAAGGCATGAGATACTCAGATGCTCTCTTCCTTACCCAAGCACTGTAAGGCTCCATAGCAACATAATTCTTAGGACCCAACTCCTTCCTTCCTTTCTTATGAACCTTACGCCAAGCGCGAACCATTCTGCCCTTCAAGCCTTAGGGATCTTTACCCTCCTGAAAGAACACACCCTCTAACAGAATGTTATTAGGTTTATCCTTTAGGGGGAACCCAAGCTGACGACGTGCCAAAACAGGGTTGTAGTTAATCCCACCATATGTACCAAGAAGAGGCACATTTGAGAATTCACCACAAGAGTCGATAATCTACACACCATCATATACATGGTTATACCAAGAGATATCATCATTAGTGAGAGACATAAGTCTCGTGGACCACCGTAGACATCCCTTGTTCTCCTTGAAGGCGACCGTCTGAGGTAAGTGAGAAATAAACCACTTATACAACAGAGGCAAACAACACACAATGGCACCACCACCCTTTGCATTCCTCATATGCAAAGAGAAATAGGTATCACCCAACAGAGTCGGAACGGGATTAAGAGCAGAGAAAATTCTAATAGCGTTCACATCCACAAACTTATCGATGTTGGGGAACAATACCAACCCATAAATAAGCAGTACAAATATGGCCTTAAAGGCATCCTCACTCATGGCCTTCCCATAAATAGTAGCTTGAGCAATGAGGAACTCAGAAGGGAGACCTTGAATTCCACCTTTGGTAGTCATATGAGCACCAACCAGAGATTCATCTATGTGCGACATGTTAGCGATCTCTTGAGAAGTAGGAATACTCTCCAAAGCACTGAACGGTAAATGGTCTAGAATAGGTATACCCACAAGATAAGCATACTCCTCAAGGGTAGGCAAAAGCTGGAAATCCGGAAACGCGAAGCAACGGTACAAGGGAGCATAAAATTGAAACCCAAGGGATCTAGTACATAGGATGTCAGATTCCTTAACTCTTTCAAATCTGGCTGTCAGAAGCTGTACTTCTTTGTATTCCTTCTTTATCTTTCCATGTCTGAAAATTTTGAAAATAAACCCCTTAAGTTCCTTGAAAATTTCTTGTATTATTGATGATATGGATGCAAATGAGTGCATGAATGCATGAATGCAACAATCACACTCAAGAATCAAGCAAAGCACACCAAACAAAGGTCATGGGATGGATCATATTATCCTTAATATCAATCATCCATTTTGGTGGATTATAGTTTACACCTTATCAACACCCAAGTTCCATTGATATTAAGGATACATGAACGGATCAACCATGAATCAAGGGTTTGTTGCAAGTCACGGGCATGGAGTCTCGGTTAAGAACCACCCAAAAGGAATGTACTAGGGTTTAAACCTGCCAAACATGTTCTACAAGAGGTTCCCATAGTCATCATCCCATCTTTCGGATATTATCGGAGAAACGACTACTCGTATTCCAAAAATATTCTCAAGAGAGACTCTTATGAGTGTAGTATCGCGTAATAATCGTATCAAATCTTACATTTGAACAACCTTCGCACTACATCCTAAAAATAGGCCAAGATGGGTTTGGTAAACTAAGGTCCTTGGCTTCTAAGGTCTATATTGGAACGAGTAATGTCTAATCACAACTTACTTGTGTGACATTATTGATCCCAACATGACCTCCACCAAGTGAATGGACTTGCAAGTCAACTTGCTAAGGAATAACTCCACACAAGTCGACAAGACTACACCATTCTCCTATCCTAAGTGCACTCGAGTTCGGGTATAGAACTCATCTCACAAAGATCGCCAAGCATACAAGGAATTAATATCAAGCAATTCAATCATTACATACAATACAGTAATCCCAAATTGCACAAAAATATGTCACAAAACAATATACAACAACAAGCATGAAAAGTTGGCAAAACCCACTAGGGACTCTCCTCCCCAACAGAGTCGCCACTTTTCTGTAGCGGGGTATTCGTTACCATTGGAGATATTGACTAAATCCAAGGTAAATCATACAAAGTCGAGTCGCCACCGCACTTCTATTTATCCAAAGGAATGGTTAGAAAGCGAACAAAAACCTAAAAGTTTTACAAATAAAACTAGTAAAAGAAACAGAGATCTGGGTAAGGGGGTTGGTTATGCAATGGGAAGGTGTTAGGCACCCAAAACATCCTAGGTACTCCTAGGGAGCCCTTTTCATACTTGTGAAGGTAGTTTGTCTTGTGAAAATTTTATTTGTGCAAACATGATTGAAGAGATGAGAAGAGAATATACAAGTTATTTACATTTTGTGTTTGGATGGATAAACCCATTGCCTACGTACCCTCTTATAAAAAGATTAGGATCAAAACCTCGTAGTTCGGGGTAAAAATCTCAAAACAAATGAGTGGATTGATTGGTCCAAAAGCCTTAAGGTGTTTTGTTATCAAAGGGAGAAAACTCAACCTAAAACCACAAATCCACCATGTTAGGATAGCTTCAACATGCTAGTGAGGGGTTAACCCTATAATAAGCATGGAAGACTCATTGTCCATCACTAAGGATATAGGTGAGCATTACATCTACCACAAGGATAACTCAAACCTAATAGCTAAAGGTTATGGAAAATTTGATTAAGAAAGTGATCATTGGAACCACAAAAAGACATTTGAATGGGTTATATTTACCAATTAGAAGTACGTACAAAAGAGGTCAAAGTTGACTTAAAGATTCAATTCAAAATGAGTATTATGAAAAGAAAGTTTGAAAATCAAAAGCATAAGGTTTAGGTTTCTAATGTTGAAAACAAGTGAAATGTTTGCACAAAAAGGTTTTGGCTCGGGTTAAAGTGGAGAGATGAAGAAAAAGGGGTAAGAAATGAAACCACACTAGGAGTTCCTCTCTTGAGATCATATAGATGATCCAAGTAGATCCCATCCTTTGGAATAAGCAAACACAAAGTATAAGCAATCAAACAGGTCTCATAAGAGATCCTCAATGTATCTTGTATCTTCCACTGGGATAAACATGGTAATGATCTTTCAATTATGCTCAAATGGAAACTCCTAATTCAAAAGCACACACAAGGAATCCACATCACACACTATATACATACAAGAGGCTCAAACAATGGGTGGGCTTTAGTCAAGAGGGGTCATGTCAACCTCGACAAACAAGCCAAACTGTAATGGGTAATCTGTAGCTCTTAACCACTAACATTGAACGTTAGGGTGAAGCTGATCAAAATGGTAATGAGGATGAGACCTCATGCTCTTAACCCTGGCCGGGGTGAGCTCATGACAAAGAAAGCGTGGGGATCCAGAAAGTGGGATCCTATTCCACTTGACAGACACATGACAAAGATCGTGGGCACATGTTCAGAAGCATCAGCACGTAGTGCGAGCATAAAGAACGACACACTGAATAACGGGGGATTGGCTACTAATCCCTTATATCTGTCAATTGCCTCTACTCTTGGAGGTCTTATCAGATAACACATGCCTCATCTTGGAGGTCTTTGGCACAATTGTAAACAAACACAAACAGAGCCTCTGAAGGAGGACTTGCAAGCAAAATGCCTGCCAAAAAGGTGACAGGACTTCAGACTACATGAAGTAAGAAGCTAACTACCTGAGTGGTGTATCAACCACAATCCAAAGCTCAAGCAAGAGCTAAAGTAAGCAAGCAACTAAGGTACCTGTACAAAAACTAAACAGTTAGTACTTCAGTCATACAACCAGAAAACAAACAGTGAAACCCTCTGATAGTTTTACAATTCAATGCAAGAGTGTCCTAGCACTCAAATAAGCTCATGAGTTCACCATATCAATTAAAACCTATAAAACAAACATATGTTAGAACTCAAATGCATTTGCATCTCATAAGTGAGAACAAACCAACCATCAATGCTAAATGTCCAAACCTGAAACACAAGACAAAGTTAGTTTATGTACAAAACACTAGTGCAAAGACTAGATTCAAAACCAAATCAAATGACCAAAACAGAACCCAATCTTTTACACAATTCACATTCAAACAATCCACAAAATGTCCTCAAAAGGACCAGCATCAAATCAAAAAGCAAGTATTTCAAATGATCTATGTCATGCAAGGACAAAAAATGTGCACAAAATAAACTTCCAACTTAGAAAATTCACATCAAATCAGAAATGAATGCAATGACCTTGAGATTTTTTATATGAGTTCCTCATGTCATGAAAAATCAATATGCAAAAGATCAAATCCAGAAAGGTTCAAATGATATATGAACAAAAGTGCAACAATTCAATGTCAAAAATGTGACACAAATTGTCACATTTATCTCTATGTGTCAAAAGTGATGATAGCATGTGAGAAAAATTCCCAACCAGTGACCAAAAATTCACATCATGTATGAATATTATGCATGCAAAAAATTGGATCAAATGGCTCAACATAGAGAATTTCACAATGCATTGAAGGCAATAGATCAAATTAGCACAATGTCAATTCAAAAATATCCACATAAAAATCCAGACATCAACAAATCATGAAATCAGCACCAAAAAATAGTAGAGATCAAAACAAAACTATGAAAAAAAATTGGGATTAAATTGGACTATTTTTGCATTTTTAATGAATTTTCTAAAACAAGCAAAATAAATGAAATAACATGGAAAATTGGAGGGAAACAAATATATTCAAATAAACTCAGAAAATATCACAACCGTAGGATCTAGCGCGCGCCAATGATCAACGGCTCAGGTTCAAATGATGAAACGCGTTGTTTCATTAATTGACATCAGCATGCCACTCAGCGGTCAAAGCGTGCGTGGCTTAGGTCAAAGCAATGGTATCCAATCAAACTCACACGCAAGGCTCCACGCAGCACACACATGGCACAAACCCTAAACACACTCAGACGCCGGAGCTAAGCTCCGGTCGTCTTCTCTGGCCAGCTCCGGCGACCTCAACACAATTTTTTTCCAGAAATGCACAAATCCTATACCATTCTAACCGCCTTTCAATGTAGATTCCAAATATCATATCAATTCATTCTAATTCTTCCTAGATTCTTCAGATCGAAGGCAAACATATTCTAGATCTAAAATTACAGTTCATCATACATGCTCAATTCTCAACCAAAATCAAATCTAAACATATGTACATGCTCTACTCAACAAGATCTACAGTTTTATATCATGAAATCAGCAAAAGGAGAGATCAAATTTCAACTCACCTGAAATTGGAGCTTCTTGAAATCGTGTTCTCTCAAGCTCTAATGCTCCAGATCCACTCCTATACATTTTCCTTGAAGCTTTATGCAAACAGGATCAATTTAAACCACTTGAATCCACCTCAATTTCCAACTTTCATCAACATGAGAGTGCACATGAACTGCTCAAATTCTGGCTCAATTGCAACAAACAGTGGATGATTCTTGCTCAGTGAAGCATGAGGATCAAGAGTCTACAAAAATATTTGTGGTTTGTGTGAAGAACAATGCAAATCGAAGAGAGAGAATATTGGAGGGAATTTTTGAATTTGGATCTGAAATGCTTCTGTTATGCAGTTAGGATTAGGGTTTCACTATTTATATGCCTTGCTAATGACCATGCTAATCATATTTTCCATCCACTAATCATGATTAATGAGATATGAAGTGATTTGCAAAAATGCACATTGAGCTCATAAGGCCATAATCCACGTGAACAGCTCCATGTTAAGCTTCCAATCCACTTAAAAACATCCAATGGTCATGATTTGATGATCAATTTGCTTGCATCTTAAGCCAAAAATGAATAATGAAGTATTGCTTCAATTTGCACATGTGTGAACTAGTGAACTCTTTGTCACGAATCCTTTGCACAATTGAGCCAAATGATATCATTTTGAGATGTCTTGAACATGAGAAGCATTTTGCAAAAAGAATGAACCAATTTGGAGCATTGTATCAAAAGTTATGCCATTTTGAATTTCCATGTACACCTTGTGATCAAATGACCATAACTTCTCAACCATTCATCATATGGACATGAATTAGGACTTTTTGGAAAGGGGAGACAAAGATCTACAACTTTCATGCTCACCAAAAATCGATTTGAAACTTCTTTTACGTTGACAAGTCAAGTTGAATGTGGACCAAAAACTTGCCAAATTTGGAAACTTTGAATTATAGGTCATTTTCCATTTTTAGTAACTTTTGCCATGACCTTTGAATCTTCAAGATGGATGTCTAGAATGATGAATAGACCCCATTTGAACATGATTGAGGTGTCTCAACTCACTTCCCCACCTCATAGCCCTTAGTTGACTGCACAGTTGACTTTTGGTCCTCAGATGACCTTGAAATGTCTTGATTAACTTGAGCCTCTACCACTTGGTGAGACTGCTCAAAAATGAAACCCTAGCTCATGTAAGCTCCTTATATTAATTATGTGGTCCTCATCCCAAGAAAATACCTCATCTCTTGCACAAAGGATCTTCTTGAAGCTCTTGACCTGGTGATTGCTTAAGCTACAACAAAAGATGTTAATGACATATTTTTATGCTTTTGGTTAGTGAACAAAAATGAGAAAAGCAATGATATACAATTCAAGCATGCTTGGTTATCTAAAACCACTCACAAGAGATCCCTACCCAAAGGAAAGGGAGCCAAGATGCTCAATGATCCTTGAAGCTATGCAATGCAATGTTATGATGCCATGAGGGATCTTAGGGACAAAATTGGGGTCTTACAGCTAGTAGTCCTCATTGTCTTCCAATGTATCAGATGAAATATTCATTGATCAACTCAGAGCAAAGCATCTGACACGAGATCAAAATAACAATTAAGCACAAAGACAGAGTAGCAGATAAATTCAAACAAATCCCAAGGCTTGTATCAGATGAAGGCTCAGTTAACAATAGCTCAGTCTCAGAATATTGGGATTCTCCAAGTCCTTTTTGCACAAGGAATGTTTCCTAATCCTAAGTCCAAGAGTTTAGATCAAGTTCAACAGTCCACCAGATGTTTTTTAGGGTTTTTGGTAGTTATTAAGTATTTTAAGGCCTAAGACCACAAACAAAATCAAAACACACAAACAAATATATACAAACACAAGATATGGCTCAAATGAGAAAAATGAAAATGACATAATCATAAACAACTTAAATGAAATGTAAATCGCAATGAATGATAAATGACTGAAATTTAAATTGCATAAAGTAAATGACTTGAAAGTAAAAGCATAATGAATAAATATTAGTCAAAAGACAGTGGTGATTTTTAATTGATTAAGTCATTCTTTGGAGAATACTCAACCATTCATTCACGAGTATGAATCCTTAAACATATCTCCCATTAGAAAGGCTCCAACTTGGATAACTCAACAAGTATGCCACTAGCTTCCATGAAAGGAAAAAAGGTCAAGTCTCCACACAATGCCATGAAGAATGAGAGACTTACAACCTCACTTACTAGAATGCTATTCCTTGAGGGTCAAATTTAGCTCTATGTTAAGCAACCATAATTGGACTTATGTAGAAGTCACAACTATCTGAGGCCGAGCAATATAAATTTAGGTGTTAATGCATGTTAGAGATTTAGTATGAAGAACCAATCTCCTAAAACATACAACACACTAAAAGAAAAGAATAGGGATGTCATTGATGAACCAATTAGCCTTTATACATTATAGATTTTACTGGTCAAATGAGGGAATGGAGAAGAATAGGGATGAAGATGAAGAGGGAGGGGAAGATAGAAACACAAATTGACCAAGGGAGAATTTTCATCAAATCAAGACCATCTAGTCATTTTGTGAGATGAAATGTAGATTTCATCAATCCCCTAAATCCAATGGTTTTGATCCAAAAAAAGTCAAATCAACCTTTACCAAGGCCTAAATAGAAAGTCAAACATCACAAGACCATAAAAATGGCTCAAAAACATTTTTAAACATTTAATCAATTAAAAATCAATTTAAAAAGGAATTAAAATACAATTTAATTTGGTCAAAACCTAAAATCCCTTCAAAACACCAAATAAACGACCAAGGGATTTATCCTCGGTCAAACAATGTCAAAGGACCTTAGACAAAAATCTTCATGATTTTTGAAAAGTCAGAAGTATTTTTAAACAACTAAAAATATGCACAAAAACATTTAATTCATGACAAATATCAAAATTAATCCAAAAAATAATTTTAATTCAGAATATGGAAGATACAAATATTTAATGATTTTTGGTGAATGTCCCATATTTTTTGAATTAAAAATGAAAATAATATGAATTAAATAAAATAGAAGGATTAAACATAAAATGAGAAATTAAAATAAAATAAGAAAAAACAAGGGCCATCAAATCTCCCTTATTAATTGAGGTTGCAGTCTGATGACCAAGCGCGTGCTATCCATGGTGGACTCAAGTCAAAGCAACGCACGCGTGGTAATTCAAAAGAAAAGTTGAGATTAAAATATTCAAACATGATTAGATGGCCAGGAGGCATGCCAGCACACCACCGGAGCTAGGGCTCCGGTCTTCTTCTCCGGTGGACCTCACCGGACTGGTCCACCTTCATCTCAATGAAAAATGAAAAACAAAGACACTATTTCAAAGAGAAAATGCTTAGGAGTTCGAATCCGGCCTCGATTTTCTCCAATTCCAAGTATATTAAAAGATACAGGGATTTGAATTTTGAGGATCATGAACTGAGTAGCTTCGATTTGACCTCAAAGCAACTCAATCTTGTTGCCTACGTTGGTAGGACTTCAGCCAACAAAAAATCAAAGAGAATGGTGAAGAATTGAGAAAGAATCGAAGAGAGAAAGTTTCTGAAAAATCACCTTTGAGGGAGCTTGAATCTTACTTCCAATTGGCCTTGGCTTGACTTCAGAAGCTTGCAAGAGGTGAATTGGTTCAAATAATGGCTTGGATTCTTGGAGTTTCAACTTCAAAACAGAAGAGAAATTGAAACTCGATTTTCAATTAAAAACCTTCAAGATTATCGTCTAATGGTGAAGGGTGTGGTTGCAGGATCAAAGCTTGGGCAAGGTGTGCCCAATTCTAAGCAAAAGGGGTTGCATTTATAGGCAATGCAATTGATTTCCACACACTTTCATCAAAATGCCAAAAATAGAAATTCTCACTTGCCTGGATGCATGAGCGCATGATAGGCCTATGAAATGATGTTAAAATGTCCAAAATTGATCATGAGCAATGCTGAAAGTGTGTCATGAAGTCATGCAATTGGAAATGGGAAATGGTAATGATATTCATCTAAATGGAACCTTGAAGAAAACCCATGCACAAGTCATTCAATCTTTGGCCAAATGAGGTGATCTTAGACTTTTTGGAAAGGTGAGATCAAGGGGAACAACTTTCGCTTTTAACACGTTTACATTTGAAGCTTGGATCATGATGAATTTTGAGGTGGAATTTTGGAAAATCAAACATAAATGAATTTTTTTTAAGTACCAAGCCAAATGTTTACTTCTTCCACCTTGAATAACTTTTGCTATGGGATTGAAATGGAAAACGTTCCTTCATAAAAGTTGTAGATATTTCAAACCTTTTAAAGTTGGTCACAAATTTGACCTCATTTGGATTTGTCATGAAGGAGTTATGTATTTTAGACGTTGAGGAAAATCTCTTGTTCAATGGTAATGGCCCAAAATGACCTATAATGTTTCCTATTGGCACCTGCCCTTGCATGTTGAATTTGAAGTTTCTAAAAGAAACAAAGTTGGAGAAGACATCATGAAATTTATCATGAAACTTAGATGGCCTTCATATCATAAAAATTGAGAAAGTTATGGTTCTTGTAATTTGACCTCCTAACTAGGGTTCAAACAAAATGACCTATAATCTTTCGTCATAAAAAATGACTTTCCAAGAACAACTAGATCTTAACTTCAACATGAAAGTTGTTGGGAATTCCTTAATGAGTAAATTTTATCTTAGAATCATTTCCATATGACAAAAAGTGTAGGAGATAGGGTCTAGTGAACCCCAGTTTTGACGAGTTGACTTTTTTGGTCAACCTCTTTGAACCATCTTGCAAACTTGAAGTTCCTTTGATATTTGGGACTCATGGAGGATCATATATGTATAAGATGATGTATAATTAAGTAACCCTTGATATATTTGATCAAATTATGAAGAAACTTTCTAAGGAAGTCACACAAGATACCTAGATGAATTAGGGCTTCCAAGGCAAACAAGTTTCAAACTCTTGGTGATTTCTTGATCAAAATGATACATGAAGATCATGGGGATCCACATATGATGTCTAGAGCCAATGTGAACCATCTCTTGATTGATCTCCTTGCAGTGAGGGTCTCAAACCCTAGATATGAGCTTGATGAGGCATTGGTGGATGCACACACTACCTACAAAGGAGGTACAACTATACATAGACATATTTTTGAATTTTGGTTAGTAAATAATGAAAAACAAAGTATGATACAATCAAATCTACTTGGTGATCTCTCCAAATGCAAACCCAATGAATGATGGGTAAGGGGGATTCCAAGGTATAATCCCAAAGCCAATGCATATGATGAGATAGCATGAGGGATCTTATGGTCAAAATTAGGGTCTTACAACTGCCCCTATTTAAAGACATTCTAACTAAGGATGTGAAGGTTAAAATCTTCATATCAACTCAGTAGAATGGACTTAAATAACAATATCTAGAAACAAATTTTGGTCCCTAAGAGACCTTATGATGCATATGATAAGAATGTTAAAATAATCTTTGTGAGAAATATATTTCCACAAAGGAAAAGAATCCGGAGAGACTGAAAATCCATAGGAGCATAATTCATTCCATAAGGAAAGCTCATTAAGGAGACAAAGACTCTGGGAATAAAAACCATACGTAGGCCAGACTACATTTTGAAAACTACTAGAGTCACAAGGGGATTTTCCATGAAAATAAATCAATGGAAGGAACCAGTCTGGGATAAGGGAAAATCTGCAGAGGAAATGGGTAAATCAGAACAAAACGGAAATACTCTAATCAAAGAAGAAAAGGCGATTCCACTGAGGAAATACACACTCAAACTCAACTAGGGAATAATAAACTTCAACACAGGAGTACCAGAGATATATATTACCTATTACCGATTACTGGGTAGAAAGATAATATACTCTGAAAGAGAGACATCCGTTACCGGTTAAGGTAAACATATCAAGGATGGCTCGCCGAGGAGTATGAGGTGTATTCATTACCTGTTACTGGGTAAGAATAACCTACTGGGGAGAGAACTCAAATAGGGTTTATAATTGTCGGCTACTGGGACGAAGACCAAAGAGAGAGTATTTGTCACCTGATTAAAGTGAACATATTAAGGATAAACTCAAAGGAAGAATATCTGTCATCGATTAGGATGAACATATCAAGGATAGACTGTCGGGGAGAAAATAGGAATTATATCTATCAGTTACTGCATATAATACCAAAGAGAGAATATCCGTCATCGGTTAGGATGAACATATCAAGGATAAACTCAGCAAGGGAAAGTAGGAATTACAACTACCGGTTACTGATTAGAATACCGAAAGGAGGAAAAAATATGTCATCGGTTAAGATGAACATATCAAGGATTGACTCTCTGGGGAGTAAAAGTAGGGATTATAACTACATTTTTATTGGGTAGAAAACCATAAAAGGAAGAATATCCATCACCGGTTAGGATGAATATATCAAGGATAGACTGCCTGGGGGGAAACGTGAAAACCAATCTGCTGGGGAAAACAAAGGAAGTAAATTACATTTACCGGGTATTGGGAAAAAGTAAAGTACTCAAAAATTAAGAAGAATATTACCAGTTACCTGGTAATAGACTCTCAGGGGACCAATATATCTATATAGGTAATAGCTAGAAAGAAACAGTCAAACAAAGACTCGACCCAATGAGGATATAACTTTAGTGGAGTGGCTCCATCCAGATGATTAGCTGGGAGGAAACTAAAGTAATAATCATCCACGAGGAAATGACTCAGTGGGGAATGAGAAAGGTTAAACTCTTTCTGCTTAAGGGGATGACACTCTATAATTGAAGGAGGACAAACACACCAAATCTGCATGGGGAGATAACATCACCAATGTAGGGGATCAGAATAAGGGAATCAAATGCGGTAAAAATGTATAATGAAATATTTGATGTCGTGTTTTATGCATGAATAAGCATGTATATTATTGTGATTATGCTGAAAAACAACACAAAGGATACAAATACTAACGATTTGAATCACTGCTGCAACACTCGGCTAATCTCAATAAGATGGAAACACCAACTGGAGAAAATGCCAGGGATGAAAAATAAATCATCTAGCCCTGAATAAATCAGCCCTGGATGGGAAATTCATGGAGAATCATCTTCCAATCAATCGTGGAAAACTCCGTGGGGAGAAGAGAGCATTGCTGAAGGAATATCTACCGAACATGTCGAGGATAGAGAAAGGATCTGCCGAGGATCCAAATTATCAACACTGTAGGGAATTTTAGGTTAATACCATGTTAAATTGGAGACAACCTTGCAGGGGACAAAACCAAATACTGCTCCAAATCAAATACTATCGGGAAGGAGGGAACTTTATATCAGAAGATGAACTCTGTCGGGGAGCACAAAGGATAAAACTCTGCACTGGGATCTAAGCAAATTGCGGAAGATGCTAAATAATCATCGAATTCTTTTTGGAAATTACGAAATAAACCAATTCCAAGGAAAAGATAACCAAATATGATTCACACCAAGGAGAAACTGCCGAGGTTATGCAACACAAATATGCAAATGGAAACCAAATAAAGGTTCCAGATCCCTAGGGCCCAATCACAAAAATGAGCACATCAGTTGGGGAATGTGAGTTCGCAAAGGGAACCGATCATATGCTCGACTCTACTATGGATGTGACCAACCAACTCAACTGGGGATAAATGACGAATTCTTAGGGAATAGTTACCAAACCCAATGCTTGAGGAAGACCAACAACGTTTCAGACATACCTGTTCTCAGATTATTGTTGACGTTCCTTACTGAAATCGATTATTCTTAAAGTGATTGTTTTTATTATTTTAAGAAAAATAATTATTCATTAATTTATTTTAAAATTATCATCATAAAGTTAAAATTTATTTAGAGAAAGTAAATAAGAAAATGGAAATAATTGGATAAAAGCTCAGCTTTATTTAAGAGAATGGTAGTCCATAAATGACGTGACTCCATAGATCTTTACAAAGTTTTAAAATGGTAATTTACATGGAAAAATGCTACATTGAATATAACGATCACTACTCTCCCTACCAACTTCAACATCCATTGTGCTTATCTTTGGTTGAGAATGATGAATTAGAACCAAATGACTTGCTCAAAACTGCTTCCATGATTAGGACCAACCGAATGCAGTTACTTGCCATAATCCCTAATTTTTGCCTAGATTTCCCCAAGGTGGGGTACTCAATCTACCGGGATAAATTTTATGTTTTATGTCTCTTATTTTTGCCTAGATCTACCTTTCGGGTTTCAATTCACCGAGATGCTCATTTTTGCTTAAGCCGCCCTTTCAGGTTTTCAACTTAGCGAGTTGTTCTTTTCTTTTTAGGCGAAGTATTTCTTGACTGCATCGACATTCACATGACGGGTGAACTCTTCACCATCCATAGTTATAAGAACTAAAGCACCGCCTGAAAAGGCTCTCTTCACAAGATACATGCCTTCATAATTAGGAGTCCATTTGCCCCTAGCATCATGTTTGAAAGATAAAATCTTCTTGAGCACGAGGTAACCTTCTCTAATCACACGAGGCTTGACCTTCTTATCAAATTCTTTCTTCATTCTTTACTGATATAACTGAGCATAACACATGGAAGTCAATCTCTTCTCTTCAATCAAATTCTACTGATCATATCTGGTATGGCACCATTTAGCTTCTATCAACTTGGCTTCCATTAGCACATGCATTGACGGGATCTCAACCTCTAATGGGAGTACAACTTCCATACCATAGACAAGAGAGAAAGGGGTTGCCCCAGTTGAAGTGCGGATGGATGTACGATACCCATGCAAAGCCAATGGGAGCATCTCATGCCAGTCTTTGTATGTCACAACCATCTTCTGAATGATCTTCTTGATGTTCTTATTTGTAGCTTCAACAACCCCATTCATCTTTGGTCTATAGGGAGAAGAATTATGATGTGCAATCTCGAATTCTTTGCAAAGAGCTTACACCATATTATTGTTCAAGTTAGATCCATTATCAGTAATGATCTTAATTGGCACACCATAACAATATATAATCAGCTTCTTGATAAACCTTATAACAACTTGCTTTGTCACATTTGCATATGGTGTTGCTTCAACCACTTTGTGAAGTAATCAATACCCACAGAATGAAATGATGTCCCTTTGAAGCATTGGACTCAATCATACCAATCATATCAATTCCCCACATCGAGAAGGGCCAGGTAGAGGAGATGACATTCAACAGTGTCGGAGGAACATGAATCTTATCTGCATAAATTTAACACTTGTGGCATTTCTTCACAAACTTGTGACAGTCAGATTCCATTGTCAGCCAATAGTTACCTACTCTCAACATCTTCTTTGCCATATCATGTCCTTTGGAATGGGTACCAAAGGAACCTTTATGGACTTTAGTCATCAATAGGTCCGCTTCGTGTCTATCGACGCATTTGAGCAAAACCATATCGAAGTTTCTCTTATAAAGCACATCACTATTCAGGTAGATGTTGCCGGCTAATCTTCTCAGAGTATTCTTATCTTTCAAAGATGCCCCAAACGGGTAAATCTGACTTTGGAGGAAACATTTGATATCAAAATACCATGGCTTTTCATCTTTGACTTCTTTAACAACAAACATATGAGAAGGCCTTTCAAGACGCATCATGGTCAAATTGGGAACTTCATTCAAAAATTTCACCATAATCATTGAAGCCAATGTTACAAGAGCATCTGCCATCCGGTTTTCATCTCGAGGGATATGATGAAACTCAACCTTTGTAAAGAAACTTGATATCCTCCTCGCATAATCTCTATATGGTATCAAACCGGGTATATTCATCTCCCATTCACCTTTGATCTGATTCACAACCAAAGTTGAATCTCCATAGATGTCAAGATATTTTGTTCTGAGATCAATGGCCTCTTCAATCCCCATAATGCAAGCTTCATACTCAAACATATTGTTTGTACACTTGAAAGTTAATCTAGCTGTAAACGAAAAATGAGTGCCTTGAGGAGTAATGATCACTTCCCCAATGCCATTACCATAAGAATTAACAGCTCGATCAAATACCATGCCCCAACGGGAACCAGGCTCTGGACCTTCTTCAAGCAATGGTACATCACAATCTTTCACCTTCAAGTACAAAATCTCTTCATCAGGAAAATCATATAGCACTGACGGGTAATATTCGATCGGTTGGTGAGCCAAATGGTCAGCCAAGACACCACCTTTAATAACTTTTTGAGATTGGTATTTAATATCATACTCAGATAACAACATCTGCCAACGGGCAATCCTCCCAATCAAAACAGGCTTCTCGAAAATGTACTTGATTGGATCCATTTTGGATATCAACCAAGTAATATGATTCAACTTATACTGGCACAAACGCTTAGCAGCCCAAGCCAATTCGCAAAATGTTTTTTCAAGGATACAATATCGAGTCTCTCAGTTGGTGAACTTCTTACTGAGGTAGTAAATTGCATACTCTTTCTTTCCAGATTGATCTTGCTGACCAAGAACACAACCCATACTCTCTTCAAGCACAGTCAAATACATGATCAACGGTCTTCCTTCAATAGGTGGAGACAGAATCGGAGGCTCAAGCAGATACTCTTTGATACTGTCAAAAGCTTTCTGGAAATCTTTGATCCAATCACAAGATTGATCTTTCCAAAGACGCTTGAATATGGGCGCACATGTGGCAGTCATATGCGATATAAATCTTGAGATATAATTCAAGCGGCCGAGAAAACCTCTAACTTGCTTCTCAGTTTTGGGCACATGCATTTCTTGTATTGCTTTGACCTTGGCAGGATCAACTTCAATATCCTTCTCACTGACATGAAGCCCAACAACTTACCAGAACGAACACCAAAAGTACACTTATTGGGATTCAAGCGGAGTTTGTACTTCCTTAAACGCTGGAGTAACTTCAACAAATTCTCAATATATTCTTCTTCATCACTTGATTTAGCAATCATATCATCAACATAAACTTCCATATATTTATGCATAATATCATGAAAAAGAATGGTCATAGCTCTCTGGTATGTTGCACCAACATTATTTAAACCGAAAGGCATCACTTTATAACATAATGTTCCCCAGAGTGTAATGAATATGGTCTTTTCTATTTCTTCAGGTGCCATCTTGATTTGATTATAACCAGAAAATCCATCCATAAATGAAAAGACTTTGAATTTAGCTGTATTATCTACCAACATATCAATGTGTGGCAGAGGAAAATCATCTTTCAGACTAGCTTTATTCAAATTTCTATAGTCAACACACATGCGGACTTTTCCATTTTTCTTCGGAACATGCACAATATTGGCCACCCACTGTGGATACTCGAAGGTAACAAGAAAACCAGCATCAATCTGCTTCTTCACTTACTCTTTGATCTTTATCGCCATATCAGGATGAGTTCTCCTTAACTTCTGCTTGACTGGCAGGCATTATGGCTTCAACCGAAATCTATGCTCCACAATCTCAGAAACCAAACTAGCCATGTATTGATAGGACCAATCGAACACATCAGAATAATATCGAAGAAGATCAATCAACCCCTTCTTAAATTCTGGACACAGTTGAGACCCAATCTTGACTTCCTTCAGATCATCCTCGGAACCTAAGTTGACTAGTTCATTCTTCTCTTCAAACGACTGAATGGCTTTTTCCTCATGCTCAAGCAAACAGAATAATTCATCAGATACTTCTTCATCATCAATCTCTTCCTCAGCTTTAAACACAGGGAAATCAAAGTTCAGAGAGGGAGTAGGATCATTGTATTCAATGGGTTTGAGAACCAACCTGCATAATGATTTGATATTTTGATTTTAGCGAAGTGGAGTGTGATAAATATTATATAGATGGAAGATTATTATTATTATTTTTTTTTTGTGATTACCATCTTCAGAAAAAGAAAAAAGTAAAAAGAAAACATCATAGATGTGGATGAATAAAATTGTACTTTATTTGATGATAATAATAAAAATGCCCAACAATGTTCACTTCTCCCTTATGCATAGGAGAATGATTTTTCTTTAAACAATAAAAACAAATTCCTTAGAAGGGTGAATGACAACAGGAATCTCAACAGCAACCCAATTGTTGCAAGTTTGGCCACACGTCACAAAGTTGGCACAAGCTTTGTCTTCATCACCATTGTCTTCAATAACGGAAGCTGAGTGTTGATCATTCTCATGAATGAGCCCTCCACTACGGAAAATTGGTTGCATAACTTTGACTTTGGCGTTGAATGGCCCTGGTTGAAATCCTAGTCCGGCTCTGTTCTTGTTCTCGGTGACCTCCACAACACGACCCCATTTATCAATGTTGCCAGCTTGAATAGCCTCTTGTGCATCTTTCAAACAAGAAATGGGTGACCCAATTTTCTTTAACTCATCAACAATAGATAAGGCTTGGAACGGCGTTCTAACCTCCTCTTCAGCATCAACATACGTGAAAGATGATAAATGGCTCACTAACATGCCTTATCTCCACCAATAACGACAAGCTTGTCGTTATTCACAAATTTTAGCTTATAGTGAAGAGTAGACGTTAATACTCCAGCTTCATGAATCCATGGCCTTCCTAACAAGAAACTATAGACCGGGTGGATATCCATTACCTAAAAAGTAATTTGGAAATCACTCGAGCCTATCTTTACTGGAAGATCCACTTCACCAATGACAGTTTTACGAGAACCGTCGAACGCTTTGAGAATTACGCCATTATACGTCATCGGGGCGCCTTGGTAAGAGAGTCTTGACAAAGTTGATTTTGGAAGCACATTCAAAGATGACCCTGTATCAACCAATACATTGGACAGGGCGTCCTCGTTGCAATTCATAGAAATATGTAGCGCCAAATTGTGATTTCTGCATTCCTCAAGAAGCTCTTCATCATAAAAGCTCAAATTGTTACAAGAAGTTATGTTGGAAACTATGTGGTTAAAATGATCCACGGGCACATCATGCTCAACATAAGCCTGTTCTAGAACTTTCTATAATGCCTCTTTGTGCGCTTCAGAATTCATTAGCAATGATAACACAAAGATCTTTAACGGAGTCTAGAGCAGCTGCACTACCATATTGAATTCACTTCTCTTGATTAGTATTAACACTTCATCATCATCGTTAGCCTTCAACTTGTTGGACTCACCAGAATGACATGTTGGAGGAATCACCAGATTCTCCACTGGAATCTATGCCTTCTTACTCACAGAAATATCTTCTACTTCTTTAGGGAAAATTGGACTGAACACACGACCACTACGGGTCACCTTTGCTATATCTGCAATATTCACCACTGAATCTGCATCTGGTAGGGAAACCTCTTGACCATTTTCTATCATAGTGGCATTGTATTGATATGGCACAACTTTATCAGATGCATAAGGGATAGAGCTCATTAGCCGTATAACCAACGACGATACCAATCTATTGACATTGTTGTTGTTGCTACTCTCAAACTGAATAACTACCCGCTCAGGGGTCTTAAACATTGGTACAATAACATTCACATCATCTCCCATATCCCTTGACTGTTGAATCTAGATTAAATTCCTATCCATCAACTTTTGGATATCTCTCTTGACAATCATACACCCACGGGAGTTCGCACTACAGATTGCACAACCATCATGGTCATGTTCACATTCACTGATTAAAGACAAAGTGTTAGGCATCTCCACCAGAGATCTTCGGATACGTCTCACATCAAAAACTCGGAAATTCCCTGGACAACCGTCCACCATATTGATAGAAGTGTTACCATGAGCGAGCAACGAATTGGATTTCACATTAGGCGCTCTGTCCTCAAAGGACACCATACCACTCTTCACAGGCTTTTGAACTTCATACTTCAATGGATAGAAATTCTCTATGTCATGGCCAGGGGATCCCTGGTGAAAGGCACAATGAAGGTCTGGCTTGAACCACCATGGTAGTGGCTCAGGAATTTGTGGAGGATTTCTTGGCTGAATGAGATTTTTGAGGACCAATGACGGGTACAATTTTGCATAAGACATAGGAATAGGTTCAAAGGAGACCTTCTTCCTCTTAAAGCTTTATTGGTTCTTATTGTTGTTGTTGTTGTTGGTTCTTTGTTGCGGTTGTAGTTGATGTTGTTGTTGTTGAACTGGAACTAATTGATTGTCCGAATTGTTGGAAAAACCGGAATTACTCAGGAAACTTGATGTTGATGCTGACGGGGTTGAGAATTCTTCCTGACATGAGGCCTCCTCTACCTCCCCACTGACACTGAATTAGTTTCTCCCTCCTTCCTCTTGGAGAAACTCCCTCCATAATTCTTGTTGGCTGATGCTTCTTCTCTTCGGTTGATTAGCACGAGTGTTATAGAAGTGAGTCAGCTTGGCTGATGCACAAAAGAAGAACTAATAAAACATCTGGCGGAAGAAAACCTGTTATGCAAATGATGCGTGGAATGCAATGTTTTTTATTGTTCTTTAATTTCAAGGAACATATGAAGTCCTATTTGCAAATATATATATTCAAATAATAACAATAATAACAATTTGGTTAACCATAAAATTTTATTTTATTCATAAAATTTAGAAGGATTAAACTGAGTACAATTTCAGAAACCAAAATACGAATATAAGAGAAAAGGAAACTATCATCCTAAGGATCCCTTACCAACTATATCAGATGATCTGGCTACGGGTGCGTACTTCCTTTGGATGCATTGAATCTCAGACTCAAAGGATGTCTTCATTTGAGCCTTCTCAAGAACTAGCTGATCAACAATCTTCTTCCAAGCACCGGAAGGATGAGGCATACTACAGGAAGATAAACCCTCTAGATTTCTCTGTCTCTTTACTGCTTGGTCTTTAAGAATCTCAATAAGTGCGTCCTTATCTTTTGACTCAAGCTGCAACTCTTCATGCTTTCAGTTCAAAGCATGGAACCGCTCTTCCCACAAATCTTTCTCTTGCTTCATCTTGGCAAGCGCGTCTTCCAACTCCTCTACATATTGGTTAGGAAGAGTTGATGGTTCATCCATAACCACAGACATAGGTCTTTCGCAGACGTACGTCATCTTCAGTTCTAAAGCTCACTTCTTCACCCAAATAGTGTAAGCTTCCAAAGCAACATAGTTGCGCGAACCAAGCTTGGATCTTCCATTCCTATGCACATTATGCCAAGGATGTATCATATTACTCTTCAAAAGTTTGGGATCTTTACCCTCTTGATAGAAAAGACCTTCTAACTGAGTTTTATTAGGTTTATCTCTCAAAGGGAACCGAAGTTAATGCAGAGCCAAAGTAGGGTTGTAGCTGATTCCTCCTTGTGTACCAATGAGAGGCACATTAGAGAACTCACCACAACTATCGATAATATCCATACTACTCACTGCAGAATCATACCAAATAATATCATCATTAGTGAGAGACATAAGTCTCTGAGACCATTGTAGACATTGCCTGTTCTCCAAAAAAGCAGGCGTCTGAGGCAAGTGTGAAATAAACCACTTGTACAGAAGAGGAACACAACACACAATAGTTCCACCACCTTTAGAATTCCTCAAATGCAAAGAGAAATACATGTCACCCAACAGAGTAGGAACCAGATTCCCAATCAAGAAGATTCTAATGGAATTAACATCAACAAAACCATCAATATTAGGGAACAAAGCTAGACGTGGAATTGAAATGAAAGAGTTATGAATTTTTGAAGTTAAATGAAATAAAAGAAATAAAATGGAAATTATGAAAATCAGAAAAAACCACAGCGCTTGGATGTGATTTCATTAGTTAGCGTGGAGGATCTAATGGTCATGGCATGCGCGCGCACCAAAGTCCTCAGTCAATGCAACCACACACTGAATTAAAATAAGTCATAACATTGGAGGGTGGAGATTAGATCTGGGAATTGAGATCAACGATCCACATTGAATCTGGCAATGAGACGGTGGCTAGCGCCACCGTCTTCTCCGGTGAGCTCCGGCGAAGGCAAAAAAGCACAGAGATTCAAATGTTCACCAAAGTGGACGATCTAGGCACCGTTCGAAAGAGGAAGTGATGTACATCACTCCTGTACCACTCACTTCCACTCTAGATTCCTATTAAGGGAGAAATCAGAGATGGGAGCTTGATGGTGTTCATCATGAACTTGCTCGATTTCACAAATTAAGCATACAACAATGATGCCTCTATAGAGAGGACTTTAGACAACACAATATCAAGGCCAATAGATCAAAGAACAAAGAGATTCGAAGAAAAAACCAGTTGATCCACACCTTTGGATTGTGAAGATTTGAGTCCCTTTCCTTGGTTCCTTTTGCGAAACAGAACTTCTATGGATCAAATGATGAAGGTTTAGGAACTTTAGATCTGAAGATTCAACCAAATTCAATTGAATTTCAGATCTGAATTTTTGAAGAAAATGGATTTAGTTCCTTTGGTATGGTTGGGAATTCACTCTTGCAGTATTTCAGGCGCCCTTAGGTTGTTTAATTATGAAGCATAGCACATGTATTTATAGCTGGAATTGGCTGAACAAGTGAGTTTACTCGTGTGCATGGCAAATGGATTTTTCTTGCATGGGCTTGTGTGATCATGTGGAAAGCCCAATGAAGATTGGAATGACCTACTGAGCTCATATGAATTGCAAATGAACATGTACATTGAGTATAAACAGCTCATGCATGGCAATTTGAATTGAATTTCACAAAATGCATTAATTCTTCATGCCTTCGAAAATGGTGCTTCCAAACTCCAAATTCTACCTCATGAGTAATGGTTAGAAAGCTCATTGCATAAGGAACAAATTATATGTTGATCAAAAATTCAATTGGGCCTTGGAAATTGGTGAATTTTGAGTTTAAAGTGTAGGGTGCCAAACATGCATAAGTGAAGTTTCCAAATTTGGCCAATGTTCAATCCCTTCTGTCTCAATGATGCAAGCTCCAAATGATAAAACCTTCAACATGAAAGTTGTATATATTTTCAAGAAAATAAATTTGGACTTAAATTTTGCATCATTTGGATATTTAATGAAGAAGTTATTCGCACTTGAAGTTGGACTTTTTTCCATTTCAATGCATTTGGCCCAAAGTGACCTATAATGTTTTGCATTATCACATGTATTTCTTTTGAGATTTTGAAATTTTGCTCAACATAACATTTGAAGTAGACACAATACGATTTCCAATGCATTTGGTTCCACCCCAAAATCATAAAAAATGAATGAGTTGTGTTCTTAGAAAGTTGACCCAAAATTAGGGTTTCAGTCAAATTGACCTATAATGTCTTGGAATGGATGATGATCTTCCAAGCTTCAAATCCAATTTTGATGAACATGAAAGTTGTTCATATTGTCCTTATGAACATGTTTTCTCTTGGGATCACCTCCATTTGACCAACACACAAAAAGTTAGGTCTCAGTGCATTTCAAAATAGTTAGATGAATTGACTCATAAACTTCTCAAGTCTACAACTCATATCTTGATGAATTGATGATTGAGGACACTCAAATAAATTCAACTATGCATGAAATGATGAATTAAAGAACTTCCCTTGATTTTATTTGACTATTGATTGAGGTTGCTTCATGAGCAAGGCATTGTAGGTGATCAGATGAATTAGGGTTTCCTTGGGAAACAAACCTCAAACCCTTTGACTTGCTTTGATCAAAATGAGGAATTGAGATGCTAGGGAGGCATATTTGATGGCTGAGAGCTTTGGGAACCATTGCCATGCTTGCCTTTATCTTCTCTTGGCCATATCTTTGCACAAAGGATCACCTAGAAGCTTTCAGATCTTGTGACTGCTCAAGCTACAAATAAAAGATGTTAGTGACATATTTTTGTGCTTTTGGTTAGTAAACAAAATGAGAAAAGCAATAATATACAATTCAAGCATGCTTGGTGATTTCAAACCACTCACAAGAGGTCCCTCCCAAAGGCAAGGGGAACCAAGATGCTTATGATCCTTGAGGCTTTGCAAATGCAATGCTATGATGCCATGAGGGATCTTAGGGCCAAAATTGAGGTCTTACAGATGCCCCTATTTAAGGTTATTCTAGCCGGAGACGTGAAGGTTAAAATTTTCGTCTCGACGAGGTAGAATGGGATTAAATAATGACAAAGAGACGAATTTTGGTCCCTAACAGACCTCATGATGCATATGTATGTATGAAAATGGTAATACTCTATGGGGATATGTGTCCACAAAGAAAGAAAGAAATCAGGAATAACTGAAAATCCACTGGAGTAATACACTCATAAATGAGACAGAGACTCTAGGGACTTTACTAGGGAGTAAAGGGATAAAAATGCGTGAGCAGGTCACTACTTGAAACTTGCTGAGAGACACGAAGGAAATCCATGAAATCAATCAATGGAAAGACTCGAGTTGACTCAAAGATGCATGTATTGGGGAATATGCCAATACAGCAAAAATTATCCGTAACAGATACTTCAGATAAAAATCCGGGCTCAAGCTGGGAGAATCCCCTGGGGACTTTGCTAGGGGAACACCCAAACAAGACTCCTTTGGGGAAGCAACGGGCTAAGGTATTACCGGTTACTAGGTAATAAGCTCAAAGAGTCATGTGATCTAAACACCGGTATAAGGGTGATAAAACAACATGCTCGGGAATAATGAATATCTAAGACCGGTATAAAGGTGAGAGATATCAAACATCCGAAATCATCTGAGGAAGACCTAGAAAGGTATTCTCTAGTTCAGGAAAATCCGACTCCGCAAGGGGAAAAAAGTCATAATAGGGAGCAGAGAGGAAGGAACACCAGGGATACCGGTTACTGGGCATATAATAGGTGACCAACCAAGGCGTGAATTGGAGAATATTACCAAGACACTCATCATCCAAAAGAGGGCTAAAAGCAAACTCGATTATAGGATGGACATTCGAATCCACGAAAGGGATACGAATCTTACTCGACTAGGGAAGAACAAGAAAAGACTTAGACCAAAGAGTGGATGAGATATACTATCTATTACCGTCAGAACATAGATAGCATACTCGCATGGAAGATTATCCACAACCGGTTACTGGGTTAATAAAGGATGAATCGACCGAAAAGCAAGGACATCGGGATACCGAATACTAGGTATAATGATGACCAATCCAGGGGAGAAACAATCATTACCAACAAAGGGTAAATGAGAGATGACTCACTGGGGATACATTGACAAAGGCAACGATCCATGAGACATATCACCGGTTACTGGGAGGTATGCTCAAAAAGAAAAGGGGTGAAGGAATATCAATATTGAATATTGGATAAAGGTAACCGTCAAGGAGGGGATTACATCTACCGAATACTGGGTAGAAAACCACGGAAAAGTAACTGTCATCGGTTAGGATGAACAAAAAGGTTAACTTTGCCAGGGGATAAAAATAGGGTATATAACTACCGGTATGAGGGTAGAAAACCACAAACTCCGCAGGGAAAAAGATGGATAATTACTGGTTAATGAGCAATTATTCATCTAGACCACGGGGAAGTGCAGGAAGCAGACACAAGAGGCCAATCTAGGATCAAACTAGAGAGGCACGATGAAATAAGACTTGTCCCTATGAGGATATAACTCAATGGGGAATTCCATCCCAATATATATGTTCGGAGGCAACAGAAACAAACATCATCCACGAGGACATAACTCGGTGGGGACTATGGAGGAAAGGATAAACACTTTCTGCCTATGGGGCTGAATCTATAGGGAGAGATCAATCACCAACACCTGTTTGGGGAAATATAATACCCTCAAACAAGATAATAACAACCAAAGATGTATGGCAAATAATGCGACATGAGTATTTGAATGTTATCACTATGCATATATGCATGGTTTATGTATGATGAATGCTGACAAACAGACATTTCTAACACAAACAAGTCCAACGACCCACACACAATGTTCGGTACTACATCTCAAGAGAGAAATCCAGGACAACAAAGATCTCTGCAGGGGGATGAGCATCAGTCATTCCAGTTGAAAATATGATCATGGTGACTTTACTGGGGAAACTGACAAAGGGGATGATGGATCCTTGTGGGGATAAAAACACCAACCGGAAGCTTCCAAAGGTCAACCAAATATTATCCCAACCTAGGGTCCTATCTGTTGAGGGGGAAAGGGAGTTGCACATCTTCTTCTCGGGAGAGGCGACCACAAAAAGGTTTCAGAGGAAGAGGATCCAAACATGCCAGGAATATGAGCAAATGTCTCACCCTGTCGAGAATCTTACCATCCTTGGGAGAGCACTGAAGACATCCCCAGTATCCCTTCATCATTGTGAATGTTCACTTTGTTTAAAAACAAATTATGAAAACATCAAACAATGATATTTCTCAATTAAAACATGCAAAACATTTGTTTAATAGAAACAAATAAGAGTGTAAATAATTGGATAAAGGCTCAAAATTTATTTGATGGAATGGTAGTCTGCAAATGACAAGACTCCATGGACCTTTACAATTTTGAAATTGGTGATATATATTGGAAAAGGGATACATTGAACATAATGACCATTTCTCCACCAATTCTGAATCCGATGTATTTGAAGCTTCGGTTGACGATGACTGAGCGAGAATTTCTGACAGATGATAGTTTGTAGAACAAAGTCTTGCCAGGATGCAGTTACTTGCCAATTCCCTATTTTTTTGCCTAGATTGCCCCAGGGTGAGGTACTCAATCTAGCGGGATACATATATTCAATTTTTTTATGTCTCTAATTTTTGCCTGGATCGCCCTTTCAGGTTTTCAATCCACCGAGACGCTCATTTTTGCCTAAGCCGCCCTTTCAGGTTTTCAACTTAGCGAGCTATTCTGTTTTTATTTTTTAGGCGAAGTATTTCTTGACTGCATCTGAATTCACAGGACGAGTGAAATCCTCCCCATCCATAGTTGTAAGTATCAATGCACTGCCTGAAAAGGCTCTCTTGACAACATATGGACCTTCATAGTTTGGAGTCCACTTGCCCCTGGAATCGGGCGCGAAAGACAAGACTTTCTTGAGCACAAGGTCACCTTCTCGGAACACACGAGGCTTGACCTTCTTATCAAAGGATTTCTTCATCCTTTAACTGGCCGTGGCACATGGCGGTCAATCTCTTCTCTTCTATCAAATTCAGCTGGTCATAACGACTCTGAACCCATTCAGCATCAGTCAACTTGGCTTCCATCAAGACTCTCATTGATGGGATCTCCACCTCTACTGGGAGTACAACCTTCGTGCCATAAACAAGCAAGAAAGGGGTTTCCCCTGTTGAAGTGCGGACAGACGTATGATATCCATGCAAAGCGAATGGCAGCGTCTCATGCCAATCTTTGTACGTAACAACCATCTTTTGGATAATCTTCTTGATATTCTTATTAGCAGCTTCAACAGCCCCATTCATCTTGGGTCTGTAAGGAGAAGAATTATGATGTGCTATCTTGAACTCACTACACAGCTCTTTCATCATCTTGTTGTTCAAGTTAGATCCATTATCAGTAATGATCTTATCTGGCACACCATACCGGCATATGAGTTTATTCTTGATAAATTTCACGACCACCTGCCTGGTCACGTTTGCGTATGATGCCACTTCAACCCACTTGGTGAAGTAATCAATTGCTACAAGAATGAATTTGTGACCGTTGGACGCTTTTGGCTTTATCATGCCAATCATGTCAATTTCCCACATAGAGAAAGGCCATGGTGATGAAATCACATTCAGAAGTGTCGGAGGAATATGAATCTTGTCCGCATAGAACTGACACTTATGGCATTTCTTCACGTATTTGCAGCAATCAGACTCCATTGTCATCCAATAGTAGCCTGCTCTCAATATCTTTCTAGCCATGGTGTGTCCATTGGAATGTGTACCAAACGAACCCTCATAGACCTCAGTCATTAACAGATATGCTTCGTGTCTATCCACGCATCTGAGCAGCACCATGTCAAAATTTCTCTTATAAAGCACATCACCATTGAGGTAGAAACTACCTGACAATCTCCTCAAAGTCTTCCTATCTTTCACAGATAACCCAGGCGGGTAAGTCTGGCTCTGAAGGAAACACTTGATATCATAATACCACGGCTTATCATCTTGCACCTCCTCTACTGCAAATACATGAGTTGGTCTATCCAAGTGCATCACAGTGATATTGGGGACTTCATTCCAAAGTCTGACTACAATCATTGAAGCAAGTGTAGCGAGAGCGTCTGTCATCCGATTCTCATCTCGAGGAATATGATGGAAGTCAACCTCAGTAAAGAACGTTGAAATCCTCCTCGCATTATCCCTATATGGAATGAGGCCGGGCTGATTCGTTTCCCATTCACCCTTAATCTGATTAACAACAAGGGCCGAATCACCATAAACATCAAGATGCTTTATCCTAAGATCAATACATTCTTCCAATCCCATGATACAGGCCTCATATTCAGCCATATTGTTTGTGCATTTGAAAGTTAGCCTTGCTGTAAAAGGAAAATGTGTACCCTGAGGGGTGATAATCACTGCCTCAATGCCATTTCCATACTGATTTACAGCGCCATCAAACATCATGCTCCATCGAGAACCAGGCTCTGGCCCTTCATCAAGCGTAGGCTCATCGCAATCTTTCATTTTCAAATACAGAATCTTCTCATCTGGGAAGTCATACTGAACTGACTGATAATCCTCGATTTGTTGATGTGCCAAGTGGTCTGCCAAAATACTACCTTTAATAGCCTTCTGAGCCCGATACTCAATATCATACTCAGATAACAACATCTGCCAACGAGCAATTCTCCCAGTTAGAGGAGGCTTCTCGAAGATGTACTTGATTGGATCCATTTTGTATATCAACCAAGTCGTATGATTCAACATATACTAGCGTAAGCGCTTAGCAGCCCAAGCCAAAGCACAACATGTCTTCTCAAGCATTGAGTATCGAGACTCACAATCAGTAAACTTCTTACTCAAGTAGTAGATGGCATACTCTTTCTTTCCTGATTCGTCCCGTTGACCAAGGACACAACCCATTGAGTCTTCAAGAACTGTCAGATACATAATCAATGGTCTCCCTTCCACAGGTGGAGATAGAATCGGAGGCTTAGACAAATATTCTTTAATACTGTCAAAGGCTTTCTGGCAATCCTCGGCCCAATCATGATGCTGATCTTTCCGGAGGAGCTTGAATATTGGTGCACATGTGGCAGTCATGTGGGATATGAATCTGGAAATATAATTCAAGCGGCCAAGAAAACCTCGGACTTGCTTCTCAGTTTTGGGCGCAAGCATCTCTTGTATTGCTTTGACCTTGGCAGGATCAACCTCAATACCTCTTTCACTAATGATGAAGCCCAATAACTTGTCGGAACGGACTCCAAATGTACACTTGTTAGGATTCAGACGAAGCTTGTACTTCCTCAAATGTTGAAAAAGCTTCAACAAGTGCTCTACATGCTCAACTTCCGTTCTTGACTTAGCGATCATATCATCAACATATACCTCGATCTCCTTATGCATCATATCATGAAACAAGGTAGTCATAGCTCGTTGATACGTGGCTCCGGCGTTCTTCAAACCGAAGGGCATCACTCGATAACAGAATGTTCCCCAAGGTGTGATGAATGTTGTCTTCTCCATATCCTCGGGTGCCATTTTGATTTGATTATATCCGGAAAATTCGTCCATAAATGAGAAGACCTTGAATTTAGCTGTATTATCTACCAACATATCAATATGTGGTAGAGGGAAATCATCTTTCGGGCTAGCTTTATTCAAGTCTCTATAGTCCAAACACATCCGGACTTTTCCATCTTTCTTAGCCATGGGCACAATATTGGCCACCCATTGAGGATATGTAGAAGTCACCAGAAACCCCGCATCAATTTGCTTATGAACTTCTTCCTTGATTTTTACTGCCATATCAGGATGAGTTCTTCTGAGCTTCTGCTTCACAGGCACGCACTCAGGCTTCAAAGGCAGGAAGTGTTGCACGATATCAGTATCTAAACCAGGCATGTCTTCATATGACCATGAAAAGACGTCAACATATTCTCGTAGCAACTCAATCAACCTCTTCTTAACAGATTCTTCCAGGAGTGCCCCAATCTTTACTTCTCGCACACAATCTTCAGACCCCAAATTGACTGTTTCCAGATTCTCAAGATGCGGATGAATGATCTTCTCTTCATGCTCAAGTATACTGGTAATCTCGTCAGGAATCCCTTCAACATCGTCTTCTTCCGCTCAAATACAGGGAATTCAAAGTTGGGAGATGTTGTTGGATCATTATGTTCAATGGGTTTGATTAACCTGCATAATGATTTTGGATATAAAAGAAACTTTAGAATTCAACCAAGGCAAATCATTATGCAAATGAAAAGATTGATTTGATTCTTATTTTTTAGGGTTTTATGTGATCACCAATTTCATGCAAAAGCAAAAAGGGAAAATAATTGGAAAAACAAACATTTAACATGAATTTATTGAATGAAAACATCATCGTATTTATGTGCTAACAATGTCATCACTCCTCCTTTTGGCATGGGAGAAGGGTTTTTAAACACAATGAACATTACTTTGACTTAAGGATAACTGTTGGAATATCCACAGCGACCCAATTATTGCAGACCCCTCCAGGGATGATGAAATTGCCAGAATCCTCTACCTCTTCTTCCAAAATGGCAGCAGCCTCTTCGTCTTGACCGGCGTGGATGAATCCTCCACTCTTGAACAACCCTTGCTTGTTGAAGACCCCAGAAGAATAACCAATGCCAGCCCGGAACTTATTGTCTTTCAACTCAATCATTTGCCCCAAACCAGCAGTTGCACCATGCTCAATGGCCAACTTTGCATCATTATAGGAAACAAATGAAAGAGTTCCCATCTCAACAGGTTCAGCAATAGATAAAGCCTATAACGGAGTTCCAACTTCATCCTCAGCATCTATATAAGAGAAAGAAGACAAATGGCTTACCAGGAGAGCCTTTTCTCCCCCTACCACCACCAGCTTCTTATTCTTTACAAATTTCAGTTTCTGGTGTAGGGTGGATGTCACGGTGCCAACCTCGTGAATCCATGGTCTGCCTAGGAGACAGCTATACGATGGGTGAATGTCCATAACCTGGAAGGTAATCTGGAAATCACTTGGTTCGATTTTGACTGGGAGATCAACCTCACCAATCACAGTTTTGCAAGACCCATCGAAAGCCTTCACAACTACTCCACTCTGCCTCATGGGAGGCCCCAGATATTATAATTTTGCAAGAGTGGTCTTCGGCAATACATTCAATGATGACCCAGTGTCCACCAATACATTGGACATGGCGTCATCTTTGCAGCTCATAGATATATGTAATGCCAAGTTGTGGTCTCTTCCCTCCTCGGGGAGATCAACGTCACAAAAACTCAAATTGTTATAAGCGGTGATGTTTGCAACAATACTGTCAAACTGCTCTAACGTGACATCGTGATCCACGTACGCCACATCTAACACCTTCTGTAGAGCTTCCCGGTGTGGTTCTGAATTCAATAGTAATGATAACACAAATATTTTGTATGGTGTTTGTAGAAGCTGATCTACATTGTTGTACTCGCTCCTTTTGATGAGCCTCAACATCTCATCACAATCTTCTCTCGCATTTCCATTCGGGCCAGCAGAAGCAGGAGTTCCCAACCTAGAGGAGGGTTTAACAACAAGTGCCGGATTCGGAGCGCTCATAGCATTCCCAATCGGGCGTTCAACAAAACCAGTATCAACACTTCCTCGAACATCAGCTTGAGGTTTCGGCGGGGCCAAAAAAACACGGCCGCTGCGTGTCAGGCCACTAACGTCAACAATATTAACAACAGACGAAGAGGGCAAGGGCACCTCTTTCCCACTTTCCACTACTACAGCATTGTAGCGATAGAGGACCGCCTTCTCAGAAGAGTACGGTACAGGGCCGGCTGGCTTGATAGTCAGAGCAGGAGAAAACTTCTGCTTGCTACTATCATACTTGATGACAACAGGCTCAGGTATCCGGAATACCGGAGAAATTACGTTAACTTCAACAACATCTTCGTCAACATTTCTGTTTTGAAGGATTTCAATGACTCCCTCATCTAGCATTTCTTGAACATCCTTGCGCACCTGGCGACAACCTCTCTGATTAACAGAACAGACTCGACATCTATCGTGGTCATGCTCATAATGGCTATAGTCACACAGAAAGCGATGCATCTCAACCAGCGATTGTCGGATATGACTGACATATTTGACTTTATATTTGCCAGGGCAGCCCTGGACCATATTGACAGATTTCCCATGCTCGGGCAATGGGTTCTTCTTCACATTCAGACCTACGTCCTCGAAAAACAGAATCCCACTTCTCATAAGGTCTTGCACCTTGGTCTTCAAGGGATAACAATTCTCCACGTCATGTCCGGGAGCACCGGAATGATACACGCAGTGAAGCTCAGGCTTGTACCACCATTGGGGGTTAGCAGGTACAGCGGGAGGGTCTCGCGGAGTAATTAACTTTCTATCAATCAAAGATGGATAGAGTTCAACATAAGTCATCGGAATTGGATCAAAGGTGACCCTCTTCCTCTCATAGCTGGTGTTGGCATTGTTGTTGTTGTTTCGAGGCTGGTAGGCCTGTTGTGGGAGACGCTGTTGTTGTTGCTGATATTGTTGAGATTGTGGTTGTTGATAATGCTGAGCTTCCCTGAAAACAGGTGCTATATGAGCCACCTGATGCTGGTTGTTGACTGGGCGAGCAATCTTCCTCTTCACAGAGGGTCTTCTCTTGACATGGGAAGACACAGCATGTGCCTCTCCCTCCTTATTCTTTGCAAAGCTTCCATATCTCTTTGCTGAAGAGCCTTCCTCTCGAGTCAAACGTCCTTCACGGACCCCCTCTTCCAGTCTCATTCCCATATTCACCATTTCGGTGAAGTCTGAGGGAGCACTGGCTATCATCTTCTCGTAGTAAAATGAACTCAAGGTCTTCAAAAAGATCTTGGTCATCTCTTTCTCCTCAAGGGGTGGCACTATCTGAGCTGCCAACTCGCGCCACCTCTGGGCGTATTCTTTGAAGATCTCTTTCTCTTTCTGGGACATTGCCCTCAGCTGGTCCCTATCAGGAGCCATATCCATATTGTATTTATATTGCTTGACGAAGGCCTCGCCAAGATCGTTGAAAGAGCGGATGTTCGAACTTTCCAGACCCATGTACCACCGGAGAGCGGTACCGGACAGACTGTCCTGGAAATAGTGGATGAGCAGTTGGTCATTATCAGTTTGCGTCGACATCTTGCGAGCATACATCACAAGATGGCTGAGAGAGCATGTGTTTCCCTTATACTTCTCAAAGTCAGGTACTTTGAATTTAATAGGGATCTTCACGTTGGGCACGAGGCACAACTCAGCAGCACTTTTACCAAAGAGGTCCTTCCCCCTGAAGGTCTTTAGTTCCTTGCGAAGCTCAAGGAATTGATCTTTCATGTCATCCATCTTCTCATAAACGTCTGGGCCTTCAGATGGCTCAGAATGGTAGATTCTATCTTCAACTCTTGGTAATGTGTGCACGACGGGAGGTGGCACTGAAAGGACCGGGCTAGATGCCGGCAAAGAAGCAAGAGTAGGAGCAAAACCCTCTGGCACAAAATTGGCGGGCATTCCCCAAGGGAACCCGGCGGACATAGATGGCGCAAATTGGGTTGTTGCAGCAGGCACAGTAGAAGTTACGATCTCAGAAATGACCGTCCTCTGGGGAGGCGTTGCAAATGTTGGAGAAGACTGGCTCTGAGCGGCCAAGAATGACTCCATCAGGGCAGTCAATCTGGCTACCTCTTCTTTCAGCTCGCGGTTCTCTTGTTCTAAATGATCCATCAGTCTTGAAGAGTTGGCTCTGATGTAGTACCGGTGAGTCAGCTTGTCTTCAAAATAAATGAAGAACACAGAGTTAGACCATAGGACAAGAAGCCGGGAACAAAACCTGATTATGCACATGATGCATGTAATGCTTGTGCATATGATTTGTTTTTTATATCAGTGGAACTTTAGAGTTCTATTTGAAAATTTTGGGAAATATTACACTTTTATCATATATGGAAACATCTCATCAATGATATCTGGAAAATATATTTTTTTTTACACCAAAGAAGTACATCATTGGTAACCAAAATACGATACAAGAGAAAAGGAAAATGATCATCCTACGGATCCGTAAGAATTATCATCTAAAGCTCTGGACACAGGAAGATAAGATGCACGAAGCCTCTTCACCTCCTCCTCATAGGCTGCCTCCATATCTGCCTTCTCCTCGGCGAGTCGATCGTACTTCCTCTTCCAAAACTTGGAAGACTGAGGAAGTAGAGAAGTCCATGCATCTTAGGATCATCAATAACCTGATGCTCGAGGAACTCAATCAAAGCATCCTTCTCCTTGATCTGCTGAAGCAACTATTCTCGTTCACGGATCCAAGCACGTGAACGGTCTTCATCTCTCAACTCCTTTACTCCTTGGTCCGGGAGGGTTGAAGGCCCAACCTCAACCAAAGGTGTAGGTCTCGGATACTCGTAAGGCATGAGGTACTCAGAAGCTCTCCTCATTACCCAAGCAGTGTAAGGCTCCAAAGCGACACAGTTCTTTGGACCTAGCTCCTTCCTTCCTTTCCTATGAATCTTGCGCCAAGCGCGGACCATCCTGTCCTTCAAGCCTTGGGGATCTTTACCCTCCTGAAAGAACACACCCTCTAACAGAATGTTATTGGGTTTATCCTTTAGGGGGAACTCAAGATGACGACGTGCCAAAACGGGGTTGTAGCTAATTCCACCACATGTACCAAGAAGAGGTACATTGGAGAATTCGCAACAAGAGTCGATAATCTGCACACCATCGTACACGCGGTTGTACCAAGAGATATCATCATTAGTGAGAGACATAAGTCTCGTGGACCACCGTAGACATCCCTTGTTCTCCTTGAAGGCGACCGTCTACGGTGACTGAGAAATAAACCACTTATACAACATAGGCAAACAACACACAATGGCACCACCACCCTTTGTGTTCCTCATATGCAAAGAAAAATAAGTGTCACCCAACAGAGTCGGAACGAGATTAAGAGTAGAGAAAATCCTAATAGCATTCACATCCACAAACTTGTCGATGTTGGGGAATAACACTAACCCATAGATGAGAAGTACAAATATGGCCTCAAAGGCGTCCTCACTCATGGCCTTCCCATACACAGTAGCTTGAGCAATAAGGAACTCAGAAGGGAGACCTTGAATTCCACCTTTGGTAGTCATATGAGCACCAACCAGAGATTCATCTATATGCAACATATCAGCTATCTCTCGAGAAGTAGGAATACTCTCCAAGCCACAGAATGACAACTGGTCTAGAATAGGTATGCCCACAAGATAGGCATACTCCTCAAGCGTGGGTAAAAGTTGAAAATCCGGAAACGTGAAGCAATGGTACAAGGGATCATAAAACTGCGCCAATACACGCATCAACCCTACGTCCACCTGAGTAGTCAGAAGAGGAAGAAGCCTCCCAAAACGAGCCTTGAAACCCAAAGGATCTAATACATAGCATGTCAAGTTCCTTAACTCTTTCCAGTCTGCTTGTCTGAAACTGTACTTCTTTGTATTCCTTCTTTGTCTTTCCATGTCTGAAAATTTGCAAGTAGACCTCTTAAGTTCCTTGAAAAATTTCTTATTATTTTGATGATATGGATGCAAATGGGTGCATGGATGCATGAATGCAACAATCACACTCAAGGATCAAGCAAAGCACACCAAACAAAGGTCATGGGATGGATCATATTATCCTTAACATCAATCATCCATTTTGGTGGATTATGGTTTACACCTTATTAACACCCAAGTTCCATTGATATTAAGGATACATGAACAGATCAACCATGAATCAAGGGTTTGTTGCAAGCCACGAGCATGGGGTCTCGGTTAAGAACCACCCAAAGGGAGTGTACTTGGCTTTAACCTGCCAAACATGTTCTACAAGAGGTTCCCATAGTCACCATCCCATCTTTCGGATATTATCGAAGAAACGACTACTCGTATTCCAAAAATATTCTCAAGACAGACTCTTATGGGTGTAGTATCGCATAACAATCGTATCAAATCTTACACTTGAACGACTTCCGCACTACATCCTAAGAATAGGCCAAGAGGGGCTTGGTAAACTAAGGTCCTTGGCTTCTAAGGTCTATATTGGAAGGAGTAATGTCTAACCACAACTACTCGTGTGACATTATTGATCCCAACATGACCTCCACCAAGTGAATGGACTTGCAAGTCAACTTGCTAAGGAATAACTCCACACAAGTCAACAAGACTATGCCATTCTCCTATCCTAATTGCACTCGAGTTCGGGTATAGAACTCATCTCACAAAGATCACCAATCATACAAGGAATTAATATTCAAGCAATTCAATCATTACATACAACACAGTAATCCCAAATTGCACAAAAATATGTCATAAAACAATATACAATACAATACAACACATATGAAAAGTAGGAAAAACCCACTAGGCAAATTTTTATCCCCAGCAGAGTCGCCACTTTTCTGTAGCGGGGTATTCGTTACCATTAGAGATATTTACTAAATCCAAGGTAAATCATACAAGTCGAGTCGCCACCGCACTTCTATTTATCCAAAGGAATGGTTAGAAAGCGAACAAAAACCTAAAAGTTTTATCGAATCAAAAACTAGTAAAAATGTCAGAGATCTGGATAAGGGGGTTGGTTATGCAATGGGAAGGTTTTAAGCACCCAAAACATCCTAGGTACTCCTAGGGAGCCCGTTTCACATTTGTTGTAATGTTGGTATTTTGTGAAAATTTATTTGTGCAAACATGATTGAAGAGATGAGAAGAGAATATACAAGTTTATTTACATTTTGTGTTTGGATGGATAAACCCATTGCCTACGTACCATTTTAAAAAAGATTAGGATCAAAACCTCGTAGTTGGGGGTAAAAATCTCAAAATGAGTTGGTGAATTAATTGGTCCAAAAGCCTTAAGGTCTTTTGTTATCCAAGGGAGAAAACTCAACCTAAAACCACAAATCCACCATGTGAGGATAGCTTCAACATGCTAGTGAGAGGTTAACCCTATAATAAGAATGGAAGGCTCATGTTCCATCACTAAGGATATAGGTGAGTATTATATCTACCTCAAGGATAACTCAAACCTAATAGCTAAAGGTTCTGAAAAGTTTTTTATAAGAAAGTGGCCATTGAAACCACAAAAGCATTTGAATGAGTTATATTTACCAATGAAAAGTATTTGCAAAGTATGGTCAAAGTTGACTTAAAGATTCAATTCAAAATAATTGTTATGAAAGAAAGTTTAAAAATCAAAAGCATAAGGCTTAGGTTTCTAATGTTTGAAAACAAAGGTTAAATGTTTGCACAAAAGTTTTGGCTTGGGTTAGAATGGAGGGAAGAAGAAGAATGGCTAAAGTCCTAATCATACAAGAGATAAGGGAAAATAAGCAAGACCACTAGTGGAGTTCCTCTCTTGGGATCATATTGATGATCCAAGTAGCTCCCATCCTTTGGAATAATCAAGATAAATAAATACCCAGGCAAGCGAGCACACAATCAGAACAAGCTCCTAGGAATCTTCCAATGGCTCTTAGATCTCTCTCTTGGAAGCTCATGGAAATGGTTCCTTACTTAGGCTCAATGTTGGGATCCTTAGCACAAGAACACACACATTAAAAAGTTCCATAATGCAATCAAAGAAGGGACAAGAGGGAGTTTATAATTTAATCCTTTCAATGTTCATCTTCATGCTTTAAGCATTCTAAAGGCATGAGGCCTAGTTGCTCTTTGACATTTTAAGCACTCTAAAGGCATGAGGCCTAATTTCTCTTCAAACTCCATTAGCTTGGGGAAGGTCCTAAAGTCTAAGTCCATTTATCCATTTCTTTGCATTTGGTCCACAACAATCAAAATAACACACAAACACAATAGTATATATACACAATTATGTGCTCAAGTGAGCAAAAGGCAAATTGTATTAACATAAACATGTGCTCAAGTGAGCAAAGGGAAAAGCAAATGAATAATATGTGCAAGAATAATAAATTGCATAAAAGTAAAGAGCAAGAATTTAATGTTAATAGTCAATGGTTAATGTTAGTAGTTAGTGTGCCATAAGGAAAATTTAGCGCTAAGTTAAGCAATCGTAATTGGACTTATGTAGAAGTCACAACTATCTGAGGCCGGTCAATAAGAATGTAGGCAACAAGACAAGTTAGAAGTCTTGATTAGTGAAACAAGTTCCAACAACTTGCCATGCCAAAAAGAAGAAGAGAAATGATCTTGTATTGGTTTAAGTCCTTTGCATGATTTAGGAAGCAATCTATCCTTAATGCAAAGCCATTCACTTGATCAATTGATCAAGATGAATTAGATTTGAATCAAGGAAGATTAAACCTCCCTAATCAATGCTAACTTATCAACCTTTAACTCATTGATCCAAAAGGAAAGAAGAAGAAGAAGAAGGAGGAGATGGATAATGGAAATGAAGAACATAAGATGCATTAAGTGAAATGGAATGTACCAATCAACAAGTAGTGACCAATGACATTGAGGATCATGGTCAAACTATCAAAAACAGAAGTGGGATGAAGATTGGAAGTCAAGAAATGAACAAAATATTTTTGGCATTTTTAATATTTGAAAATAAACTTGAATTAAAATATTAAAGAGAGGTCAAACTTCAAAATCACTTCAAATCAACTTTGAAAAGTCGAAGTGATTTATCCCAAGTTCAACAAGGTCAAACAAAGTTTGACAAAAAATTTCAACATTTTTAAAAGTCAGAAACAATTTTTAATCCATTAAAAATGAATAAAAATAACCTAATTGAACTAAAATCTCAAATAAATCTCAAATCAATTAAAAAATTGATGAGAATATTTTTTCATAGATCCATCATCATTCAAATAGGTTGAGAAAATATTTTTGAATTTTTTGAATATCAAAAACTATTTAAAATGAATTTAAAATAACTAGAAAAGAGAAAATTCACAAAAAATATCAAATGATAAAATAAAAAATATTAAAAATCATTTTTAGAAACTAGAATTAAAAAGAGAAATAATGCAATTGGTCCCATATTTTTTGGAATTAAAATGAAAGAGTTATGAATTTTTGAAGTTAAATGAAGTAAAAGAAATAAAATGGAAATTATGAAAATCAGAAAAAACCACAGCGCTTGGATGGGATTTCATTAATTGACGTGGAGGATCTAATGGTCATGGCATGCGCATGCACCAAAGTCCTCAGTCAATGTAACCACACACTGAATTAAAATAAGTCATAACGTTGGAGGGTGGAGATTAGATCTGGGAATTGAGATCAACGATCCACATTGAATCTGGCAATGAGACAGTGGCCAGCGCCACCGTCTTCTCCGGTGAGCTCCGGCGAAGGCCAAAAAACACAGAGATTTAAATGTTCACCAAAATGGACGATCTAGGCACCGTTCGAAAGAGGAAGTGATGTACATCACTCCTGTACCACTCACTTCCATTCTAGATTCCTATTAAGGGAGAAATCAAAGATGGAAGCTTGATGGTGTTCATCATGAACTTGCTCAATTCACAAGTTAAGCATACAGCAATGATGCCTCTATAGAGAGGACTTCAGACAACACAATATCAAGGCCAATAGATCAAAGAACAAAGAGATTCGAAGCAAAAACCAGTTGATCCACACCTTTGGATTGTGAAGATTTGAGTCCCTTTCCTTGGTTCCTTTTGCAAAACAGAACTTCTATGGATCAAATGATGAAGGTTTAGGAACTTTAGATCTGAAGAGTCAACCAAATTCAATTGAATTTCAGATCTGAATTTTTGAAGAAAATGGATTTAGTTCCTTTGGTATGGTTGGGAATTCACTCTTGCAGCATTTCAGGCGCCCTTAGGTTGGTTAACTATGAAGCATAACACATGTATTTATAGCTGGAATTGGCTGAACAAGTGCGTTTACTCGTGTGCATGGCAAATGGATTTTCCTTGCATGGGCTTGTGTGATCATGTGGAAAGCCCAATGAAGATTGGAATGACCTGCTGAGCTCATATGAATTGCAAATGAAAGTGTACATTGAGTATAAACAGCTCATGCATGGCAATTTGAATTGAATTTCACAAAAGGCATTAATTCTTCATGCCTTCGAAAACGGTGCTTCCAAACTCCAAATGCTACCTCATGAGTAATGGTTAGAAATCTCATTGCATAAGGAACAAATGATATGTTGATCAAAATTTCAATTGGGCCTTTGAAATTGGTGAATTTTGAGTTTAAAGTGTAGGGTGCCAAACATGCATAAGTGAAGTTTCCAAATTTGGCCAATGTTCAAGCCCTTCTGTCTCAATGATGCAAGCTCCAAATGATAAAACCTTAAACATGAAAGTTGTAGATCCTATCAAGAAAATCAATGTGGACTTAAATTTTGCATCATTTGGATTTTTAATGAAGACGTTATGGGCACTTGAAGTTGGACGTTTTTCCATTTCAATGCATTTGGCCCAAAGTGACCTATAATGTTTTGCATTATCACATGTATATCGTTTGCGATTTTAAAATTTTTCTCAACACAACATTTGAAGTAGACACAATAATATTTCCAATTCATTTGGTTCCACCCCAAAATCATAAAAAATGAATGAGTTGTGTTCTTAGGAAGTTGACCCAAAATTCGGGTTTCAGTCAAATTGACCTATAATGTCTTGGAATGGATGATGATCTTCCAAGCTTCAAATCCAATTTTTATGAACACTAAAGTTGTTCATATTGTCCTTAAGAACATGTTTTCTCTTGGGATCGACTCCATTTGACTAACACACAAAATGTTAGGTCTCAGTGCATTTCAAAATAGTCAGATGAATTGACTAATCAACTTCTCAAGTCTACAACTCATATCTTGATGAATTGAAGATTGAGGACACTCAAATAAATTCAAATATGCATGAAATGATGAATTAAAGAACTTCCCTTGATTGTATTTGACCATGGATTGAGGTTGCTTCATGAGAAAGGCATTGTAGATGATCAGATGAATTAGGGTTTCCTTGGGAAACAAACCTCAAACCCTTTGACTTGCTTTGATCAAAATGAGGAATTGAGATGCTAGGGAGGCATATTTGATGGATGAGAGCTTTGGGAACCATTGCCATGCTTGCCTTTATCTTCTCTTGGCCATATCTTTGCACAAAGGATCACCTAGAAGCTTTTAGATCTTGTGACTGCTCAAGCTACGAATAAAAGATGTTAGTGACATATTTTTGTGCTTTTGGTTAGAAAACAAAATGAGAAAAGCAATAATATACAATTCAAGCATGCTTGGTGATCTCAAACCACTCACAAGAGGTCCCTCCCAAAGGCAAGGGGAACCAAGATGCTTATGATCCTTGAGGCTTTGCAAATGCAATGCTATGATGCCATGAGGGATCTTAGGGCCAAAATTGGGGTCTTACAATGTCCACTTGTTGACTACATAAAACATTTACTAAACCATTCAAACCACAAATAAATCGCATAGTCCTCGATTCAATGACGAGACTGTTTCCATACCCTTGTAAGTCGATCGCTTTTAAGCATCGCCATCAACCTCACATAGCTTACTCTTAGGCTTTCTTACAATGAGACCTATTCGATTTTAATCCAGTAGATGATTGATTCACAAAAATACAAATTCAAACCTCTATCCAATGTCGAGTATATTTATTGAAATCAAATTAAAATACACAATCACAATCAAATACTGTTTCATTTGGAAATGAAAAGAGGGATGGTTTTGAGTTTTCAACTCCTCTCCTCGATAATTTGAATACGATTTCTCTTACTCGGTTAGTAAAATAATCGTCATTTCTATCCGCCTAAACACAATCAAAATGTATTATTTTCATAATAACAAAATAAAAAGGGGGATGGTTTTAGGTCTTCAACTCCTCTCCTCGACTGATTGAATACGAGTTCTCTTACTCGGTCAGTTAGACAATTTTTGTTTCTCTATAAACTTCTAAACCTGATTAAATCAAAACGCTCCTACAATAAGCTAAATGAAAAGGGACATGACTTTGAGCCTTCAACTTCTCTCCTCAATTGTTTGAATACGAGTTCTCTTACTCAGCTAGTCGAACAATTGTCATTTTCCCACAAACTCAATTAAATCAAATCATTTTCACAATAAACTATACGAAAAGAGAGATGGTCTCGAGTCTTCGATTCCTTTCCTTAAATGTTTGGATATGAGTTGTTTTACTCAGCCATTCAAGTTCTTGTCGATTATTCTAAAATACATCAACCATACACAAATGTATTTTCATAATCACTCAGATGGAAAAGAAAGTGGTCTAGAGTCTTCTATTCCCTTTTCCGATTATTAGGATACGAGTTGTCTTACTTGACTATCCGAGTATTCGTCATCTAGTCAAAACACCTTAACTATCATCAAATTCTTTTACTATTAATAATGAAAAGGGAGATGGTCTAGAGCCTTCGATTCCTCTCCTCGATTATTAGGATACGAGTTATCTTACTTGACTATCCGAGTAATCGTCATTCAACAAAAATATCTCAACACATCAAATCTATCTTTTCTCGCCCCCGTGTGATCAAAACCAATCCAACAAAACATCAAACATATTAATCCAACTTGTCACCCCCGTGTGACCAAAACTCTTTTCAAAAAGGACGTTGTTTGATCCATTCTAACGCGCATAACAAACTAGTGCTTAAGCCTCCGCCGAGAGTAAACAAGCCAATGTTTAGCCTTTAGAACGCGATCTAAACAGTTGTTCGATAAAAGACACCAACCAACCATAGTTCCCCGAACTACGACTGCTCTGATTTCCTTATTTCACCATAAGGATACGTAGGCACGAGATTTCGAGATATTGGCGAGCACACTAACAAAAAAATCCCTTTTCCCCCTTTCTGAGGTTTCCATCCATCTCTTTTTATCCTTAATTCACTCTAAGAAAACAAACAACATAAGTTAATATTCGAATCGCAAATTAAACTAAAAGGTTCTCGTTGAGTACAATGGATGTGAGGGGTGCTAATACCTTCCCCTTGCGTAAACGACTCCCGAACCCGAATATGGTTGTGGCGACCATTATTCCATTTTCTAAAGTTTTTATCGATATTTTCCTATTCCTTCATTGGGATAAATAAAGTTCGGTGGCGACTCTATTCAAACTAAATTTTTTCCGCGACCATCGCGAGGAGCCGTATTTTTCGAGATGCGACACTCATGATGTCATAAAACCAAGGATGGCCATCAAACTCGTCTTAGGATGCCAAGCAATAGGCTAGTTCGTCCAAGTAGTCGATGTGGATAGATGGTGCTTCATTTTTCTATTTGACCTTAAACATGGATGAAAGAGTTTCTAAGGCATCAACCAACTGATTTTCCTCTTGAGGGATATGATGGAAGGTAAACTCATCAAAGTACGGGATCAACTTCAAGACATGCTCCTTGTACGGGATCAGCTTGTGATCTCGAGCTTCCCAATCTCCTTTTACTTGGCTGATGACCAAGGCTAAATCTCCGGAGACTTTAAGAATTTTGATCCTTGGGTCAATAGCAGTTTCAATGCCAAAGATACACGCCTTGTATTCCTCCATATTGTTGGTGCAAGCAAAACACAACCTTGTGGTGAAAAGTAGAATAAAACCGATCGGGGGTGATGATTTCCCCAATGCCATTTACATGAGCGTTAGAAGCTCCATCAAACTCAAGTGTCCATCATGACCCAGGTTCTAGTCCTTCTTCGAGGTTGAGGATGTTGCAATCTCTTATCAACATGATGTCCTCATCAGGGAATTCAAAGCGCACCAACTAATAATCTTCCAAGAGTTGGTAAGTAAGGTAGTCGGATAAGACACTTCCTTTGACTACTTTCTGGGTGACATGTTGAACGTTGTACTCAGTTAGGGCCATTTGCCAATGAGCGACTCTATCGGTTAGAGCGGGTTTCTCAAATATGTACTTGACTAGATCCATCTTAGAGATTAGGAGTGTTATATGTGTAAGCGTGTATTTCCTTAGGCGTTTGGAAGCCCTAGTAAGTGCATATCACATATTTTTAAGCATTGAATACCTACCATCACAATCGGTCAACTTCTTGCTTAAGTAGTATATAGCGTGCTTGTTTCTTCCAGTTCCATCAGATTGACCTAGGACATAACCCATAGATCCCTCGAGAACCGTTAGGTGCATGATGAGAGGCATGTTTAGCATAGAAGGCATTAGAATTTGAGGTTCTTGAAAATACTCTTTGATCTTCTCAAAGGCATTTTGGCAATTTTCATTCCACACAACTTCCTAATCTTTGCGAAGCAGCGTGAAAATTGGATCATAAGTGGTCGTGAGATGATATATGAATAGGTCCTCCTTTTCAGTTTTGGGCACATGCATAGCATGGATGGCCTTGACCTTTTCAGGATCAACTTCAATACCACATTGGCTGATAATGAACCCTAACAGTTTGTCGGATCTTACCCTAAAGGTGAATTTACATGGGTTTAGCCTCAATTTGAATTTCCTTAGCCTTTCAAAGAGTTTCTCCAGATTAATAAGATGTTCTTCTTCGATTTGAGATTTGGCAATCATATTGTCAACATAGACCTCGATCTCTTTATGAATAATATCATGGAAGACCATGACCATTGCATGTTGATAGGTTGCACTAACATTCTTTAGGACGAAGGGTATCACCTTATAGAAAAATGTTTCCCATGGGGTGATAAAAGTTGTTTTCTCCATGTCGTCTTGAGCCATTTTAATATGATTGTAACCGGAGAAGCCATCCATGAAAGAGAAGACGGAGAATTGATTTGTATTATCTACTAGCACATCAATGTGAGGCAGCGGGGAATTGTCTTTAGGGCTAGATCTCTTAAAATCTATGTAATCCACACACATATGCACTTTGCCATCCTTCTTGGGTACAGGAACAATATTGGCTATCCATTGAGGGTAGTTAGCAACTGTCGGAAATCCTGCCTCAAGCTGCTTTTACACTTCCTCCTTAATTTTCATCGCCATATAAGGCCGAGTCCTTCTAAGCTTTTGCTTTACATGAGGGAAATATTCTTTGAGGGGTAAACGTGGACCACGATGTCAGTGTCAAGACTGGGCATGTCTTTGTAGGACCAAGCAAACACATCCATATAATCTTGTAGAAGCTTCACCAACATTTTCTTCACATCATCTTATAGGGCTAAGACTATTTTGGCCACTTTCACTTCCACCTTGGATCCAAGATTGACCACTTCTACTGATTCCTCATGTGGTTGTATGACCTTTGACTCTTGCCTTAGTAGTCGAGATAACTCCTCAAGGAGTTCACAATCTTAGTCAACATGATTGATTGGATTATCGACGTCATATGGGACCATAGCAGTATCGTTATTGGTAGAAATCGAGGGGAAACCGCATGATTCAGGGTTCATGGTTTTATTTTTACGGAGGAGAAAAACTGAATAAAAGCTTAAAGAAAAGTAAGAAAATATTGCCTTTTTTTTATTAAGTGAAAAGTGAAAATAAATGAAAGAGAAAGAGCACAATTTGAATGCAAAGAGTGATGATTTCATTGATTAATTTGATTGAAAATTAAAGGGGGGCCTATAAACATTTCCTTATGCCTTGGGCATAACATAGTTCTTTTTCTTAAATGAAAACAAAACAAACGAGAAATTACTTTTCAAACATGGTAACTTCGGGTATCTCAGTTGTGGTCCAATTTGTTAGTTCTTGACCTTCCTTCTTTTTGTACACAAGTCCTTCTTCATCAACCACACCGTATTTATAGGGAAGATGGTGGAATGGTTTGGATGGATAATGGAATTGGTTTACTCAGAATGGAGTGAGGCTTGAAACATGCTCAAAACTGAAACTTATGGGGAAAATGTGGTCTGACCTGGTATTCTCGTCAACTCAGTTGGTTTTTTAACTTTATATCAAATATGTGTAGTAAAGGACCTCAAAGTGAGCTGATGTGGTTTTTTCTTTTTGCGATTTTGGGGGGAAAATTGCTTTTTGAATTTTGATCGGTTTGGCTTCATGTGAATTTGTTACACTCAAAATTGCTTGCATTCTTGTTACACAATGTTATGTAACATGCCTTGGGTCAAATGGGATCATAACACATGAGTTTAATGACCTAATGCATCAATATGAAAAATCTCCCTAACTTTGGCCAGATGTATGCACTAGGATAAATACCAACTTTGATCTTGGGCCATATTAAAATTAGCTCGTGCATTTTGCATAAAACATGTGCCAATTGTTCTTTTCCATGCCCTTAATCATTTGCAAGAAGAACCAGGTCAAAAGGAGTTGTGGTTTGGAAATGGCATTGAGGTAAAGTGGAGGCCATCGTGTCATACCCTAGTATTTAACCATAAGATCCCACATCTCATTTACATCTTTGGCATACAAACAAGGTAACATATTGGCCCTTCCCATATCCATCTTTGGGTTTGCTTCTTGCACAGATCATTAACCACCTCTTTGTTAGTGTTTTACCTTTGTGTTTATTGTTCATTGCCTATCTAACCACTAATCAAAATACCAAAAATGTTTCTTGTTTCCCTAGAGTTTATTGTGCAAGGTAGGGCTCCTCAAATCAAGAGCATCTCAAAGTTTGGTGGCTTACTTCTTAAGGAAAGTCAAAGGTTCATGTGTTTATTTCCATGCCTTCTTCAACAAGCAACTTCAAGCTTTGAGCAATTTAATCAAGAGAAAATCAAGGACACCTTATCTTGAGCTCATATGATCACCCATGTGCTTTGAAGTGCAAGGAAATTTCAAGTACACAAGCTTGTTCCAAGTGGTTTGACCTAAAAGTCAACATTTTGAAGTCAAAGTTCCAAATATCACAACTCCTTCAATTCCTCATATTTTTGAATTCTCCTGTTTGAAATTGACTCTTCTCAACATCTCCTATAACTTCTCTTTACATGATAAGAGACAATTATGCTTGTAAGATCATTAAAAGTTTGGAGACATTATAAGTCATTTATGGACTACGTGAAATTTGACCTATTCTCAAGTGACTTTTTGCCAAGTTTCAAAGATCATAACTTATTCAATTTTTAACATATAGAGCTGTTTGTTTTTGCATATGCCATTGGTGATGCACTCTAATTTTTTTTGGTTACCTTTGTTAAGCTATCACTTGGTAATCATTTTATTTGAGCTTATTAGTTTTGTTAAGCTATCAATCAGTTGATAGAAGTTAGTAGTTCCCTTTACTTTTGATTGGTTACCTTTCTTAACATATCACTTGGCTAATAGTTGGTAATAATTTTGTTTGAGCATATTACCTTTGTTAAGCTATCACTAGGTTGATAGTAGGTAATAGTTCCTTTTACTTTTGATTGGTTACCTTTGTTAAGCTATCACTTGGCTGGTTGTTGGTAATCATTTTGTTTGAGCTTATTATCTTTGTTAAGCTGTCACTCGGCTGATAGTAGGTAATGTCCTCTCCTAACGGAGTCAGGGTTTTTCCCTGTTAATGATTGCTTTTCCTCGACAAAGTCTTGCTTTGTTAAGCCTTCCATGTTGGGTCTTTAGTTCATTTTCTAACCATGCATCAGTTATTTTTTACCTTTTCCTTTTCCCCCTATGGAATTTTGTCTGTTCCTGCCTGGGTACCCCTTTAGAATATGTCATTCCCATGCGGAATTTAAGTCTCCTCTCATCTCAAGCAGTTCTTTGTCTCTCGTGGCTCTGTATTGCCCACATAGATATTTGTGTGCATCTATATCATATCATATCCATCTTGCAGTATCTTAGGGCCAAAAATTGGGTCTTTAATATTTAAGTCTCTCCAATCTTGTCGAGACGAATATTTCAACCTTCATATCTTCAAATTGAAGAAACTTAAATAGGGGTATCTATCATACCCTAATATCCCACACCTCATTTGCATATTTTTCATACAAACAAAGTCACATATTGGCGCTTCCCCAATCCATCTTTGGGTTTGCTTCTTACAGAGATCATCAACCACCTCTTCGTTAGTGTTTTACATTTGTGTTTATAGTTCATTGCATATCTAACCACTAGTCAAAAATACCAAAAATATTTCTTGTTTCCCTTAAGTTTATTGTGGAAAGGAGGGCTCCTCAAATCAAGATCATCTCAAAGTTTGGCGGCTTACTTCTTAAGGAAAGTCAAATGTTCATGTGTTTATTTCCATGCCTTATTCAACAAGAAACTTCAAGCTTTGAGCAATTTAATCAAGAGAAAATCAAGGACACCTTATCTTGAGCTCATATGATCACCCATGTGCTTTGAAGTGCAAGGAAATTTCAAGTACACCAGCTTGTTCCAAGTGGTTTGACCTAAAAGTCAACATTTTGAAGTCAAAGTTCCAAATATCACAACTCCTTCAATTCCCCAGATTTTTGAATTCTCCTGTTTGAAATTGACTCTTCTCAACATCCCCTATAACTTCTCTTTACATGATAAGAGACAATTATGCTTTTAAGATCATTAAAAGTTTGGAGACATTATAAGTCATATATGGACTACATGAAATTTGACTTATTTTCAAGTGACTTTTTGCGAAGTTTCAAAGATCATAACTTATTCAATTTTTAACATATAGAGCTGTTTGTTTTTGCATATGGCATTGGTGATGCACTCTAATTTTTTTTTGTTACCTTTGTTAAGCTATCACTTGGCTGATAGTTGGTAATCATTTTATTTGAGCTTAATACCTTTGTTAAGCTATCAATCGGTTGATAGAAGTTAGTAGTTCCCTTTATTTTTGATTGGTTACCTTTGTTAACCTATCACTTGGCTGATAGTTGGTAATCATTTTGTTTGAGCATATTACCTTTGTTAAGCTATCACTCGGATGATAGTAGGTAATAGTTCTTTTTACTTTTGATTGGTTACCTTTGTTAAGCTATCACTTGGCTGGTTGTTGGTAATCATTCTGTTTGAGCTTATTACCTTTGTTAAGCTATCACTCAGCTGATAGTACGTAATGTCCTCTCCTAACGGAGTCAGGGTTTTTCCCTGTTAATGGTTGCTTTTCCTCGACAAAGTCTTGCTTTGTTAAGTCTTCCCTGTTGGGTCTTTAGTTCGTTTTCTAACCATGCATCGGTTATTTTTTAGCTTTTCCTTTTCCCCCTGTGGAATTTTTTCTGTTCCTGCCTGGGTACCCCATTAGAATATGTCATTCCATGCGGGATTTCAGTCTCCTCTCATCTCTAGCAGATCTTTGTCTCTCGTTGCTCTCTATTACCCTCATAGATATTAGTTTGCATCTATATCATATCATATCCATCTTGCAGTATCTTAGGGCCAAAAATTGGGTCTTTAATATTTAATTCTCTCCAATCTTGTCGAGACGAATATTTCAACCTTCATATCTTCAAATTGAAGAAACTTAAATAGGGGCATCTATCATACCCTAATTTTTAACCCTAATATCCCACACCTCATTTGCATATTTTTCATACAAACAAGGTCACATAGTGGCCCTTCCCCAATCCATATTTGGGTTTGCTTCTTACAGAGATCATCAGCCACCTCTTTGTTAGTGTTTTACATTTGTGTTTATAGTTCATTGCATATCTAACCACTAGTCAAAATAACAAAAAATATTTCTTGTTTCCCATAAGTTTATTGTGCAAAGTAGGGCTCCTCAAATCAAGAGTATCTCAAAGTTTGGCAGCTTACTTCTTAAGGAAGGCCAAAGGTTCATGTGTTTATTTCCATGCCTTCTTCAACAAGAAACTTCAAGCTTTGAGCAATTTAATCAAGAGAAAATCAAGGACACCTTATCTTGAGCTCATATGATCACCCATGTGCTTTGAAGTGCAAGGAAATTTCAAGTACACAAGCTTGTTCCAAGTGGTTTGACCTAAAAGTCAACATTTTGAAGTCAAAGTTCCAAATATCACAACTCCTTCAATTCCCCACATTTTTGAATTCTCCTGTTTGAAATTGACTCTTCTCAACATCCCTTATAACTTCTCTTTACATGATAAGAGACAATTATGCTTGTATGATCATTAAACGTTTGGAGACATTATAAGTCATTTATGGACTACGTGAAATTTGACCTATTTTCAGGTGACTTTTTGCCAAGTTTCGAAGATCATAACTTATTCAATTTTTAACATATAGAGTTGTTTGTTTTTGCATATGCCATTGGTGATGCACTCTAATTTTGTTTGGTTACCTTTGTTAAGTTATCACTAGGCTGATAGTTGGTAATCATTTTATTTGAGCTTATTACCTTTGTTAAGCTATCAATCGGTTGATAGAAGGTAGTAGTTCCCTTTACTTTTGATTGGTTACCTTTGTTAACCTATCACTTGCGGATAGTTGGTAATCATTTTGTTTAAGCATATTACCTTTGTTAAGCTATCATTCGGCTGATAGTAGGTAATAGTTCCTTTTACTTTTGATTGGTTACCTTTGTTAAGCTATCACTTGGCTGGTTGTTCGTAATCATTCTGTTTGAGCTTATTACCTTTGTTAAGCTGTCATTCGGCTGATAGTAGGTAATGTCCTCTCCTTACGGAGTTAGGGTTTTTCCCTGTTAATGATTGCTTTTCCTCGACAAAGTCTTGCTTTGTTAAGCCTTCCATGTTGGGTCTTTAGTTCGTTTTCTAACCATGCATCGGTTATTTTTTAGCTTTTGCTTTTCCCCCTGTGGAATTTTATCTGTCCTGCCTGGGTACCCCTTTAGAATATGTCATTCCCATGCGGGATTTCAGTCTCCAATCATCTCTAGCTGTTCTTTGTCTCTCGTGGCTCTGTATTACCCTCATAGATATTTGTTTGCATCTATATCATATCATATCCATCTTGCAGTATCTTAGGGCCAAAAATTGGGTCTTTAATATTTAAGTCTCTCCAATCTTGTCGAGACGAATATTTCAACCTTCATATCTTCAAATTGAAGAAACTTAAATAGGGGCATCTATCATACACTAATTTTTAACCCTAATATCCCACACCTCATTTGCATATTTTTCATACAAACAAGGTCACATATTGGCCCTTCCCCAATCCATCTTTGGGTCTGCTTCTTACAGAGATCATCAACCACCTCTTTGTTAGTGTTTTACATTTGTGTTGATAGTTCATTGCATAACTAACCACTAGTCAAAATACCAAAAAATTTCTTGTTTCCCTTAAGTACATTGTGCAAAGGAGGGCTCCTCAAATCAAGAGCATCTCAAAGTTTGGCGGCATACTTCTTAGGGAAAGTCAAAGGTTCATGTTTTTATTTCCATGCCTTCTTCAACAAGCAACTTCAAGCTTTGAGCAATTTAATCAAGAGAAAATCAAGGACACCTTATCTTGAGCTCATATGATCACCCATGTGCTTTGAAGTGCAAGGAAATTTCAAGTACACAAGCTTGTTCCAAGTGGTTTGACCTAAAAGTCAACATTTTGAAGTCAAAGTTCCAAATATCACAACTCCTTCAATTCCCAACATTTTTGAATTCTCCTGCTTGAAATTGACTCTTCTTAACATCCTCTACAACTTCTATTTACATGATAAGAGACAATTATTCTTGTAAGATCATTAAACGTTTGGAGACATTATAAGTCATTTATGGACTACGTGAAATTTGACCTATTTTCAAGTGACTTTTTGCCAAGTTTCAAATATCATAACTTATTCAATTTTTAACATATAGAACTTGTAGCGGGGTATTCGTTACCATTAGAAATATTGACTAAATCCAAGGTAAATCATACAAGTCGAGTCGCCACCGCACTTCTATTTATCCAAAGGAATGGTTAGAAAGCAAACAAAAACCTAAAAGTTTAATCAAATCAAAAACTACTAAAAGAGAGTCAGAGATCTGGGTAAGGGGGTTGGTTATGCAATGGGAAGGTGTTAGGCACCCAAAACATCCAAGGTACTCCTAGGGAGCCCTTTTCATACTTGTTGTAAGGTTGTTGTTTTTTTTGTGAAAAAAAAAATTTGTTTGTGGAAACATGATTGTAGAGATGAGAAGAGAATATACAAGTTTATTTACATTTGTGTTTGGATGGATAAACCCATTGCCTACGTACCATCTTAAAAAAGATTAGGATCAAAACCTCGTAGTTTGGGGTAAAACTTTCAAAATGAGTTGGTGAATTGATTGGTCCAAAAGCCTTAAGGTCTTTTGTTATCCAAGGGAGAAAACTCAACCTAAAACCACAAATCCACCATATGAGGATAGCTTCTACATGCTAGTGAGGGGTTAACCCTATAATAAGCATGGAAGACTCATTGTCCATCACTAAGGATGTAGGTGAGTATTACATCTACCACAAGGATAACTCAAACCTAATAGCTAAAGGTTATGAAAAAAATTTGATTAAGAGAATGGCCATTGAAACCACAAAAGACATTTGAATGGGTTATACTTACCAATGAAAAGTATATAAAAAATATGGTCAAAGTTGACTTAGAGATTCAATTCAAAATGAGTATTAAGAAAAGAGAGTTTGAAAATCAAAAGCATAAGGCTTAGGTTTCTAATGTTGAAAAAAAGTATTAAATGTTTGCACAAAAGCTTTGGCTTGGGTTAGAGTGGAGGGAAGAAGAAGAATGGCTAAGATCCTAAGCAATGCAAAAGGTGAGGGATAAGAAACAAAACCACAAAAAAGGAGTTCCTCTCTTGAGATCATATGGATGATCCAAGTAGCTCCCATCCTTTGGAATAAGCAATCACATAAGTATAAACTCAAGCAATCAACAATCAAATGAACTCTTGGAAGGTTCCTCGATGTATCTTGAATCTCTCTCTCTTAGAAGCACATGGCAATGGTTCCCCAATTTCGATCAAGTTGGAATCCCTAGCACAAAGAAACACACACATCAAAAGGTTCTATTTACAAATCAAAGAATGGACAAGATGGAGTTTAGAATATGGTCCTTTCAATGTTCATCTTCAAGCTTTAAGCATTCTAAAGGCATGAGGCCTAGTTGCTCTTTGACATTTATAACACTCTAAAGGCATGAGGCCTAGTTGCTCTTTGACTCCATTTTGCATAGGGAAGGTCCTAAAGTCTAAGTACTTTTGTCCATTTTTTGCATTTGCTTCACAACAATCAAACAAAACACAAACACAATAGTATATACACAATTATTGTGCTCAAGTGAGCAAAAAGGAAAATTGCATTAACATAAACATGTGCTAAAGTGAGCAAAGGAAAAAGCAAATGGATAATATGTGCAAGAATAGTAAATTGCATAAAAGTAAAGAGCAAAAGTAAATGTTAATGGTTAATGATTAGTGTTAGTAGTTAGTGTGCCATAAGGCAAATTTAGCGCTATGTTAGGCAATCGTAATTGGACTTATGTAGAAGTCACAACTATCTGAGGTCGGTCAATAATAATGTAGGCAACAACACAAGTTAGAAGTCTTGATTAGTGATTCATGTTCCAACAACTTGCCATGCCAAAAAGAAGAAGAGAATTGATCTTGTATTGGTTTAAGCCTTTTGCATGTTTAGGAAACAACCCATCCTTAATCCAAAGCCATTCACTTGATCAATTGATCAAGATAAATTAGATTTGAATCAAGGAAGATTAAGTCTCCCTAATCAATGCTAACTTATCAACCTTCAACTCATTGATCAAAAAGAAAAAAAAAAAAGAAGGAGATGAATAATGGAAACGAAATGGAAAGAATAAAGTGCATAAAGTGAAATATAATGTACCAATCCATGTGTGTTGACCAAATGACATTGAAAGTCAAAGTCAAATAATGAGAAACCAAAAATGAGATGAAGATTGGAGGTTAAACAATAAGCAAAATATTTTTGGCATTTTTTAATACTAAAATAAACTTGAATTAAAATAAAAGAAAGGTCAAACTTCAAAATCACTTCAAATCAACCTTGAAAGGTCCAAGTGATTTATCCCAAGTTCAACAAGGTCAAACAAAGTTTGACAAAAAATTTCAGCATTTTTAAAAGTCAGAAACTATTTTTAATCAATTAAAAATGAATAAAAATAACCTAATTGAACTAAAATCCAAAATAAATCTCAAATCAATTAAAAAATTGATGAAAATATTTTTCATAGATCCATCATTATTCAAATAGGTTAGGAAAATATTTTTGTATTTTTTGAATATCAAAAACTATTTAAAATGAATTAAAAATAACCAGAAAAGAGAAAATTCACAAAAAATATCAAATGACAAAATAAAAAATATTAAAAATCAAAATTAGAAACTAGAAATTATTTGGAGAAGAATGCAATTGGTCCCATAGTTTTTGGAATTAAAATGAAGAAGATATGAATTTTTGAAGATAATGGAAATAAAAGAAATTAAATCAGAAAATAGGAAAATAAAAAAAACCAGGAGCGTCTGATGGAGCTCATTAATTGACGTGGCAACATCTAATGGTCCAGAAGCGCGTTTCCACGGTAGGCCAAAGTCCACGCGTAACACAATGAATTATTAAAAGTCATAAGAAGCAAAGGCCAGGATTAGATCTGGAAATAAGATCCAATGGTTCATAATGCATCTGGCAAGGGGACGGTGACCGGAGCCACCGTCCTCTCCGGTGAACATGAAGATTCTGGTGACATTTGCAGGTTTCAAAAGCTTAACCAAAATACACGATCCATACATCATTGGAAAGCTAGGGTGATGTACATCACCCATGTTCCATTGGTTTCTCCTCTAGATCCTCATAGAGAGAGAAATCAGAGAGAGAAAATCATGGTGTTCATACTGAACTTCATGGATTTCAACAATTGAGCTCTCAAAACTATTGCCTCTATGAAGAGGACTTCAGCCAACACAATATCCAAGCATATAGGTCAAGAAATAGTGAGTTTCGAAGAAAAAACCAGTTGGAGAGAACCTTTGAATTGTGGTGATATGAGCTTGCTTCCTTGCTTCCTTTGGCCAAACAGAAGTAAAATGGACTATAGGATGAAGGTCTAGGAACTTTAGATCTAGAAATTCAACCAGATTTAGTTGAATTTCATATCTGAAAAATTTGAATGAAAATGAAATAGTTCCTTTGGTGAGAGGTTTAGTTTTCAGTTCAGCAGCATTTCAGGTTGACTCATGGATGAAAATTGAATGGAATGATGCCTCTATTTATAGCCAAGCATGGTGCAAGCAATGAGAAATCCGTGTGTGCATGGAAAGTGGATACTCTTTGCATGGGCTTGCATGATCATGTAAAGGGCCCAAATTCAATGCCAAATGCAATCTGTAGTGTAATTGAGCTGAAATGGACGTGTAATTGGTAATGCACAAGCTTGTGTAATGAGTTTCAACATGTTATGCACAATTATTCCTAAAACGTCTCCTCTTCGAAAATGCCTTTTTCCAAATCCAAACATGAGCATGCGAGTAATGGTTGGAAAGGTCTTGATGTAAGGAACAAATGTTATGCTGGGCAAAAATCCATTTGAAGTGTGAAAATTAGTAAATTTTGAGTTTAAAGTGTAAGGTGTAAAACATGTAAAGGCAAGGTTTCCAAATTTGGACAATGTTCAAGCCCCTCTGTTTTGATGATGCAAGCCCCAAATGACAAAATTCTCTAACATAAAAGTTGTAGATCTTTTCCAGACAATCAAAATGGACTTCAATTTTGCATCATTTGGATTTTTGATGAAAGAGTTATGGGCACTTGAAGTTGGACTTTTTTGCCTTTCAATGCATTTGGTCAAAAGTGACCTATAATGTTTTGCATTATCACATGTATTTCCTTTGAGATTTTGAAGTTTTGTTCAAAATAACATTTGAAGTAGACATCTTACACTTTCCAATTCATTTGATCCCACCTCAAAATCATAAAAAATGAATGAGTTATGTTCATTGGAAGTTGACCCAAAATTAGGGTTTCAGTCAAAATGACCTATAATGTATTGGAATCGGAGATGACCTTCCAAGCTTCATATCAATTTTTGATGAACATGAAAGTTGTTCATATTGTCCTTAAGAACATTTTTTCTTTTGGGATCATCTCCATTTGACCAACACATAAAACGTTAGGTCTCACATCATTTCAAAATAATCAGATGGATTGACTGATCAACTTCTCAAGTCTACAACTCATATCTTGATAAATTAATGATTGAGAACACTCAAATAAGTTCAAATATGCATGAAATGATGAGTTAAATAACTTCCCTTGATTGTATTTGATCATGGGCTGAGGTTGCTTCAAGAGTAAGGCATTGTGGATGATCAGATGAATTAGGGTTTCCTTGGGAAACAAACCTCAAACCCCTTGACTTGCTTTGATCAAAATGATGAATTGAGATGCTAGGGAGGCATATTTGATGGATGAGAGCTTTGGGAACCATTGCCATGTTTGCTTTCCTCTTTTCTTGGCCCTATCTTTGCACCCACGATCACCTTGAAGCTTTTGACCTTGTGATTGCTCAAGCTACAAACAAGAAATGTTAGTGACATATTTTTGTGCTTTTGGTTAATAAACAAAATAGGAAAAGCAATAATATACAATTCAAGCATGCTTGGTGATCTCAAACCACTCACAAGAGGTCCCACCCAAAGGTAAGGGGAACCAAGATGCTTATGATCCTTGAGGCAATGCAAATGCAATGTTATGATGCCATGAGGGATCTTAGGGTCAAAATTGGGGTCTTACAGATGCCCCTATTTAAGGTTATTCTAGCCGGAGATGTGAAGGTTAAAATCTTCGTCTCGACGAGGTAGAATGGGCTTAAATAATAACAAAGAGACGAATTTTGGTCCCTAAGGGACCTCATGATGCAAATGTATGTATGCAAAAGGCAACACTTTGTGGAGATATGTGTCCACAAAGAAGGAAAAGAAATCAGGAGCAACTGATAATCCATATGAGTAATTTACTCCATGGGACAGAGACTCTGGGACTCTCATGGGGATAAAAATGCGTGAGCAGGTCACTGTCGCATCACGCGAAAAACCGGCGGGAAAAGAAAGAAACAACAGAGCCGCCACCGTGCGTTATTTATCCCAAAAGAGGGAAAGGAAACGCTCGAAGTAAACCTGGGAAAGAACATGGTCTCGCGACCAAAGAGAATGGGTTCGGGAGTCGGTTATGCGAAGGGAAGGTATTAGCACCCCTATGCATCCGTCGTACTCGACGGGATCCACGCACAAATGGAAGGAATATTGGTTGCTAAAACACTGCTCAAACACACACACACTGGCTGAAAGAGACAAAAGAAACTGACTGAAACTGACTCGGCAGGACATCGTATCCTGGGCCTACTTAGTCTATCAGGCATAGACATCAGAGTCGAAGTAGTTCGGACTAGGGAAACGACACATGCTCGCTAGGATATCGCATCCCATGCATACGTATCTTCTCGGACGAGAGAAGAATCAGAGCATTCGTAGCTCGGCTGACACGCACACAAACAAACACAAACAAAGGCAAACGTGGAGCCTGAATGCCAATCACTGGACTTACATCAGCATCCGAACCAAGACACACGCAGGAAACCAACTGCCAATCGCTGGACTTATGTCGGACTCCAACCAGAACACACACAAGGGTGGTTAAGACACAAAGGGTTGAAAAAGAAAAAGGGCGCCCGGAGAGATCAGCTCAATCTCCTGCCTACATACTTCATCTGGCATGAAGATCAGGGCGATGTAGTTCCCCTACGCAGGGACAAAGGATCTAGCCTAACCAGATAACAGAGGGAGACACAACACTAGGGAGACTACGACTCGAGCCTAGATGTTGTCATGCAAAATTAACCCTAAGTTAAGGTTTCTACCTAACTTGCACAGGAAGCAAGCCTATCCTAAACATGACTTGCACCGGAAGCAAGCCACAACTAACCTAACTTGCACAGGAAGCAAAGGTCTCGATTGCAACTAGGGCAAGAGAAAGGGAAAGTCTCGATCGCAACGAGGGCGAGAGAAAGGAAAAGGCTCGATCGCAACGAGGGCGAAAGCAAACAAGGATTAGTCTAAACTAAACCTAACTTTCACAGGAAGCAAGTCAAACAAACATGCAAGCACAGGTAGCACACACTATACACAAGCAAGTGGCTCAAACAAGGGTTAGGTTTTAGTCGAGGGGTCATATCAACCTCAACAAACAAACCTCTGGAACTGGGTGAATGTGCTCTTAACCTTTACATTGAGAGCCAAGGTGAAGCAGATGAAAGGAGATGAGGGGTGTGCCTCATTGCTTCTATCTCTGATCAGGGAGAGCATCAAATATAAGAAAGTGTGGGAGTTCAGAAAGTAGGAACTCTCTCCACATTATTGACTCGATTGATCTTGGGTTTTGATCTCAATGCTACAACCATGTAATGGGAGCAAGGAGAAGACTCACTGAATAGTAGGGGATAGGTTGCTTATCCCTTTGATCTACCAATTGCCTTACTTGAAGGACTTTTCCTGCTTGGGACAAATATAAACACACACAAGCATTGCCTCTTAAGGAGGACTTCAGACAGTTTGCCCGGCCAAATAACAGGCCGGGTCTCCAGACTACATGAAGAAAGAGGGATTACCTCAAAGCAAATTGCTAAATAGCAAAGCAAAGCAAGTTCAAAGAACTTAAGCAACTAAATGGTACCTGAAATAGTCAAACAAATCAGTACACAGTTCAACAGTCAAAGCAAAATGAAGACAGTCAAAACAGATAAGCAAATGTGCAAAGCACAAGGCACAAAGCTTATGGGCCAAGCAACCTACAAAACAAAGATTAGCTCATGATAAACAATCAAGCTTAATCAAATGGGCAATGGTTTCTTTGAGGCATTATTGCTTAACCAAAAGTGATGAGCAGTGAAGATTCAGTAGCTTTTTGCTTGCAAATGCTCGAGACAGATGAAGATTCTTCTTCCACAAATTGAATGGTGAAGCAATCGTGGCTCAGCAACCCTTGTAGGAGCTTGAAACAAATTCTGCCATGGCTACACCTTGAGAAAACAGAGCACGAAATGGAACTTCCAGCAGGGATTTGAGGTTGCAAAGGGCTCTCAAATGATGTCCAGATGATGAAGGAACCAAAGGATGCTCGAGGGTTTTGGAAATTTTGGCCAGAAAAATGCAATGTGCAAAAATGCAATTTGAGAGAGAATGAGAGTTTTTCTGGTTTAGAGGCTGCTCGGGTTGCTTCAATGTGACAGAAAATGTGTTATATACTTCTGTTTAACATCAGCTAATGGAATGGTAAGCTTGATTAGCTCAAATGGAACCATTTGCACATTTTTGCTAATTTTGACCATATGGAAGTGGAGGTGCAAGTTCTGGCCGAGTTGGGCTTGCAAACAAGTCTCAAATAACCATTAAAACAATTTCCAAATGGCCACTTGTGCTGAAAAGCCTTAATTCAAAAAGTCAACATTTGGTCATACTTGAATTTAAATGAGACAAGTCAAAAAATGCCATTTTGATTGGCAAGGTTTTGGTGAATGATGAATGAATTTTTGAAAAGAGGGGATTAAATGGAGTTTGTAGGAAAAAACCCCATCAAATTTGGCCTTATGGTTCATGAGATATGGCTTGTTGAAGTTCACAAATTTTTGAAATTGAATTGATCATATCTTGACAACCATACATGGGATTTGGGTGTTCTTGGACTTTTTGAAAATGGGAGAACAAGATCTTCAACTTTCATGTTGGGAAAAAATTCATTTGAAGCTTGTATCATAATGCAAGTTGAGGATCAAGAAGTTTCCATTTTTGGCAGTTAAAATTACAGGTCTAGTTTCTATTTTTGGAAATTTTCTGATTGGCTTCAAATTCTTCAATGATGTTGATTGCCATGATATATGAGGCCTATTGGGACATGAATAAACTCTCTCAAACCATTTCCATCCATCAAAACCATAAAATCAACCACAGTTGACCAACTTTGACTTTCTAGGGTTTCGGACTGTCTGTGCCTGAATTAATGGCTTCTGAACATCCAACCCTTGACTTGAACACTTCAAATGGACCCTCTAGTCATGTGAACTTGTTGGACAAACCCTAGGGCCTTGGCTCCTTGAGAAACACCCTTGCTTGATTGGTTGACTGATCTCCTGATCAGTTTGACCTAATTCTTGACTTGCTTGCTCTTGAGGCAACTGGGGACAATGCAATGCTATGCCATGGATCATGATATGCTATGACTTAATATGAAAATGTATGTACAATGATAGGTGCAAATTTGAGGTGCTACAGCTGCCCCTATTCAATCAGCTGGGAACCCGAACGGATGATAGCAACGGCTGTCAGTCTTTCAGGGTAAACAGGGATTGAATACAAAAGAACCGTAGAAATTTGCACCGACTGGATATGATACAAGAAGAACCACGTCATTTACCGATGACAACTGCCTGACAGCTTCAGAAAAGCAAAACCATTTACCGATGGTTGCTGGGAAAACAAACTTCTGAAAAGTGAAACCATTTACCGATGGTTAAAACTTGATATTTATCGATATCAACTTCAGCAAGACCATTTACCGATGGCTGCTGGGAAACAACTTCTGAAAAGTGAAACCATTTACCGATGGTTAAAACTTGATATTTATCGATATCAACTTCAGCAAGACCATTTACCGATGGCTGCTGGGAAACAACTTCTGAAAAGTGAAACCATTTACCGATGGTTAAAACTTGATATTTATCGATATCAACTTCAGCAAGACCATTTACCGATGGCTGCTGGGAAACAACTTCTGAAAAGTGAAACCATTTACCGATGGTTAAAACTTGATATTTACCGATATCAACTTCAGCAAGACCATTTACCGATGGCTGCTGGGAAACAACTTGATGTAGAAGGGAAGCAGGACCATTTACCGATGGTGGCTTCAGAGCAACTTGACATTTACCGATGTCAACCCTAGCAAGACCATTTACCGATGGCTGCTGCGACTGGGAATTCGATATTTACCGATATCGAAGAAACTGGGCCATTTACCGATGGCATCTCCGCTTGGGGAGGAACAAAAATCTTTGTGGTAATACCAGACAAGACGTTTACCGACGACCTCTGGGGATTTTGATTTTACTAACGAGAGAACAAAGAATGACCAGACATTTACCGATGACTGGGATGAGAAATTTATTGGGGAAAGACAAACAAATATTTGCAACTGGAAACCAGATAGGACATTTACAGATGACTCTACTGGGGATTTCTAGCTGGGGAATTATCAGACATTTACCGATGACTGACGGAAAGACTCGATGTTTACCGACACCGAAGCAATGGTGTTTACCGACACCAAAAAAATGATAGAACACACGCGGGTGCTGACACGACACTTACTGGTGTCACAAGAACGACATCTGAGATATGTCAAAGCAAGGCTGATCACTTGCTAGGGGTCTCACTGGGGGAAACAAACTTTCTGTCACCATCGGGTGAGGAAATAAACCTCTGTGGGGATATCAATCCTGAGTGCTGTCAGAAGCAACTGTAGCAGACTTGCTGGGCTGATGTTGAACAAAAATGATCCACCTCTGCCGGGGATACGGCCTGATGTGGTTTCGAACACATGAATGCATATGTTTGAATTTTTCTATGGCGTAATGCTCCATATGGGATGGAAATGCTACGCAGTTTGAGGATGCAATGATTACTATATGCAATGCAATATGATAAGAACTCTGCGGGAGAAATACACAGGACGACTGTGTTGAGGAATCTTCAATACAAATCCGCTGGGGGAGTAGGACAAGGCAACTGCTGGGGAACCAACCATACGAATCCACTAGGGGAAGACAAGGCAACTCGCTGGGGAGCCAACCATACGAATCCACTAGGGGAAGACAAGGCAACTCGCTGGGGAGTAATAAAGCAACTCTGCTAGGGGAAAGCAACGGTAAACTGCTGGGGAATAGCCCAATCAATCCACAAAAAATTCCGCTTGGGAAGCTAAACCAGGCAACTCTCTGGGGATAAGACCCACGATATTCACAAGTAGAAACAAACTCAGCTGGGGATGCGGGTATCGATCTGCTACGATAACTCGTTCAATCCACTGGTAGGATGAACTCTGCTGGAGAGATAACTGCTTCGCTGGGGAAGGCTTAAACAATCCATAGTCAGGAGAATGATTTCGTCTGGGGAAAGCACTGCTGGGGAATGCTCACAGGTGACGACCTTACTGGGGAAAATATTCATAGGTGACGACCTTACTGGGGAAGATATTCACAGGTGACGACCTGCAAATCGAACAACAGATGCCCCAGGGAATACATGGACAAGATACGCTCAAGTGTCCTCAACATTCAAAATGATTTTCAAATGTTTTTAATCTTTCTGCACGTCATTGTTTAGCCTTCATGTTTTTAGATGCAATGTTTATCAAAAAATTCGGACGTTTTTGCAAACAAAACAGTAAAAGTAAAAACAAGAGAGCAATTATCTGAATAACGACTTTTATTGATTGAAAATGGGCCTGAAAAGGCAAATACATTGGGAAGCAATTCCTAGAAAGAGGTAATCGCACACAAAAGGAAAATAAACTATCCTAATGGCAATGTGAACACGGCATCCACTGTTTCCCAACTCTGTTATAACTCATAGATCATCAGTTTCCTCCCAATTCCTTGCTTTCTGAGAAGACTGACTGGACCGATCACATCTTTCGAGATGGCAGCTGACGAAGCATGATGAAGTACAGATGACTTAGATTGTAGTCTTCGCTTTAATCCCTCTTTTGGCTGGATCGCCCTTTCGGGTTTTCAATCCACCGGGATACCCATTTTTGCCTAAGCCGCCCTTGCGGGTTTTCGACTTACCGGGTGTACAATTTTTTCATTTTTATCCCTAACTTTTTCCCGAACCTTTTCTTTCTGTTTTTGGTTCGCCGGGATGCCCATTTTTGCCTGGACTCTTTTATTCTTTTTGTCCAGCGGGTCAATTTATGCGAAGTATTTTTTGACTACATCTGAGTTAACAGGGGAAGGAAAATCTTCACCATCCATAGTTGTAAGCATCAAGGCTCCACCGGAGAAGACCTTCTTCACAACATATGGACCTTCGTAATTAGGAGTCCACTTGCCCCTGTTATCTGTACCGGGAGGAAGGATCCTCTTCAGAACTAGATCGCCAGTCTGAAATGTCCGAGGACGCACTTTCTGATCAAAGGTTCGCTTCATCCTTCTCTGGTATAACTGCCCATGGCACACAGCTGCTAACCGTATTTCTTCGATAAGGCTTAACTCATTAAACCTTGTTCGAATCCACTCGGCTTCGTCCAGCTTGACATCTAAGAGTACCCTCAGAGAAGGGATCTCCACTTCAACAGGTAGGACTGCTTCCATACCATACACAAGGGAGTAGGGGGTTGCCCCGGTCGACGTACGTACTGAGGTACGGTACCCATGCAAAGCGAAAGGCAACATCTCATGCCAATCCTTGTACGTAACGACCATCTTCTGCACAATCTTCTTGATATTCTTGTTAGCTGCCTCTACAACACCATTCATCTTCGGTCTGTAAGGAGAAGAATTGTGATGTTCCATCTTGAAATCTTTGCATAAGTCTTTCATCATCTTGTTGTTGAGATTTGAACCATTGTCAGTGATGATTCTCTCAGGGATTCCATAACGACAGATGATTTCCTTTTTGATGAAACGGGCAACCACTTGTTTGGTGACATTGGCATAGGAAGCTGCTTCCACCCATTTGGTGAAGTAATCGATCGCCACCAAAATGAAGCGATGTCCATTAGAAGCAGTAGGCTCTATCTTCCCAATCATATCAATGCCCCACATGGCAAACGGCCAAGGCGAGTTCATGACATTCAATGGGCTTGATGGTACATGCACCTTGTCAGCATAGATTTGACACTTATGGCATTTCCGAGCATATTTGAAGCAATCGGATTCCATAGTCATCCAATAATATCCGGCTCTCAGCAATTTCTTCGACATTGCATGACCACCAGCATGGGTACCAAACGAACCCTCGTGCACTTCTTGCATTAACATGTCTGCTTCGTGTCTATCCACGCATCTGAGCAACACCATGTCAAAGTTTCTCTTGTATAGCACATCATCCTGATTCAGATAAAAACTTCCAGCCAGCCTTCTCAGGGTCTTCTTATCATTCTTCGATGCACCCTCAGGATACTCTTGAGTCTTGAGGAAGTTCTTGATGTCATAATACCACGGTTTCTCATCAATCGCCACAACAGACTCGGCTGCAAACACATATGCAGGCCTCTCGAGTCGATTTACTGCAACATGTGGCACATGATTCCACCAATGAAGCTTTATCATGGAGGATAAAGTAGCCAAGGCATCAGCCATCTGATTCTCGTCCCGAGGGACCTGATACAACTTCACCTTCTTGAAGAACGTCAGTAATCTTCTGGTGTAATCTCTATACGGAATCAGATGCGGCTGGTTTGTATTCCAATCTCCATTGACCTGATTGATCACAAGAGCAGAATCTCCAAATATGTCAAGTGTTTTGATCCTCAGATCAATGGCTTCTTCTATCCCCATGATACAAGCCTCATACTCAGCTTCATTGTTGGTGACGTCAAAAGTCAATCTGGCAGAAAAAGGTATATGGGCACCTTTGGGATTGATCAACACTGCCCCAACACCATTACCGTTCATATTCACAGCCCCATCGAACATGAGTGTCCACTTGTCATCAGGATTCGGTCCTTCCTCGACAGGTGGCTCTTCACAATCTTTCGTCTTCAGGTACATGATGTCTTCATCAGGGAATTCAAACATCATTGGCTGATAATCATCGATTGGTTGTTCGGCAAGATAGTCTGACAGAATACTACCTTTGATGGCCTTCTGAGACGTGTACTGAATGTCATACTCCGTTAAGATCATCTGCCAACGGGCAACACGTCCGGTGAGAGCTGGCTTCTCAAAGATGTATTTGACTGGATCCATCCTAGAAATCAACAGAGTAGTATGGTTCAGCATATACTGCCTTAGTCGGCGAGCAGCCCAGGCCAAAGCACAACAAGTTTTCTCGAGCAGTGAATATCTTGTTTCACAGTCGGTAAACTTTTTGCTTAGGTAGTATATGGCATGCTCTTTTCGACCAGACTCGTCATGCTGCCCCAATACACACCCCATCGAAGTCTCGGTAACTGACAGGTACATTATCAATGGTCTCCCTGGAACTGGAGGAATCAGGATTGGAGGTTTCTGTAGATATTCTTTGATTTTGTCAAAAGCTTTCTGACAATCATCATTCCATTTGATTGCCTGGTTTTTTCTGAGTAGTTTGAAAATTGGTTCACATGTGGCAGTTAGATGAGATATGAACCTTGCAATGTAGTTCAACCTCCCTAAAAACCCACGGACTTGCTTTTCTGTCTTCGGTTCAGGCATCTCTTGAATAGCTTTGACTTTTGCTGGGTCGACCTCAATCCCTTTCTCACTGACAATGAAGCCTAAGAGCTTCCCAGATCTCACTCCAAACGTACACTTGTTCGGATTCAGCCTCAGCTTGAATTTGACCAGTCTGTCAAACAACTTCTGCAAATTAACCAGGTGCTCCTCTTCTGTCTGCGACTTCGCAATCATATCATCCACATACACTTCGATTTCATTGTGCATCATGTCATGAAAGAGAGTCGTCATTGCCCTCTGATAGGTAGCACCGACATTCTTCAACCCAAATGGCATCACTTTGTAGCAGAACGTGCCCCAAGGTGTAATGAACGTCGTCTTTTCCATGTCCTCTGGCGCCATCTTGATCTGGTTATAGCCTGAGAAACCGTCCATGAAAGAGAATACCGAGGATTGAGCCGTATTATCAACCAATACATCGATGTGAGGTAATGGGAAATCATCTTTCGGACTCGCCCTATTCAAATCCCGGTAATCGACACACATTCTGACTTTGCCATCCTTCTTTGGCACGGGAACAATGTTGGCAACCCACGGCGGGTAACTTGTAACAGCCAGGAAACCTGCATCCCACTGCTTCTGAACCTCTTCTTTGATCTTGACAGCCATATCAGGACTAGTTCTGCGAAGCTTCTGCTTGACCGACGGGCACTCTTCTCTAAGAGGTAACCGATGCACCACAATGTCTGTATCCAACCCAGGCATATCTTGGTATGACCAGGCGAATATTTCCACATATTCTTTCAGCATCTCAACTAACCTCCTCTTGACAGAGTCTTCTAAAGCAGCCCCGATCTTGATCTCTCTTCTGGCGTCCTCAGTACCCAGATTGACAATTTCCAACTCCTCCTGATGAGGTTGGATGACCCTTTCCTCTTGCTTCAGTAGTCTGACCAATTCAGCAGGGAGTTCACAGTCTTCCTCACTCTCCTCTTCAGCTTGGTAGATGGGATTGTCGAAATCATACTGAGCCATAACAGAGTCGTTCACAGTGGATGCCAAAATATTATTTCTGCATGTTTAATGTTTTGTTTTTAGAAAAAGATTTCAATAAAGTCAAAAAAACAAAAACATTGCCATTTTTATTGTTTTGAAAAAAGTGAAAAAGCAGAAAAAAAAGAAAGACAAAGATCTCAAAATTTGATTACAAAACGTCCTTTATTTATAAACATTGTAAACATGATGTGGCCCTACAATGAACCACTACGCCTTGGGCAGGACGTAGGATTTTCATGCAAAATGAAAAAAACGAAGGAAAATTACTCTGTCAGTAGAGTAACTTGGACCACTTCTTCAGCCGTCCAATTGTTGACAGATTCGCCTGGTGCACAAGGGCGGACCCAGACATCCAAATCACAGTCACAGTCTTCACCATCAGTAGCAAAGACATCCTCATGGTTCATCAGCCCAGCGCTGGTAAAGGTACTCGGACCTGCTTGTACGCTCTGCTCTGCTTGGAGAGGCTCATACCCAATGCCGAATTTGTCTTCTTTAACCGGCAAGTCAACCATCTTGCCCCAGCCCTCGGCTTTGCCGGAGTCAACCACCTCTTTGGCCTGCCTGTAGGATGCAATCGAAGCACCTGGCTTCCTCTGCTCAGCACAAGCTACCCCTTCAAGCGCCACAGTCTCAAATGCCTGGCACAGGGTTTCGTGGATCTCGCCATCCACCTCAACATATTTGAATGAGGAGAGATGACTCACCAGAATTTCCTCTTCGCCACATACGGTCACAATCTGACCGTTCCAGACATACTTGAGTTTTTGATGGAGAGTTGACGAGACTGCTCCAGCGGCGTGAATCCATGGACGCCCCAACAGACAGCTATAAGCAGGCTGAATGTCCATCACATAGAACACGATGTCGAAAACCTCCGGACCTATCTTTACCGACAAGGTGACTTCACCAAACACAGAACGTTTGGATCCGTCGAATGCACGCACAATCAGGTCACTGGGAGTGAGCACGACTCCCTCGACATCGATCTTCTTCAATATCTGCTTGGGTAGGACATTCAGGGACGACCCGGTGTCCACCAGCACGTGAGATAATACAGCACCCTTGCACTCCATAGTGATGTGCAAGGCTTTGTTATGATTGCGACCCTCAGGCGTTAGGTCTAGGTCAGTGAAACCTACACCATGCCTGGTACTCACATTGGCTAGTACACCTTCCAGCTGGTTGACAGATATCTCTTGCGGGACGTATGCCATATTCAGCATCTTCAGCAAAGCGTCCCGATGTGCCTCAGAACACATCAGCAAAGAGAGTATCGAAATCTTTGACGGAGTTTGGTTGAGCTGATCTACGATCTTGTAGTCACTCTTTTTGATAATTTTCATGAACTGCTCAACATCTTTTTCGAAAGAACCCTCAGCCTCCTTCTGAGCCGGTTCTTCGTCAACCACTGCTTGTTTGCCCTTAGCTCTGGCGGATGCCTCAGCAGCAGCATCCCTCAAAGGCTGAGGAGCAAACAGTCGTCCACTCCTAGTGAAACCTCCTGGCCCTCCAACATTGTCCACTACCGGACTTGTAACCGCAGGAGTCCTCACTGGAGCACTGATTGTTACAGGCGCTTGCACAGCTGGTCTTGTCTGGTTACCAGCCCTTCTATCACGGCGATAGGCGTTGTCATATCTCCACGACACAACATTACTGTTCTCAACTCGTCCTCTGCCGGACGCCACAATAGTAGTAGGTGCACGGATGGTTACCGGAATTGGGATGGTAACCGGAGTATTGCTCGTGGTAGGTGCACTGACAGCCCCTCTTCCTCGTCCCTCAGACGGCTTGTAAAATATGGTGACAGTAGACACTGCCCCATTATCTTTACTGGCCCGGCTAAACTGGAGACAACCCTCATCAATCAGCTTCTGAATACCAGCCCTCAGCTGGTCACAACCATTATCCGTTTCTGAACAACCCACACAGCCCTCTGCACAGCCCGGGTCAACACCCCCCTTCAGCAAACGGTCTTTCACTACCAACAGAGACGTCTGAACATCTTCCACATTTACTACCAAGTCTGCAGCCTCTCCTCCTTCGACATTGTTAACCCTATGCCCACCATGCTGAGGCATAGGATTGTTCACTACATTTGGAACTGGAGAAAAATTGATTGCCTTGGCATCAATCAGATCTTGTACCTTATGTTGCAAAGCCCGACATCTTTCAGTATGGTGGCCTGGTGCCCCAGAATGAAAGTCACATCTAACGTTTGCATCATAACCCGGAGGCAGTACTGTTGGAGTAGCCATCGTACGCAATTCCACAAACCCTAACCGGAGTAGTTCGGGCAATAATTCGGCGTACGTCATAGGCAGCGGGTCAAATCTTCTATCAGGATTCAACCTCTGTCTCTGCTGATAAGGACGTTGCTGCTGTTGCTGCTGTTGTTGCGGTTGTTGTTGAACTCTCTGTTGTTGTTGTGGACGAGATTGAGGTGCAGGAATAGTCACTGCAGCCACTGGACGATACTGATCTCTGTTTGCACTTGCTCTGTACACACCCCCTCTGTGTTGTACAGCATTGGTCTCTCCTTCTCTACGGCGAGGTGCCCCAGAGAAGGGTTTCTTCGAGGACGACGAAGAACCTGCGTCATGAATCCTCCCAGCTTTGATCAAACTTTCTGTTCTCTCGCCACAGATGACGACGTCAGAAAAACTTCCGAATGGGCAGCTTCCCATCCGGTCCATATATACACCTTGCAGAGTACTGACGAACATGTCAGTCAACTCCCTTTCCAGCATAGGGGGTTGAACTCTCGCAGCTAGTTCACGCCACCTCTGGGCGTACTCCTTAAAGCTTTCATTATTCTTCTGACAAAGACTCTGCAGCTGAGTCCTGGTCGGAGCCATGTCCATATTATGCTTGTACTGTCTGAGGAACGCCTCACCCAGATCTCTCCAGCATCTGATGGAATCCCGCTTCAACTCCATATACCAATCCAAAGACGCCCCAGATAGGCTGTCTTGGAAGAAATACATCCACATCTTCTCATCGTCAGTGTATGCGGATATCTTTCTGTAGTATGCCTGCACGTGGGTGCGAGGGCAGGAGGTACCGTTGTATTTATCAAATGACGGCGCCTTGAATTTGTGCGGGATTCTCAGTCCTTCCACCAACCCCATGTTTGTAACATCAAAACCTAGGGAGTTTTGACATTCCATTGCCCTGATCTTCTCAGCAAGGGCCTCAACTTTGCGATCTCTCGCATCATTTCTACCCAAGATGTCGTCGTCTTCGCTGAGCATAGTGAACAAATCCTCTTGTCTGTCAACAATCGGAATTCTGTTACGGGCTGGAACATGGATGACTCTGGCACTAGCAGCATCTGGAGCAATCGGCTGACCGTCGACTCGAATACCCCTCAACTCTTCACCTACAGCATAGTTGTTGACGGGAATAGCAGCAGCAGGAGTGTCAGGAACTGGGTTCCCTTCTGGCAGAGCCTGGTTAGGCGGTGGGATTACAGCTTCTTGCCTCTGAACCAGTGCTCGGAGTTCTTCTTGTCCTTGCGCAACCCCTTGCATCATGTGCATGAACTGGGCCATGTTAGCCCTCATCTCAGCCAACTCAGCTTGTACTTGATCCATGTTGCGTTGATGGTTGAGTCGCGTTGAGTAGCGGTGCGGTCTCTGATCAGCTATCCTGCCTGAACACAGGAACCAGAGTGAGAAGTCGGGCGCCAGAACACCTGTAATGCGAGAATATGCAAAAATGAAATGTTAATGCAATGACATGTTTATCACTTCAAAAGAGTATTCTACATCCTTGATTCCAGTCTCACGAGAAAATCGAGCCATAGATAAAATTCGGAGATTAAGATACAATAGAGAAAAGGTCTTCATACAGATAAATTTAAAAAGAAAGGTCTTAGCCAATAGTACATCAAAAGATGACCTCCACAACAAGCCTGTGGATCGTCACTACATAACAACCAAGCAATAAGTAAAAAGCAATAAACAGGACTCAGCCTCCCGTGTACAAACCATGAGGACTGCTCCTCACTTCTTCCAGTAATGCTATCGTGTCGGGATGACCTGGAGATTCTGTCAAACGCCGGATAAGCAGATTCCTCTGGTAAATAACTTCATCCATCTTGTTGATGTGCTCTCTGTAGTAATTCTCATCATCCTCTCCGAATACCTCTACAAGTCTGGATTTCTTCAAACCTGCCAACTCCTTAAGTTCTTCAATCTGTCCTCGAGCCTCATTGAGTTGATCGGTGATGTACCCATTGGTAGAACGGGCACACAGAAGCTCATGGTTCTTCTCTTTCAACAAAGTCTTCAATTTCTCCATCTGACCAGTCAGTTCGGTCACCACCTCCTCCTCCTTTGCCTTCCGAGAAGTTGAAAATGCATCCCATCGCTCTTGCCACCCGGCTAATTTACCCTGAGCATCCATTAATTGTTGCTTGACTCGCCTCAACTCAGAGCTGGATGATCCCAAGGCCTTGTCTGTCTTCCAGAAGAAGTCCATCTCCACAGCTAATTTTCCTTCTGCTTCCTCTTGCAGTCTGACGGCTTCCGCCTTCTGATATTCTGCCTCATGGAATTGATGCATAGAGTCTTGCAATTTCACACTTAACCCCGAGTTTTCAATTTGAAGCTCCTCCATGGCTTTCTTCAATTTGTCATACTCCTCCTGGCTCACCACTGTTGACTGTGCAGGAGTCGGCGGATACAGAGGTTCTTCTATAGGAAACGGCAGACCAAACTCTTTAACTCTTCCTTGAAGCCACTCTTCATACAGAGGATAAGTCCTACAATCTCCTTTTCCAAGTACAACTCCTCCTCGCTTGATCATCTTGAGCCAGGCCTCAGCTTCCTTACGGGATACAGTCAAATCAGGCGAAGAATGGAAAAACAATGATTCTTCCACGTCCTTTTCAAAAGGCGGAGTTCTTAAAGCATACCCAAACTGTCTAACTGCTAGAGAAGGATTATAGTTGATTCCTCCTCTTCTTCCTACCAACGGTACATTTGGGAAATTCCCACAACTGTGAATAATATCTGCCCGAAGCAAGCTCCGATCAGACCACCAAGAAATATCTTCGGCTCTCAACCCCATTAATCTCTTTGACCAACTCAACGAGCCCTCGACATCAACGAACGCTTCTGATTTGGGCAGGTGAGAACTGAACCATCTGTAAAACAAAGGCGCACAACAATTCACCAATCCTCCTTTTCTATTCTCATTCCTGTGATGCACCGAATGAAAGAAATCTCCCAGTAAGGTCGGCACCGGATTTCCCAACACAAAAAGGCGCACTGCGTCCATGTCCACAAATTTGGCAACATTAGGGAATAGGACAATCCCATACGCACAAAGAGCCAACACAGCATTGAAACCCCTCTGATCACCATCTTCAAGTTTCTTCCTTGCCTCTCCCAGCAAGAAACTCAAATGAAAACCACTGACTCCTCCCTTCTGACATATATTAACCTTCAAGACCGATTTCCCCAAATATGTGGCCGAAGCAACCATGCTGAGATCGGGTAGAAGCTCAGATCTGTAGAATAACAATTGTGACTTAATAGGAACTCTGAGAAAACTGGAAATCTCCTCCAAAGTAGGGACCAAAATATAATCCGGGAATGTGAAACACCTCAATGGAGGGTCATAGAACTGCAGCAGTGTAAAGAGAGCATCGTGTTGATCTTTGGAGAGAACTGTGACGAAGCTTAGAATCAAACCATAATCCTTCCGGAATCCTTCTAGAGAATCGTGATCCATTAACTTCATCAGTTGTTGAATAGGCTCCAAACAAACCACTGGAAACTTGTAAGCGACATGTCTCTTTCTGCCAATATCCATCTCAGGAGAACCAGAAAACCCCGACCGGAATCAAGAAGAAGATGTAAACCCCCTAGAAATGGATAAACATGTGTTAGATGATATGAATGCAAAATGATGTGATGCAATGTAATGACATGGAAACCAGGACTGCTGTATCTGCTTAAACATCTGTCGGGTTGCACTGTCTGAAGAAAAACCCACTGAGGAATATAATACAAGACCAAAACTATGCTCCAGAAAACCGGGTTGGTTGGAAGTTAAGGTTTCCTGAATTTAGCCCGCCCCTCACTTGTAGGTTCTAAGAACAGAAGTTTGTCAGTTTCAGCCCTTCAGTCGAGAATAATACGTTTACCACTGAAGGTTTGGCATTATTACGGGATAAACGACCTCTGCTGACTCCCCTCAACAGGATATCCTAGAGCAAGTTCCCAGTCTCGGGGTCCTCGGATTGAGCAGCGAGAATGCGCCCACCAGAGCTAACATAATCACGTCTCGGAGGAGAGGCCTCGACTGAGTTCTCGGGAAATGGTCACCAGAGTCGATGATTTCTAAAGGAACATTTGTCGTTATGGAACACCCATAGGACAAAATATATCCAACAGAAACCTCGTCTGGAATGTGGGTCTCATGAACGACTTAACGTAGCAACATGCCACGCAAGCCTCATGACTATCCACTCTAACACCTATGTGTACACTCAAGCCTGGGTAGTGGGCTTATTTCTCACAAAATATCCCATCCCAACAAACAGACAACCAGCAGATGAATATGAATGAATGCAAACATTAATGCAAACAATAAAGGCAAACAGTAAATGCAAACATATACAAATGAATGCAATAAATAAACACAGCAAATAGCAACCAAAACCCTAACCTAGAGAGCGCTAGGAGAGACTCGCTCAGGGAAGATGGACCAGCACAGGTCAACTTCTCTACGTCCCCAGCAGAGTCGCCAGCTGTCGCATCACGCGAAAAACCGGCGGGAAAAGAAAGAAACAACAGAGCCGCCACCGTGCGTTATTTATCCCAAAAGAGGGAAAGGAAACGCTCGAAGTAAACCTGGGAAAGAACATGGTCTCGCGACCAAAGAGAATGGGTTCGGGAGTCGGTTATGCGAAGGGAAGGTATTAGCACCCCTACGCATCCGTCGTACTCGACGGGATCCACGCACAAATGGAAGGAATATTGGTTGCTAAAACACTGCTCAAACACACACACACTGGCTGAAAGAGACAAAAGAAACTGACTGAAACTGACTCGGCAGGACATCGTATCCTGGGCCTACTTAGTCTATCAGACATAGACATCAGAGTCGAAGTAGTTCGGACTGGGGAAACGACACATGCTCGCTAGGATATCGCATCCCATGCATACGTATCTTCTCGGACGAGAGAAGAATCAGAGCATTCGTAGCTCGGCTGACACGCACACAAACAAACACAAACAAAGGCAAACGTGGAGCCTGAATGCCAATCACTGGACTTACATCAGCATCCGAACCAAGACACACGCAGGAAACCAACTGCCAATCGTTGGACTTATGTCGGACTCCAATCAGGACACACACAAGGGTGGTTAAGACACAAAGGGTTGAAAAAGAAAAAGGGCGCCCGGAGAGATCAGCTCAATCTCCTGCCTACATACTTCATCTGGCATGAAGATCAGGGCGATGTAGTTCCCCTACGCAGGGACAAAGGATCTAGCCTAACCAGATAACAGAGGGAGACACAACACTAGGGAGACTACGACTCGAGCCTAGATGTTGTCATGCAAAATCAACCCTAAGTTAAGGTTTCTAGCTAACTTGCACAGGAAGCAAGCCTATCCTAAACATGACTTGCACAGGAAGCAAGCCACAACTAACCTAACTTGCACAGGAAGCAAGGGTCTCGATTGCAACTAGGGCAAGAGAAAGGGGAGGTCTCAATCGCAACGAGGGCGAGAGAAAAGAATTAGTGTTAGTGGTTAGTCAAACTCGACAAGACATCGCATCTCGTGCCTACGTATCTCATCTGAACATGAGAATCAGAGTTGCCGTAGTTCGGCTACGGAGGGACAAAGGTCTCGATTGCAACTAGGGCAAGAGAAAGGGAAAGTCTCGATCGCAACGAGGGCGAGAGAAAGGAAAAGGCTCGATCGCAACGAGGGCGAAAGCAAACAAGGATTAGTCTAAACTAAACCTAACTTGCACAGGAAGCAAGTCAAACAAACATGCAAGCACAGGTAGCACACACTATACACAAGCAAGTGGCTCAAACAAGGGTTAGGTTTTAGTCGAGGGGTCATATCAACCTCAACAACCAAACCTCTGGAACTGGGTGAATGTGCTCTTAACCTTGACATTGAGAGCCAAGGTGAAGCAGATGAAAGGAGATGAGGGGTGTGCCTCATTGCTTCTATCTCTGATCAGGGAGAGCATCAAATATAAGAAAGTGTGGGAGTTCAGAAAGTAGGAACTCTCTCCACATTATTGACTCGATTGATCTTGGGTTTTGATCTCAATGCTACAACCATGTAATGGGAGCAAGGAGAAGACTCACTGAATAGTAGGGGATAGGTTGCTTATCCCTTTGATCTACCAATTGCCTTACTTGAAGGACTTTTCCTGCTTGGGACAAATATAAACACACACAAGCATTGCCTCTTAAGGAGGACTTCAGACAGTTTGCCCGGCCAAATAACAGGCCGGGTCTCTAGACTACATGAAGAAAGAGGGATTACCTCAAAGCAAATTGCTAAATAGCAAAGCAAAGCAAGTTCAAAGAACTTAAGCAACTAAATGGTACCTGAAATAGTCAAACAAATCAGTACACAGTTCAACAGTCAAAGCAAAATGAAGACAGTCAAAACAGATAAGCAAATGTGCAAAGCACAAGGCACAAAGCTTATGGGCCAAGCAACCTACAAAACAAAGATTAGCTCATGATAAACAATCAAGCTTAATCAAATGGGCAATGGTTTCTTTGAGGCATTATTGCTTAACCAAAAGTGATGAGCAGTGAAAATTCAGTAGCTTTTTGCTTGCAAATGCTCGAGACAGATGAAGATTCTTCTTCCACAAATTGAATGGTGAAGCAATCGTGGCTCAGCAACCCTTGTAGGAGCTTGAAACAAATTCTGCCATGGCTACACCTTGAGAAAACAGAGCACGAAATGGAACTTCCAGTAGGGATTTGAGGTTGCAAAGGGCTCTCCAATGATGTCCAGATGATGAAGGAACCAAAGGATGCTCGAGGGTTTTGGAAATTTTGGCCAGAAAAATGCAATGTGCAAAAATGCAATTTGAGAGAGAATGAGAGTTTTTCTGGTTTAGAGGCTGCTCGGGTTGCTTCAATGTGACAGAAAATGTGTTATATACTTCTGTTTAACATCAGCTAATGGAATGGTAAGCTTGATTAGCTCAAATGGAACCATTTGCACATTTTTGCTAATTTTGACCATATGGAAGTGGAGGTGCAAGTTCTGGCCGAGTTGGGCTTGCAAACAAGTCTCAAATAACCATTAAAACAATTTCCAAATGGCCACTTGTGCTGAAAAGCCTTAATTCAAAAAGTCAACATTTGGTCATACTTGAATTTAAATGAGACAAGTCAAAAAATGCCATTTTGATTGGCAAGGTTTTGGTGAATGATGAATGAATTTTTGGAAAGAGGGGATTAAATGGAGTTTGTAGGAAAAAACCCCATCAAATTTGGCCTTATGGTTCATGAGATATGGCTTGTTGAAGTTCACAAAATTTTGAAATTGAATTGATCATATCTTGACAACCATACATGGGATTTGGGTGTTCTTGGACTTTTTGAAAATGGGAGAACAAGATCTTCAACTTTCATGTTGGGAAAAAATTCATTTGAAGCTTGTATCATGATGCAAGTTGAGGATCAAGAAGTTTCCATTTTTGGCAGTTAAAATTACAGGTCCAGTTTCTATTTTTGGAAATTTTCTGATTGGCTTCAAATTCTTCAATGATGTTGATTGCCATGATATATGAGGCCTATTGGGACATGAATAAACTCTCTCAAACCATTTCCATCCATCAAAACCATAAAATCAACCACAGTTGACCAACTTTGACTTTCTAGGGTTTCTGACTGTCTGTGCCTGAATTAATGGCTTCTGAACATCCAACCCTTGACTTGAACACTTCAAATGGACCCTCTAGTCATGTGAACTTGTTGGACAAACCCTAGGGCCTTGGCTCCTTGAGAAACACCCTTGCTTGATTGGTTGACTGATCTCCTGATCAGTTTGACCTAATTCTTGACTTGCTTGCTCTTGAGGCAACTGGGGACAATGCAATGCTATGCCATGGATCATGATATGCTATGACTTAATATGAAAATGTATGTACAATGATAGGTGCAAATTTGAGGTGCTACAGTCACGACTTCAAAGCTTGGGGAACAGAATTCCAAAAGGAGTAAATCAATGGAAAGACTCGAGCTGACTCGAAAATGCATGTCTTGGGTAATATGCCAATACAGCAAAAAATTATCCATAACGGATACTTCGGATAAAATCCGGACTCAGGTGGGGAAAATCCACTACGGGACTCCACTAGGAAAACACCAAGATGAGGTATTACTGGGTACTGGGTAATAAGCTCAAGGAGACATGTAATTCGAACACCGGTATGAGGGTGAAGGAACAACATGCTCGGGGAGGATGAATATCGAAGACCGGTATAAGGGTGAGAGATATCAAACATCCGAGATCATCTGAGGAAGACCTAAAAAAGGTAGACTTCAGCTCAGGAAAATCTGACTTCGCAGGGGGCCACAAGGTCATAATAGGGAGCAGAAGAACGGAACACCAAGGATACCAGTTACTGGGCATATAATAGGTGACCAACCAAAACGTGAATTGGGGAATATTCCCAAGACACTCATCATCCAAAAGAGGGCTAAAAGCAAACTCGATTATAGGATGGACATTCGATTCCAAAAAGGGATACGAATCTTACTCAACTGGGGAAGAACAAAAGGCTTCGACCAAAAAGGGCACGAGATATATTATCTATTACCGTCAGAACGTAGATAATATACTCGCATGGAAGATTATCCACAACCGGTTACTGGGTTATTAAAGGATAAATCGACTGACAAAGAAAGGCATCGGGATACCGAAACTTGGTATATAATGATGACCATTCAAGGGGAGCAACACCCATTACCGGCAATCGGTATATGAAAGATGACTTGCTGGGGATAAACTGCTTGATAAGAGCAATTATCCAAGAGATATATCACCGGGGTGAAGGACTTATCAATACCGAATATTGGATAATGATAACCGTCAAGGAGGGGATTACATCTACGGGATACTGGGTAGAAAACCACGGAAATGTAACCGTCATCGATTAGGATGAAAAAGAGGTTAACTCTGCAAGGGGATAAAAATAGGGTTTACAACTATCGGTATGAGGGTAAAAAACCATAGACTCCACCGGGGATAAGATGAATGATTACTGATTACTGAGCAATTATTCATTTATACCACAGGGAAGTGCAGGAAACAGTCACAAGTAGCCAATCTAGGATCAAACTAAAGAGGCAAGTTGAATCAATACTCGTCCCAGTGAGGATATAACTCAATGGGGACTCCCATCCCAATATATGTGTTGGGGAGGAAACAGAAATAAGCATCATCCACGAGGCTATAAATCGGTGGGGAATATGGAAGGAAAGATAAACACTTTCTACTTAAGGGGCCAACTCTACATGGGGAGTTCAGACACCGACATCTGCTTGGGGAAATGCATTACCAACTAGCAGGGGATCGCAAACAAAGATATATGGCAAAGAATGCGATATGAATATCCGAATTTTTGAAAACTATATGCACACATGCGTAGTTTATGTATGATGAATGCTAACAAACAGACGTTTCTAACACCAACAAGTCCCTTGAACAAGTACAAACATCCGGTACTACATCTCACGAGAGAAAGCCAGGATAACAAAGATCTCCGTAGGGGATGAGCGAAACATTCCAGCTGTAGGCAAAGATCATCAAAAATCCGCCATGGAAACACTCTACTGGGGAAATCATCAAAGGGGATCATGGAACTCTGTGGGGAACAACCGCCAAATCAGAAATTTCCAAAGGTCATCAAACACTGTCCTAAATAATGAAATCACATCTTCCGAGGAGGAAGAATCACTATTCCGCTGGAAGAAGGAGGAGGGAATAAATCTTCCCAACACTCTGCTAGGGGGGAAAATCACAAAAGTCTCAGGAGGAAGAGGACACCAACATGCCAGTAATATGAACAACTGCCTTACCCTGTCAAGAATCTTACCATCCTTGGGAGAGCACTGAAGGCATTCCCAGTATCCTTATGTCATTGTGAATGTTCACTTTGTTTAAAAACAAATTATAAAAAAATTGATTATTTAAAACAATGACATTTCTTCAATTAAAACATGCAAAACATTTGTTGAATAGAAACAAATAAAAGTGCAAATAATTGGATAAAGGCTCAACCTTATTTGCTGGAATGGTAGTCTGCAAATGGCAAGACTCCATAGATCTTTACAAATTTGAAATTGGTGATATATATTGGAAAAGGGCTACATTGAACATAATGACCATTTCTCCATCAATTCTGAATCCGATGTATTTGAAGCTTTGGTTGATGATTAATGGGCAAAAATCTCTGACGGATAACAATTGTAGAACACAGTCTTGTCAGGATGCAGTTACTTGCCAGATCCCTAATTTTTGCCTAGATTGCCCCAGGGTGAGGTACTCAATCTAGCGGGATACATATTCACCTTTTTTATATGTCTCTAACTTTTGCCTGGATCGCCCTTTCAGGTTTTCAACCCACCGAGACGCTCATTTTTGCCTAAGCCGCCCTTTGGGGTTTTTAACTTAGCGAGCTATTCTGTTTTTATTTTTAGGCGAAGTATTTCTTGACTGCATCTGAATTCACAGGACGAGTGAAATCCTCCCCATCCATAGTTGTAAGTATCAAAGCACCGCCCAAAAAGGCCCTCTTAACAACATATGGACCTTCATAGTTTGGAGTCCACTTGCCCCTGGAATCGGGCGCGAAAGACAAGACTCTCTTGAGCACAAGGTCACCCTCTTGGAACACACGAGGCTTGACCTTCTTATCAAAGGCTTCCTTCATCCTTTGTTGATATAATTGACCATGGCACATGGCTGTCAATTTCTTTTCTTCTATCAAATTCAACTGGTCATAACGACTCTGAACCCATTCAACATCGGTCAACTTGGCTTCCATCAAGACTCTCATTGATGGGATCTCCACCTCTACTGGGAGCACAACCTCCATGCCACAAACGAGAGAGAAAGGGGTTGCCCCTGCCGAAGTGTGAGCAGAGGTACGATATCCATGTAAAGCAAACTGCAAAATATCATGCCAATCTTTATACGTGACAACCATCTTCTGGATAATCTTCTTGATATTCTTATTAGCAGCTTCAACAACCCCATTCATCTTGGGTCTGTAAGGAGAGGAGTTATGATGTGCGATCTTGAACTCGCTACACAGCTCCTTCATCATCTTGTTGTTCAGGTTAGATCCATTATCAGTAATGATCTTATCTGGCACACCATAACGGCATATGAGTTGATTCTTGATAAACTTCACGACCACCTGCCTGGTCACATTAGCATATGACGCCGCTTCAACCCACTTTGTGAAGTAATTAATTGCTACGAGAATAAATTTGTGTCCATTGGACGCTTTCGGTTCTATCATGCCAATCATGTCAATTCCCCACATGGAGAAAGGCCATGGTGATGAAATCACATTCAAAAGTGTCGGAGGAATATGAATTTTATCCGCATAAATCTGACACTTATGGCATTTCTTCACGTACTTGCAGCAGTCAGACTCCATTGTCAGCCAATAGTAGTCTGCTCTCAGCATCTTTCTGGCCATGGCGTGTCCATTGGAATGAGTACCAAATGAACCCTCATGGACCTCAGTCATTAATAGGTCTGCTTCGTGTCTATCCACGCATCTGAGAAACACCATGTCAAAGTTTCTCTTGTAGAGTACATCACCATTGAGGTAGAAACTGCCTGCCAATCTCCTCAAAGTCTTCCTATCTTTCACAGATGCCCCAGGCGGGTAAATCTGGCTCTGAAGGAAACACTTGATATCATGATACCACGGCTTATCATCTTTCACTTCTTCTACTGCAAATACATGAGCTGGTCTGTCCAAGCGCATCACAGTAATGTTGGGAACTTCATTCCAGAGTCTAACCACAATCATCGAAGCAAGTGTAGCAAGAGCATCTGCCATCCGATTCTCATCTCGAGGAATATGATGGAAGTCAACCTCAGTAAAGAACGTTGAAATCCTCCTTGCATAATCTCTATACGGAATGAGGCCAGGCTGATTCGTTTCCCATTCACCCTTAATCTGATTAACAACGAGGGTCGAATCACCATAAACATCAAGATGCTTGTTCCTTAGATCAACGCATTCCTCCAATCCCATAATACAAGCTTCATACTCAGCCATATTATTCGTGCATTTGAAAGTTAGCCTTGCTGTAAAAGGAAAATGTGTGCCCTGAGGAGTAATAATTACTGCCCCAATACCATTTCCATATTGATTTACAGCACCATCAAATACCATGCTCCATCTGGAACCTGGTTCTGGCCCTTCATCAAGTGTAGGCTCATCACAATCTTTCATTTTCAAATATAGAATCTCCTCGTCTGGGAAGTCATATTGCACTGACTGATAATCCTCAATCGGTTGATGTGCCAAGTGATCAGCCAAGATACTACCTTTAATAGCCTTCTGAGCTCGATACTCAATATCATACTCAGATAACAACATCTTCCAACGGGAAATCGTCCCTGTTAAAGCAGGCTTCTCGAAAATGTACTTGATTGAATCCATTCTGGATATCAACCAAGTCGTATGATTTAACATATACTGGCGTAAGCGCTTAGCAGCCCAAGCCAAACCACAACATGTCTTCTCAAGCATTTAGTATCGAGACTCACAGTCAGTGAACTTCTTGCTGAGATAGTAAATAGCATGCTCTTTCTTTCCTGATTCGTCTTGTTGACCAAGGACAAAACCCATTGAGTCTTCAAGAACAGTCAGATACATAATCAATGGTCTTCCTTCCACGGGCGGAGACAGGATCGGAGGCTCGGACAAATATTCTTTAATACTATCAAATGCTTTCTGGCAATCCTCGGTCCAATCATGAGACTGATCTTTCCGGAGGAGCTTGAATATCGGTGCACATGTGGCAGTCATGTGGGATATGAATCTGGAAATGTAATTCAAGCGGCCAAGAAAACCTCGGACTTGCTTCTCAGTTTTGGGCGCAGGCATCTCTTGTATTACTTTGACCTTTGCAGGATCAACTTCAATACCTCTTTCACTGACAATAAAGCCCAATAACTTACCAGAACGGACACCAAATGTACACTTGTTGGGATTCAGACGAAGCTGATACTTTCTCAAACGCAGAAGAAGCTTCAACAAGTGCTCTACATGTTCAACTTCCTTTCTTGATTTCGCAATCATTTCATCAACATATACCTCGATCTCCTTGTGTATCATATCATGAAACAAGGTAGTCATAGCTCGTTGATACGTGGCTCCAGCGTTCTTCAAACCGAAGGGCATCACTCGATAACAGAATGTTCCCCAAGGTGTGATGAATGTTGTCTTCTCCATATCCTCGGGTGCCATTTTAATCTGATTATATCCGGAAAATCCATCCATAAATGAGAAGACATTGAATTTAGCCGTAATATCTACAAACATATCAATATGTGGTATAGGGAAATCATCTTTCGGACTAGCCTTATTCAAGTCTCTATAGTCCACACACATTCGGACTTTTCCATCTTTCTTAGGCACGGGCACAATATTGGCCACCCACTGAGGATACGTAGAAGTCACCAGAAACCCCGCATCAATTTGCTTCTGAACTTCCTCTTTGATCTTTACTGCCATATAAGGATGAGTTCTTCTGAGCTTCTGTTTCACAGGCACGCACTCAGGTTTCAAAGGTAGGAAATGTTGTACAATATCAGTATCTAGACCATGCATGTCTTCATATGACCAGGCAAAGACGTCAATATACTCTCGTAGCAATTCAATCAACCCCTTCTTAACAGACTCTTCCAGGAGTGCCCCAATCTTCACTTCTCGCACACAATCTTCAGACCCCAAGTTGACTGTTTCCAGATTCTCAAGATGCGGCTGAATGATTTTCTCTTCATGCTCAAGTAGACGGGTAATCTCGTCAGGAATCTCTTCAACATTATCTTCTTCCGCCTCAAATACAGGGAATTCAAAGTTGGGAGATGGTGTTGGATCATTATGTTCAATGGGTTTTATCAACCTGCATAATGATTTTGGATATAAAGAGATTTAGAATTCAAACAAGGCAAATCATTATGCAGATGAAAAGATTGATTTTATTCTATTTATAGGGTTTTATGTGATCACCAATTTCATGCAAAAGTGAAAAGGGAAAATAATGGGAAAAACAAACATTTAACATGAATTTATTGAATGAAAATATCATTGTATTTATGCGCCAACAATGTCATCACTCCTCCCTTTGGCATGGGCGAAGGGTTTTTAAACACAATGAACATTACTTTGACTTATGGATAACTGTTGGAATATCCACAACGACCCAATTATTGTAGATCCCTCCAAGGATGACAAAGTTGCCAGAATCCTCTTCGTCCTCTTCTAAGATAGCAGCAGCCTCCTCGTCTTGATTGTTGTGGATGAAACCTCCACTCTTGAATAGCCCTTGCGTATTGGAAACCCCAGAAGAATAACCTATGCCAGCCCGGGACTTGTTGTCTTTTAACTCAATCATTTGCCCCAAACCAGCAGTTGCGCCATGCTCAATGGCCAACTTTGCATCTTTGTAGGAAGCAAATGAAGAAGTTCCCTTCTTAATAGGCTCTGCAATAGATAAAGCTTGGAACGGAGTTCCAACTTCATCCTCAACATCTATATAAGAGAAAGAAGACAAATGGCTAACCAGGAGAGCTTTTTCTCCCCCTACCATTACCAGCTTCTTATTCTTTACAAATTTCAATTTCTGGTGTAGGGTGGATGTCACGGCGCCAGCCTCGTGAATCCATGGTCTGCCCAAAAGACAACTATACGATGGGCGAATATCCATAACCTGGAAGGTAATCTGTAAATCACTTGGTTCGATTTTGACTGGGAGATCAACCTCGCCAATCACAGTTTTGCGAGACCCATCGAAAGCCTTCACAACTACTCCATTCTGTCTCATGGGAGGCCCTTGATATGACAACTTTGCGAGAGTGGATTTCGGCAATACGTTTAATGATGACCCAGTGTCCACCAGCACATTAGACATGGTGTCGTCTCTGCAGTTGATAGATATATGTAATGCCAAGTTGTGGTCTCTTCCCTCCTCGGGGAGATCAAAGTCACAAAAACTCAAGTTGTTACAAGCGATAATGTTTGCAACAATGCTATCAAATTGTTCTATCGTGACATCGTGATCCACGTACGCCACATCCAACACCTTCTGCAGGGCCTCTCGGTGTGGTTCTGAATTCAAAAGCAATGATAACACAGATATTTTGGATGGCGTTTGTAGAAGCTGGTCTACAACGTTGTACTCGCTCCTTTTGATGAGCCTCAGCATCTCATCACAGTCTTCTTTTGTATTGCCACTCGGGCCAGCAGAAGTAGGAGTTCTCAACGTAGAGGAGGGTTTAGCAATAAGTGCCGGATTTGGAGCGCTCACAGCATTCCCAATCGGTCGTTCAACAAAATTAGTATCAACACTTCCTCGAGCATCAGCTTGAGGCTTCAACGGAGCCGAAAAAACACGACCGCTACGGGTCAAACCGCTGACGTCGGCAATGTTAACAACATATGAGGAGGGCAAGGACACTTCTTTCCCATTTTCCACTGCCACAGCGTTGTAGGGATAAGGAACCGCTTTCTCAGAGGAGTACGGTACAGGTCCGACAGGTTTGATGATGAGAGCAGGAGAAACCTTCTGCTTTCTACCATCATACTTGATGACAACAGGCTCAGGTATCCAGAATACCGGAGAGATTACGTTGACTTCAAGTTCATCTTCATCAACATTTCTATTTTGAAGGATCTCAATGACTCCTTCGTCCAACATCTCTTGCACGTCTTTGCGCACCTGGCGACATCCTCTCTGGTTGACGGAACAGACTCTACATTTGTCGTGGTCATGCTCATAATGGCTATAGTCACACAACAATCTATGCATCTCAACCAGCGATTGCCGGATATGACTGACATATTTCACCTTTTACTTGCCAGCGCAGCCCTGGACCATATTGACAGACTTCCCATGCTCGGGCAATGGGTTTTTCTTCACATTCGGACCTATGTCCTCGAAAAACAAAATCCCGCTTCTCACAAGGTCTTGCACCTTGGTCTTCAGGGGATAACAGTTCTCTACGTCATGTCCGGGAGTACCGGAATGATACACGCAATGAAGCTCAGGCTTGTACCACCACTGAGGGTTAGCAGGTACAGCGGGATGGTCTCGCGGAGTGATCAACTTTCTATCGATCAGCAACGGGTAGAGTTCAGTATAAGTCATCGGAATTGGATCAAAGGTGACCCTCTTCCTCTCATAGCGGGTGTTGGCATTGTTGTTGTTATTTCGAGGCTGATAGGCCTACTGTTGTGGACGCTGTTGTTGTTGATATTGCTGAGTTTGCGGTTGCTGATAGTGTTGAGTTTCCCTGAAAACAGGTGCTATATGAGCCACCTGATGCTGATTGTTTACTGGACGAGCAATCTTCCTCTTCACAGAGGGTATTCTTTTGATATGGGAAGACACGGCATGTGCCTCTCCCTCCTTCTTCTTTGCAAAGCTCCCATATCTCTTTGTCGAAGAGCCTTCGTCTCGAGTTAAGCGTCCTTCACAGACCCCTACTTCCAATCTCATCCCCATATTCACCATCTCGGTGAAGTCTGAGGGAGCACTGGATATCATTCTCTCATAATAAAACGAGCTCAAGGTCTTCAAGAAGATCTTGGTCATCTCTTTTTCCTCTAGGGGAGGCACTATCTGAACTGCCAGTTCGCGCCATCTCTGGGCGTATTCTTTGAAGGTCTCTTTCTCTTTCTAGGACATTGCTCTCAGCTGGTCCCTATCAGGAGCCATATCCACATTGTATTTATATTTCTTGACGAAGGCCTCGCCAAGATCGTTGAAAGATCGAATGTTGGAATTCTCCAAACCCATGTACCACAGGAGAGCGGCACCGGACAGACTGTCCTGGAAATAATGGATGAGCAGTTGGTCATTGTCTGTCTGCGTTGACATCTTGCGAGCATACATCACAAGATGGTTGAGGGGGCATGTGTTTCCCTTATATTTCTCAAAGTTAGGCACTTTGAATTTAATAGGGATCTTCACGTTGGGCACAAGGCACAACTCAACAACACTTTTACCAAAGAGGTCTTTCCCCCTCAAAGTTTTCAGTTACTTGCGAAGCTCAAGGAATTGGTCCTTCATATCGTCCATATTTTCATAAACATCTGGGCCCTCAGATGGCTCAGAGTGGTAGATGGTATCTTCGACCCTTGGTAACGTGTGCACAACGGGCGGTGGCACTGAAAGGACCGGGCTAGATGTCTGTAGAGAAGCAAGAGTAGGGGCGAAACCCTCTGGTACAAAGTTGGGGGGCATTCCCCAAGGGAACCCGGCTGGCATAGATGGTGCAAAATGAGCTGTTGCAGCAGGCACAGTAGAAGCCACGATCTCAGAAATGACCATCCTCTGGGGAGGAGTTGATGGCGTTGGAGAAGATTGGCTCTGAGCGGCCAAGAATGACTCCATCAAGGCAGTCAACCTGTCTACTTCTTCCTTCAACTTGCAGTTTTCTTGTTCTAGATGATCCATCAGTCTTGAAGAATTGGCTCCGGTGTAGTACCGGTGAGTCAGCTTGTCTTCAAAATAAATGAAGAACACAGAGTTAGACCAAAGGACAAGAAGCCGGGAACAAAACCTGCTTATGCACATGATGCATGCAATGCTCGTGCATATGATTTGTTTTTATTTTAGAGGAATTTTAGAGTTCTATTTGCAAATATTTGGAAGTATTAAACATTTATCATATATGAAAGTATCTTGTCACTAATATCTGGAAAATAGTTTTACATCAAAGAAGTACAACATGGGTAGCTAGACAAAAATACAAGAGAGAAGGAAAATGATCATCCCATGGATCCCTAGAAACAATCATCTAAAGCTCGGGACACAGGAAGATAAGAAGTGCGAAGCCTCTTCACCTCTTCCTTATAGGCTGCCTCCATATCTGCCTTCTCCTTGGCGAGTCGATCGTACTTCCTCTTCCAGAACCTAGAAGACTGAGGAAGTAGAGAAGTCCATGCATCATTAGGATCATCAATAACCTGATGCTCGAGGAACTCAATCAAAGCATCCTTTTTCTTGATCTGCTGAAGCAACTCTTCTCGTTCACAGATCCAGGCACGTGAACGGACTTCGTTTCTCAACTCCTTTACTCCTTGGTCAGGGAGGGTTGAAGGCCCAACCATAGCCAAAGGTGTAGGTCTCAGATACTCGTACGGCATGAGATACTCAGACGCTCTCTTCCTAACCTAAGCAGTGTAAGGCTCCAAAGCGACACAGTTCTTAGGACCCAACTCATTCCTTCCTTTTCTACGAATCTTGCGCCAAGCGCGGACCATCCTATCTTTCAAGCCTTCGGGATCTTTACCCTCCTGAAAGAACACACCCTCTAACAGAATGTTATTGGGTTTATCCTTTAGGGGGAACCCAAGCTGACGACGTGCCAAAACAGGGTTGTAGTTAATCCCACCACATGTACCGAGAAGAGGTACATTGGAGAATTCACCACAGGAGTCGACAATCTGCACATCATCATACACACGGTTGTACCAAGAGATATCATCATTAGTGAGAGACATAAGCCTCGTGGACCACCGCAGACATCCCTTATTCTCTTTGAAGGTGACCGTCTGTGGTAAGTGAGAAATAAACCACTTATACAACAGAGGCAAACAGCACACAATGGCACCACCACCCTTTGCATTCCTCATATGCAAAGAAAAATAAGTGTCACCCAACAGAGTTGGAACGGGATTAAGAGTAGAGAAAATCCTAATAGCGTTCACATCCACAAACTTGTCGATGTTGGGGAATAACACTAACCCATAGATGAGAAGTACAAATATGGCTTCAAATGCGTCCTCACTCATGGCCTTCCTATACATAATAGCTTGAGCAATGAGGAACTCAGAAGGGAGACCTTGAATTCCACCTTTGGTAGTCATATGAGCACAAACCAGAGATTCATCTATATGCAACATGTCAGCTATCTCTTGAGAAGTAGGAATACTCTCCAAACCACTGAACGGCAACTGGTCTAGAATTGGTATACCCACAAGATAGGCATACTCCTCAAGCGTGGGCAAAAGCTGAAAATCGAGAAACGTGAAGCAACGGTACAAAGGATCATAAAACTGCACCAATACACTCATCGACCCTTCATCCACCTAAGTAGTCAGAAGAGGAAGAAGCTTCCCAAAACGAGCCTTGAAACCCAAGGGATCTAGTACATAGGATGTCAGATTCCTTAACTCTTTCAAATCTGGTTGTCTAAAGCTCTACTTCTTTGTATTCCTTCTTTGTCTTTCCATGTCTGAAAAATTGGAAATAGACCCCTTAGATTCCTTGAAAATTTTCTTCATTATTGATGATATGGATGCAAATGGGTGCATGAATGCATGAATGCAACAATCACACTCAAGGATCACGCAAAGCACACCAAACAAAGGTCATGGGATGGATCACATTATCCTTAATATCAATCATCCATTTTGGTGGATTATGGTTTACACCTTATCAACACCCAAGTTCCATTGATATTAAGGATACCTGAATGGATCAACCACGAATCAAGGGTTTGTTGCAAGTCACGAGCATGGAGTCTCGGTTAAGAACCACCCAAAGGGAGTGTACTAGGGTTTAACCTACCAAACATGTTCTACAAGAGGTTCCCATAGTCATTATCCTATCTTTCGGATATTGTCGGAGAAACGACTACTCATATTCCAAAAATATTCTCAAGAGAGACTCTTATGAGCGTAGTATTGTGTAACAATCGTATCAAATCTTACACTTGAACGACTTTCGCACTACATCCTAAGAATAAGCCAAGATGGGTTTGGTAAACTAAGGTCCTTGGCTTCTAAGGTCTATATTGGAAAGAGTAATGTCTAACCACAACTACTTGTGTGACATTATTGATCCCAACATGACCTCCACCAAGTGAATGGGCTTGCAAGTCAACATGCTAAGGAATAACTCCACACAAGTCAACGAGACTACCATTCTCCTATCTTAAGTGCACTCGAGTCTGGGTATAGAACTCATCTCACAAAGATCACCAAGCATACAAGGAATCAATATTCAAGCAATTCAATCATTACATATAATACAGTAATCCCAAATTGCACAAAAATATGTCACAAAACGATATACAATACAACAAATATGAAAAGTAGGCAAAACCCACTAGGCAAATGTCTCCCCAGCAGAGTCGCCACTTTTCTGTAGCGGGGTATTCGTTACCATTAGAAATATTAACTAAATCCAAGGTAAATCATACAAGTCGAGTCGCCACCGCACTTCTATTTATCCAAAGGAATGGTTAGAAAGCGAACAAAAACCTAAAAGTTTTATCAAATCAAAAACTAGTAAAAGAGAGTCAGAGATCTGGGTAAGGGGGTTGGTTATGCAATGGGAAGGTGTTAGGCACCCAAAACATCCTAGGTACTCCTAGGGAGCCCTTTTCATACTTGTTGTAAGGTTGTTGTTTTTTTTGTGAAAAAAAAAATTTGTTTGTGCAAATATGATTGAAGAGATGAGAAGAGAATATACAAGTTTATTTACATTTGTGTTTGGATGGATAAACCCATCGCCTACGTACCATCTTAAAAAAGATTAGGATCAAAACCTCGTAGTTCGGGGTAAAAATTTCAAAATGAGTTGGTGAATTGATTGGTCCAAAAGCCTTAAGGTCTTTTGTTATCCAAGGGAGAAAACTCAACCTAAAACCACAAATCCACCATATGAGGATAGCTTCAACATGCTAGTGACGGGTTTACCCTATAATAAGCATGGAAGACTCGTTGTCCATCACTAAGGATGTAGGTGAGTATTACATCTAACACAAGGATAACTCAAACCTAATAGCTAAAGGTTATGAAAAAAATTTGATTAAGAGAGTGGCCATTGAAACCACAAAAGACATTTGAATGGGTTATATTTACCAATGAAAAGTATATACAAAATATGGTCAAAGTTGACTTAGAGATTCAATTCAAAATGAGTATTAAGAAAATAGAGTTTGAAAATCAAAAGCATAAGGCTTAGGTTTCTAATGTTGAAAACAAGTATTAAATGTTTGCAAAAGAGATTTGGCTTGGGTTAGAGTGAAGGGAAGAAGAAGAATGGCTAAGATCCTAAGCAATGCAAAAGGTGAGGGATAAGAAACAAAACCACAAAAAAGGAGTTCCTCTCTTGAGATCATATGGATGATCCAAGTAGCTCCCATCCTTTGGAATAAGCAATCACATAAGTATAAACTCAAGCAATCAACAATCAAATGAACTCTTGGAAGGTTCCTCGATGTATCTTGAATCTCTCTCTCTTAGAAGCACATGGCAATGGTTCCCCAACTTGGATCAAGTTGGAATCCCTAGCACAAAGAAACACACACATCAAAAGGTTCTATTTACAAATCAAATAATGGACAAGAGGGAGTTTAGAATATGGTCCTTTCAATGTTCATCTTCAAGCTTTAAGCATTCTAAAGGCATGAGGCCTAGTTGCTCTTTGACATTTATAGCGCTCTAAAGGCATGAGGCCTAGTTGCTCTTTGACTCCATTTTGCATAGGGAAGGTCCTAAAGTCTAAGTCCTTTTGTCCATTTTTTGCATTTGGTTCACAACAATCAAACAAAACACAAACACAAAAGTATATACACAATTATTGTGCTCAAGTGAGCAAAAAGGCAAATTGCATTAACATAAACATGTGCTCAAGTGAGCAAAGGAAAAAGCAAATGGACAATATGTGCAAGAATAGTAAATTTCATAAAAGTAAAGAGAAAAACTAAATGTTAATGGTTAATGATTAGTGTTAGTAGTTAGTGTGCCATAAGGCAAATTTAGCGCTATGTTAAGCAATCGTAATTGGACTTATGTAGAAGTCACAACTATCTGAGGCCGGTCAATAATAATGTAGGCAACAACACAAGTTAGAAATCTTGATTAGTGAACCAAGTTCCAACAACTTGCCATGCCAAAAAGAAGAAGAGAATTGATCTTGTATTGGTTTAAGCCTTTTGCATGTTTAGGAAACAACCTAACCTCAATGCAAAGCCATTCACTTAATCAATTGATCAAGATGAATTAGATTTGAATCAAGGAAGATTAAGTCTCCCTAATCAATGCTAACTTATCAACCTTCAACTCATTGATCAAAAAGGAAAAAAAAAGAAGGAGATGAATAATGGAAAAGAAATGGAAAGAATAAAGTGCATAAAGTGAAATAGAATGTACCAATCCATGTGTGTTGACCAAATGACATTGAAAGTCAAAGTCAAATAATGAGAAACCAGAAATGAGATGAAGATTGGAGGTCAAACAATAAGCAAACTATTTTTGGCATTTTTTAATATTAAAATAAACTTGAATTAAAATAAAACAAAGGTCAAACTTCAAAATCACTTCAAATCAACCTTCAAAGGTCCCAGTGATTTATCCCAAGTTCAACAAGGTCAAACAAAGTTTGACAAAAAAATTCAGCATTTTTAAAAGTCAAAAACTATTTTTAATCAATTAAAAATGAATAAAAATAACCTAATTAAACTAAAATCTCAAATCAATTAAAAAATTGATGAGAATATTTTTCATAGATCCATCATTATTCAAATAGGTTAGGAAAATATTTTTGTATTTTTTGAATATCAAAAACTATTTAAAATGAATTAAAAATAACCAGAAAATAAAAAATTCACAAAAAATATCAAATGACAAAATAAAAAATATTAAAAATCAAAATTAGAAACTAGAAATTATTTGGAGAAGAATGCAATTGGTCCCATATTTTTTGGAATTAAAACGAAGAAGATATGAATTTTTGAAGATAATGGAAATAAAAGAAATAAAATAAAAAATTAGGAAAATAAAAAAAACCAGGAGCGTCTGATGGAGCTCATTAATTGACGTGGCAACATCTAATGGTCCAGAAGCGCGTTTCCACGGTAGGCCAAAGTCCACGCGTAACACAATGAATTATTAAAAGTCATAAGAAGCAAAGGTCAGGATTAGATCTGGAAATCAGATCCAATGGTTCATAATGCATTTGGCAAGGGGACGGTGACTGGAGCCACCGTCTTCTCCGGTGAACATGAAGATTCCGTTGACATTTGCAAGTTTCAAAAGCTTAACCAAAATACACGATCCATACATCATTGGAAAGTTGGGGTGATGTATATCACCCCTGTACCATTGGTTTCTCCTCTAGATCCTCATAGAGAGAGAAATCAGAGAGAGAAAATCATGGTGCTCATACTGAACTTCATGGATTTCAACAATTGAGCACTCAAAACAATTGCCTCTATGAAGAGGACTTCAGCCAACACAATATCCAAGCAAATAGGTCAAGAAATAGTGAGTTTCGAACAAAAAACCAGTTGGAGAGAACCTTTGACTTGTGGTGATCTGAGCTTGCTTCCTTGCTTCCTTTGGCCAAACAGAAGTACAATGGACTAGAAATTCAATCAGATTTTGTTGAATTTCAGATCTGAAAAATTTGAATGAAAATGAAATAGTTCCTTTGGTGAGAGGTTTGGTTTTCAGTTCAGCAACATTTCAGGTTGCTTCATGGATGAAAATTGAATGGAATGATGCCTCTATTTATAGCCAAGCATGGTGCAAGCAATGAGAAATCCGTGTGTGCATGGCAAGTGGATACTCTTTGCATGGGCTTGCATGATCATGTAAAAGGCCCAAATTCAATGCCAAATGCAATCTGCAGTGTAATTGAGCTGAAATGGACGTGATATTGGTAATGCACAAGCTTGTGTAATGAGTTTCAACATGTTATGCACAATTATGCCTAAAACTTCTCCTCTTCGAAAATGCCTTTTGCCAAATCCAAACATGAGCATGTGAGTAATGGTTGGAAAGGTCTTGATGTAAGGACCAAATGTTATGTTGGGTAAAAATCCATTTGAAGTGTGGAAATTAGTGAATTTTGAGTTTAAAGTGTAAGGTGCAAAACATGTAAAGGCAAGGTTTCCAAATTTGGACAATGTTCAAGCCCCTCTGTTTTGATGATGCAAGCCCCAAATGACAAAAACCTCTAAGACAAAAATGTTGTAGATCTTTTCAAGACAATCAAAATGGACTTAAAGTTTGCATCTTTGGATTTTTGATGAAAGAGTTATGGGCACTTGAAGTTGGACTTTTTTGCCTTTCAATGCATTTGGTCCAAAGTGACCTATAATGTTTTGCATTATCACATGTATTACCTTTCAGATTTTGAAGTTTTGTTCAACATAACATTTGAAGTAGACATCTTAAGCTTTCCAATGCATTTGATCCCACCTCAAAATCATAAAAAATGAATGAGTTATGTTATTGGGAAGTTAACCCAAAATTAGGGTTTTAGTCAAAATGACCTATAATGTATTGGAATTGGAGATGACCTTCCAAACTTCAAATCAATTTTCTATGAACATTAAAGTTGTTCATATTGTCCTTAAGAACATATTTGCTTTTGGGATCATCTCCATTTGACCAACACATAAAAAGTTAGGTCTCAGATCATTTCAAAATAATCAGATGGATTGACTGATCAACTTCTCAAGTCTACAACTCATATCTTGATAAATTGCTGATTGAGAACACTCAAATAAGTTCAAATGTGCATGAAATAATGAGTTAAACAACTTCCCTTGATTGTATTTGATTATGGGTTTAGGTTGCTTCAAGAGTAAGGCATTGTGGATGATCAGATGAATTAGGGTTTCCTTGGGAAACAAACCTGAAACCCCTTGACTTGCTTTGATCAAAATGATGAATTGAGATGCTAGGGAGGCATATTTTATGGATTAGAGCTTTGGGAACCATTTCCATGTTTTCTTTCCTCTTTTCTTGGCCCTATCTTTGCACCCATGATCTCCTTGAAGCTTTTGACCTTGTGATTGCTCAAGCTACAAACAAGAAATGTTAGTGACATATTGTTGTGATTTTGGTTAATAAACAAAATAAGAAAAGCAATAATAAACAATTCAAGCATGCTTGGTGATCTCAAACCACTCACAAGAGGTCCCACCCAAAGGTAAGGGAAACCGAGATGCTTATGATCCTTGAGGTAAATCAAATGCAATGTTATGATGCCATGAGGGATCCTAGGGTCAAAATTGGGGTCTTACAGAGCTGTTTGTTTTTGCATATTCCATTGGTGATACACTCTAATTTTGTTTGGTTACCTTTGTTAAGCTATCACTTGGCTTATATATAGTAATCATGTTATTTGAGCTTATTACCTTTTTTAATCTATCAATCAGTTGATAGAAGGTAGTAGTTCCCTTTACTTTTGATTGGATACCTTTGTTAACCTATCACTTGGCTGATAGTTGGTAATCACTTTGTTTGAGCATATTACCTTTGTTAAGCTATCACTCGGATGATAATAGGTAATAGTTCCTTTTACTTTTGATTAGTTACCTTTGTTAAACTATCACTTGGCTGGTTGTTGGTAATCATTCTGTTTGAGCTCATTACCTTTGTTAAGCTATCACTCGGCTGATAATAGGTAATGTCCTCTCCTAACGGAGCAGGATTTTTCCCTGTTAATGATTGCTTTTCCTCGGCGAAATATTTCTTTGTTAAGCCTTCCCCGTTGGGTCTTTAGTTCGTTTTCTAACCATGCATCGGTTTTTTTTAGCTTTTCCTGTTCCCCTTCTGGAATTTTGTCTGTCCCTGCCTGAGTACCCCTTTGGAATATGTCATTCCCATGCGAGATTTCAGTCTCCTCTCATCTCTAGCAGTTCTTTGTCTCTCGTGGCTCTCTATTGCCCACATAGATATTTGTTTGCATCTATATCATATCGTATTCATCTTGCAGTATCTTAGGACCAAAAATTGGGTCTTTAATCCTATCGAGACGAATATTTCAACCTTCATATCTTCAAATTGAATAAACTTAAATAGGGGCATCTATCATACCCTAATTTTTTACCCTAGTATCCCACACCTGGTTTGCATATTTTTCATACAAACAAGGTCACATATTGACCCTTCCTTAATCCATCTTTGGGTTTGCTTCTTACAGAGATCATCAACCACCTCTTCGTTAGTGTTTTACATTTGTCTTTATAGTTTATAGCATATCTAACAACTAGTCAAAATACCAAAAATATTTGTTGTTTCCCTTAAGTTTATTGTGCAAGGTAGGGATCCTCAAATCAAAAGCATCTCAAAGTTTGGTGACTTACTTCTCAAGGAAAGTCAAAGGTTCGTGTGTTTATTTCCATGCCTTCTTCAACAAGCAACTTCAAGCTTTGAGCAATTTAATCAAGAGAAAATCAAGGACACCTTATTTTGAGCTCATATGATCACCCATGTTCTTTGAAGTGCAACGAAGATTCAAGTACACAAGCTTGTTCCAAGTGGTTTGACCTAAAAGTCAACATTTTGAAGTCAAAGTTCCAAATATCACAACTCCTTCAATTCTCAACATTTTTGAATTCCCCTGTTTGAAATTGACTCTTCTCAACATCCTCTATAACTTCCCTTTACATGATAAGAGACAATTATGCTTGTAAGATCATTAAAAGTTTGGAAACATTATAAGTAATTTATGGACTACGTGAAATTTGATCTATTTTCAAGTGACTTTTTACCAAGTTTCAAAGATCATAACTTCTTTAGTTTTCAGCATATAGAGCTGTTTGTGTTTGCATATGCCATTGGTGATACACTCTAATTTTGTTTGGTTACCTTTGTTCAGTTATCACTTGGCTGGTAGTTGGTAATCATTTTGTTTGAGCTTATTACCTTTGTTAAGCTATCACTCGGTTGATAGTAGGTAGTAGTTCCTTTTACTTTTGATTGGTTACCTTTGTTAAGCTATCACTTGGCTGATAGTTGGTAATCATTTTGTTTGAGCATATTACCTTTGTTAAAGCTATCACTCTGCTGATAGTAGGTAATAGTTCCTTTTACTTTTGATTGGTTACCTTTGTTAAGTTATCACTTAGCTGGTTGTTGGTAATCATTCTGTTTGAGCTTATTACCTTTGTTAAGCTATCACTTGGCTGGTTGTTGGTAATCCTTATGTTTGAGCTTATTACCTTTGTTAAGCTATCACTCGGCTGATACTAGGTAATGTCCTCTCCTAACAGAGTCCGGGTTTTTCCCTATTAATGATTGGTTTTCCTCGGAGAAGTATTTCTTTGTTAAGCCTTCCCCGTTGGGTCTTTAGTTCGTTTTCTAACCATGCATCGGTTATTTTTTTAGCTTTTCCTGTTCCCCTTCTGGAATTTTTTATGTCCCTGCCTGGGTATCCCTTTGGAATATGTCATTCCCATGCGGGATTTCCGTCTCCTCTCATCTCTAGCAGTTCTTTGTCTCTCGTGGCTCTCTATTGCCCACATATATATTTATTTCCATTCATATCATACCATATACATCTTGCAGTATCTTAGGGCCAAAAATTGGGTCTTTAATATTTAAGTCTCTCCAATCTTGTCATGACGAATATTTCAACCTTCATATCTCCAAATTGAAGAAGCTTAAATAGGGGCATCTATCATACCCTAATTTTTAACCCTAATATCCCACATCTCATTTGCATATTTTTCATACAAACAAGGTCACATATTGGCCCTTCCCCAATCCATCTATGGGTTTGCTTCTTACAGAGATCATTAACCACCTCTTTGTTAGTGTTTTACTTTTATGTTTATAGTACATTACATATCTAACCACTAGTCAAAATACCAAAAACATTTCTTGTTTCCCTTAAGTTTATTGTGCAAGGTTGGGATCCTTAAATCAAAAGCATCTCAAAGTTTGGTGACTTACTTGTCAAGGAAAGTCAAAGGTTCATGTGTTTATTTCCATGCCTTCTTCAACAAGCAACTTCAAGCTTTGAGAAATTTAAACAAGAGAAAATCAAGGACACCTTATCTTGAGCTAATATGGTCACCCATGTGCTTTGAAGTGCAAGGAAATTTCAAGTACACAAGCTTGTTCCAAGTGGTTTGACCTAAAAGTCAACATTTTGAAGTCAAAGTTCCAAATATCACAACTCCTTCAATTCTCAACAACCTCTATAACTTATCTTTACATGATAAGAGACAATTATGCTTGTAAGATCATTAAAAATTTGGAGACATTATAAGTAATTTATGGACTACGTGAAATTTGACCTATTTTCAAGTGACTTTTTGCCAAGTTTCAAAGATCATAAATTATTCAATTGTCAACATATATAGATGTTTGTTTTTGCATATGCCATTGGTGATACACTCTATTTTTTTTTGGTTAACTTTGTTAAGCTATCACTTGGCTGATAGTTGGTAATCATTTTGTTTAAGCATATTACCTTTGTTATGCTATTAATTGGTTGATAGTAGGTAATAGTTCCTTTTACTTTTCATTGGTTACTTTTGTTAAGATATCACTTGGTTGGTTCTTGGTAATCATTTTGTTTGAGCTTATTACCTTTGTTAAGTTATCACTCGGCTGAAAGCAGGTAATGTCCTCTCCTAACGGACTAAGGGTATTTTCCTATTAATGATTGCTTTTCCTCTGCGAAGTCTTGCTTTGTTAAGCCTTCCCCTTTGGGTCTTTAGTTCGTTTTCTAACATGCATCGGTTATTTTTTAGCTTTTCCTGTTCCCCTTGTGGAATTTTGTATGTCCCTTCCTAGGTACCCCTTTGGAATATGCCATTCCCATGCGGGATTTCAGTCTCCTCTCATCTCTAGCAGTTCTTTGTCTCTCGTGGCTCTCTATTGCCCACATATATATTTGTTTGCATTCATATCATATCATATACATCTTGCAGTATCTTAGGGCCAAAAATTGGGTCTTTAATATTTAAGTCTCTCCAATCTTGTCGAGACGAATATTTCAATCTTCATATCTCCAAATTGAAGAAACCTAAATAGGGGCATCTATCATACCATAATTTTTAACCCTAATTTCCCACATCTCATTTTCATATTTTTCATACAAACAAGGTCACATATTGGCCCTTCCCCAATCCATCTTTGGGTTTGCTTCTTACAGAGATCATTAACCACCTCTTTGTTAGTGTTTTACCTTTGTGTTTATAGTTCATTACATATCTAACCACTAGTCAAAATACCAAAAATATTTCTTGTTTCCTTTAAGTTTATTGTGCAAGGTTAGGATCCTTAAATCAAAAGCATCTCAAAGTTAGGTGACTTACTTGTCAAGGAAAGTCAAAGGTTCATGTGTTTATTTCCATGCCTTCTTCAACAAGCAACTTCGAGCTTTGAGCAATTTAAACAAGAGAAAATCAAGGACACCTTATCTTGAGCTCATATGGTCACCCATGTTCTTTGAAGTGCAACGAAGATTCAAGTACACAAGCTTGTTCCAAGTGGTTTGACCTAAAAGTCAACATTTTGAAGTCAAAGTTCCAAATATCACAACTCCTTCAATTCTCAACATTTTTGAATTCCCCTATTTGAAATTGACTCTTCTCAACATCCTCTATAACTTCCCTTTACATGATAAGAGACAATTATGCTTGTAAGATCATTAAAAGTTTGGAAACATTATAAGTAATTTATGGACTACGTGAAATTTCATCTATTTTCAAGTGACTTTTTACCAAGTTTCAAAGATCATAACTTCTTCAGTTTTCAGCATATAGAGCTGTTTGTGTTTGCATATGCCATTGGTGATACACTCTAATTTTGTATGGTTACCTTTGTTCAGTTATCACTTGGCTGGTAGTTGGTAATCATTTTGTTTGAGCTTATTACCTTTGTTAAGCTATCACTCGGTTGATAGTAGGTAGTAGTTCCTTTTACTTTTGATTGGTTACCTTTGTTAAGCTATCACTTGGCCGATAGTTGAAAATCATTTTGTTTGAGCATATTACCTTTGTTAAAGCTATCACTCTACTGATAGTAGGTAATAGTTCCTTTTACTTTTGATTGGTTACCTTTGTTAAGTTATCACTTAGCTGGTTGTTGGTAATCATTCTGTTTGAGCTTATTACCTTTGTTAAGCTATCACTCGGCTGATAGTAGGTAATGTCCTTTCCTAACGGAGTCAAGGTTTTTCCCGGTTAATGATTGCTTTTCCTCGGCGAAGTCTCGCTTTTTGAAGCCTTCCCCGTAGGGTCTTCAGTTCATTTTCTAAACATGCATCGTTTATTTTTTAGCTTTTCCTTTTCCCCCTGTTGAATTTTGTATGTCCCTGCCTGGGTATCCCTTTGGAATATGTCATTCCCATGCGGGATTTCCGTCTCCTCTCATCTCTAGCAGTTCTTTGTCTCTCGTGGCTCTCTATTGCCCACATATATATATTTGTTTCCATTCATATCCTACCATATACATCTTGCAGTATCTTAGGGCCAAAAATTGGGTCTTTAATATTTAAGTCTCTCCAATCTTGTCAAGACGAATATTTCAACCTTCATATCTCCAAATTGAAGAAACTTAAATAGGGGCATCTATCATACCCTAATTTTTAACCCTAATATACCACATCTCATTTGCATATTTTTCATACAAACAAGGTCACATATTGGCCCCTCCCCAATCCATCTATGGGTTTGCTTCTTACAGAGATCATTAACCACCTCTTTGTTAGTGTTTTACTTTTGTGTTTATAGTACATTACATATCTAACCACTAGTCAAAATACCAAAAACATTTCTTGTTTCCCTTAAGTTTATTGTGCAAGGTTCGGATCCTTAAATCAAAAGCATCTCAAAGTTTGGTGACTTACTTGTCAAGGAAAGTCAAAGGTTCATGTGTTTATTTCCATGCCTTCTTCAACAAGCAACTTCAAGCTTTGAGAAATTTAAACAAGAGAAAATCAAGGACACCTTATCTTGAGCTAATATGGTCACCCATGTGCTTTGAAGTGCAAGGAAATTTCAAGTACACAACTTTGTTCCAAGTGGTTTGACCTAAAAGTCAACATTTTGAAGTCAAAGTTCCAAATATCACAACTCCTTCAATTCTCAACATCCTCTATAGGTTATCTTTACATGATAAGAGACAATTATGCTTGTAAGATCATTAAAAGTTTGGAGACATTATAAGTAATTTATGGACTACGTGAAATTTGACCTATTTTCAAGTGACTTTTTGCCAAGTTTCAAAGATCATAAATTATTCAATTGTCAACATATATAGATGTTTGTTTTTGCATATGCCATTGGTGATACACTCTATTTTTTTTTGGTTAACTTTGTTAAGCTATCACTTGGCTGATAGTTGGTAATCATTTTGTTTAAGCATATTACCTTTGTTATGCTATCACTTGGTTGATAGTAGGTAATAGTTCCTTTTACTTTTCATTGGTTACTTTTGTTAAGATATCACTTGGTTGGTTCTTGGTAATCATTTTGTTTGAGCTTATTACCTTTGTTAAGTTATCACTCGGCTGAAAGCAGGTAATGTCCTCTCCTAACGGACTAAGGGTATTTTCCTATTAATGATTGCTTTTCCTCTGCGAAGTCTTGCTTTGTTAAGCCTTCCCCTTTGGGTCTTTAGTTCGTTTTCTAACATGCATCGGTTATTTTTTAGCTTTTCCTGTTCCCCTTGTGGAATTTTGTATGTCCCTTCCTAGGTACCCCTTTGGAATATGCCATTCCCATGCGGGATTTCAGTCTCCTCTCATCTCTAGCAGTTCTTTGTCTCTCGTGGCTCTCTATTGCCCACATATATATTTGTTTGCATTCATATCATATCATATACATCTTGCAGTATCTTAGGGCCAAAAATTGGGTCTTTAATATTTAAGTCTCTCCAATCTTGTCGAGACGAATATTTCAATCTTCATATCTCCAAATTGAAGAAACCTAAATAGGGGCATCTATCATACCATAATTTTTAACCCTAATTTCCCACATCTCATTTTCATATTTTTCGTACAAACAAGGTCACATATTGGCCCTTCCCCAATCCATCTTTGGGTTTGCTTCTTACAGAGATCATTAACCACCTCTTTGTTAGTGTTTTACCTTTGTGTTTATAGTTCATTACATATCTAACCACTAGTCAAAATACCAAAAATATTTCTTGTTTCCTTTAAGTTTATTGTGCAAGGTTGGGATCCTTAAATCAAAAGCATCTCAAAGTTTGGTGACTTACTTGTCAAGGAAAGTCAAAGGTTCATGTGTTTATTTCCATGCCTTCTTCAACAAGCAACTTCGAGCTTTGAGCAATTTAAACAAGAGAAAATCAAGGACACCTTATCTTGAGCTCATATGGTCACCCATGTTCTTTGAAGTGCAACGAAGATTCAAGTACACAAGCTTGTTCCAAGTGGTTTGACCTAAAAGTCAACATTTTGAAGTCAAAGTTCCAAATATCACAACTCCTTCAATTCTCAACATTTTTGAATTCCCCTATTTGAAATTGACTCTTCTCAACATCCTCTATAACTTCCCTTTACATGATAAGAGACAATTATGCTTGTAAGATCATTAAAAGTTTGGAAACATTATAAGTAATTTATGGACTACGTGAAATTTCATCTATTTTCAAGTGACTTTTTACCAAGTTTCAAAGACCATAACTTCTTCAGTTTTCAGCATATAGAGTTGTTTGTGTTTGCATATGCCATTGGTGATACACTCTAATTTTGTATGGTTACCTTTGTTCAGTTATCACTTGGCTGGTAGTTGGTAATCATTTTGTTTGAGCTTATTACCTTTGTTAAGCTATCACTCGGTTGATAGTAGGTAGTAGTTCCTTTTACTTTTGATTGGTTACCTTTGTTAAGCTATCACTTGGCCGATAGTTGAAAATCATTTTGTTTGAGCATATTACCTTTGTTAAAGCTATCACTCTGCTGATAGTAGGTAATAGTTCCTTTTACTTTTGATTGGTTACCTTTGTTAAGTTATCACTTAGCTGGTTGTTGGTAATCATTCTGTTTGAGCTTATTACCTTTGTTAAGCTATCACTCGGCTGATAGTAGGTAATGTCCTTTCCTAACGGAGTCAAGGTTTTTCCCGGTTAATGATTGCTTTTCCTCGGCGAAGTCTCGCTTTTTGAAGCCTTCCCCGTAGGGTCTTTAGTTCATTTTCTAAACATGCATCGTTTATTTTTTAGCTTTTCCTTTTCCCCCTGTTGAATTTTGTATGTCCCTGCCTGGGTATCCCTTTGGAATATGTCATTCCCATGCGGGATTTCCGTCTCCTCTCATCTCTAGCAGTTCTTTGTCTCTCGTGGCTCTCTATTGCCCACATATATATATTTGTTTCCATTCATATCCTACCATATACATCTTGCAGTATCTTAGGGCCAAAATTGGGTCTTTAATATTTAAGTCTCTCCAATCTTGTCAAGACGAATATTTCAACCTTCATATCTCCAAATTGAAGAAACTTAAATAGGGGCATCTATCATACCCTAATTTTTAACCCTAATATACCATATCTCATTTGCATATTTTTCATACAAACAAGGTCACATATTGGCCCCTCCCCAATCCATCTATGGGTTTGCTTCTTACAGAGATCATTAACCACCTCTTTGTTAGTGTTTTACTTTTGTGTTTATAGTACATTACATATCTAACCACTAGTCAAAATACCAAAAACATTTCTTGTTTCCCTTAAGTTTATTGTGCAAGGTTCGGATCCTTAAATCAAAAGCATCTCAAAGTTTGGTGACTTACTTGTCAAGGAAAGTCAAAGGTTCATGTGTTTATTTCCATGCCTTCTTCAACAAGAAACTTCAAGCTTTGAGAAATTTAAACAAGAGAAAATCAAGGACACCTTATCTTGAGCTAATATGGTCACCCATGTGCTTTGAAGTGCAAGGAAATTTCAAGTACACAACTTTGTTCCAAGTGGTTTGACCTAAAAGTCAACATTTTGAAGTCAAAGTTCCAAATATCACAACTCCTTCAATTCTCAACATCCTCTATAGGTTATCTTTACATGATAAGAGACAATTATGCTTGTAAGATCATTAAAAGTTTGGAGACATTATAAGTAATTTATGGACAACGTGAAATTTGACCTATTTTCAAGTGACTTTTTGCCAAGTTTCAAAGATCATAAATTATTCAATTGTCAACATATATAGATGTTTGTTTTTGCATATGCCATTGGTGATACACTCTATTTTTTTTTTGGTTAACTTTGTTAAGCTATCACTTGGCTGATAGTTGGTAATCATTTTGTTTAAGCATATTACCTTTGTTATGCTATCACTTGGTTGATAGTAGGTAATAGTTCCTTTTACTTTTCATTGGTTACTTTTGTTAAGATATCACTTGGTTGGTTCTTGGTAATCATTTTGTTTGAGCTTATTACCTTTGTTAAGTTATCACTCGGCTGAAAGCAGGTAATGTCCTCTCCTAACGGACTAAGGGTATTTTCCTATTAATGATTGCTTTTCCTCTGCGAAGTCTTGCTTTGTTAAGCCTTCCCCTTTGGGTCTTTAGTTCGTTTTCTAACATGCATCGGTTATTTTTTAGCTTTTCCTGTTCCCCTTGTGGAATTTTGTATGTCCCTTCCTAGGTACCCCTTTGGAATATGCCATTCCCATGCGGGATTTCAGTCTCCTCTCATCTCTAGCAGTTCTTTGTCTCTCGTGGCTCTCTATTGCCCACATATATATTTGTTTGCATTCATATCATATCATATACATCTTGCAGTATCTTAGGGCCAAAAATTGGGTCTTTAATATTTAAGTCTCTCCAATCTTGTCGAGACGAATATTTCAATCTTCATATCTCCAAATTGAAGAAACCTAAATAGGGGCATCTATCATACCATAATTTTTAACCCTAATTTCCCACATCTCATTTTCATATTTTTCATACAAACAAGGTCACATATTGGCCCTTCCCCAATCCATCTTTGGGTTTGCTTCTTACAGAGATCATTAACCACCTCTTTGTTAGTGTTTTACCTTTGTGTTTATAGTTCATTACATATCTAACCACTAGTCAAAATACCAAAAATATTTCTTGTTTCCTTTAAGTTTATTGTGCAAGGTTAGGATCCTTAAATCAAAAGCATCTCAAAGTTAGGTGACTTACTTGTCAAGGAAAGTCAAAGGTTCATGTGTTTATTTCCATGCCTTCTTCAACAAGCAACTTCGAGCTTTGAGCAATTTAAACAAGAGAAAATCAAGGACACCTTATCTTGAGCTCATATGGTCACCCATGTTCTTTGAAGTGCAACGAAGATTCAAGTACACAAGCTTGTTCCAAGTGGTTTGACCTAAAAGTCAACATTTTGAAGTCAAAGTTCCAAATATCACAACTCCTTCAATTCTCAACATTTTTGAATTCCCCTATTTGAAATTGACTCTTCTCAACATCCTCTATAACTTCCCTTTACATGATAAGAGACAATTATGCTTGTAAGATCATTAAAAGTTTGGAAACATTATAAGTAATTTATGGACTACGTGAAATTTCATCTATTTTCAAGTGACTTTTTACCAAGTTTCAAAGATCATAACTTCTTCAGTTTTCAGCATATAGAGCTGTTTGTGTTTGCATATGCCATTGGTGATACACTCTAATTTTGTATGGTTACCTTTGTTCAGTTATCACTTGGCTGGTAGTTGGTAATCATTTTGTTTGAGCTTATTACCTTTGTTAAGCTATCACTCGGTTGATAGTAGGTAGTAGTCCCTTTTACTTTTGATTGGTTACCTTTGTTAAGCTATCACTTGGCCGATAGTTGAAAATCATTTTGTTTGAGCATATTACCTTTGTTAAAGCTATCACTCTGCTGATAGTAGGTAATAGTTCCTTTTACTTTTGATTGGTTACCTTTGTTAAGTTATCACTTAGCTGGTTGTTGGTAATCATTCTGTTTGAGCTTATTACCTTTGTTAAGTTATCACTCGGCTGATAGTAGGTAATGTCCTTTCCTAACGGAGTCAAGGTTTTTCCCGGTTAATGATTGCTTTTCCTCGGCGAAGTCTCGCTTTTTGAAGCCTTCCCCGTAGGGTCTTTAGTTCATTTTCTAAACATGCATCGTTTATTTTTTAGCTTTTCCTTTTCCCCCTGTTGAATTTTGTATGTCCCTGCCTGGGTATCCCTTTGGAATATGTCATTCCCATGCGGGATTTCCGTCTCCTCTCATCTCTAGCAGTTCTTTGTCTCTCGTGGCTCTCTATTGCCCACATATATATATATTTGTTTCCATTCATATCCTACCATATACATCTTGCAGTATCTTAGGGCCAAAAATTGGGTCTTTAATATTTAAGTCTCTCCAATCTTGTCAAGACGAATATTTCAACCTTCATATCTCCAAATTGAAGAAACTTAAATAGGGGCATCTATCATACCCTAATTTTTAACCCTAATATACCACATCTCATTTGCATATTTTTCATACAAACAAGGTCACATATTGGCCCCTCCCCAATCCATCTATGGGTTTGCTTCTTACAGAGATCATTAACCACCTCTTTGTTAGTGTTTTACTTTTGTGTTTATAGTACATTACATATCTAACCACTAGTCAAAATACCAAAAACATTTCTTGTTTCCCTTAAGTTTATTGTGCAAGGTTCGGATCCTTAAATCAAAAGCATCTCAAAGTTTGGTGACTTACTTGTCAAGGAAAGTCAAAGGTTCATGTGTTTATTTCCATGCCTTCTTCAACAAGCAACTTCAAGCTTTGAGAAATTTAAACAAGAGAAAATCAAGGACACCTTATCTTGAGCTAATATGGTCACCCATGTGCTTTGAAGTGCAAGGAAATTTCAAGTACACAACTTTGTTCCAAGTGGTTTGACCTAAAAGTCAACATTTTGAAGTCAAAGTTCCAAATATCACAACTCCTTCAATTCTCAACATCCTCTATAGGTTATCTTTACATGATAAGAGACAATTATGCTTGTAAGATCATTAAAAGTTTGGAGACATTATAAGTAATTTATGGACTACGTGAAATTTGACCTATTTTCAAGTGACTTTTTGCCAAGTTTCAAAGATCATAAATTATTCAATTGTCAACATATATAGATGTTTGTTTTTGCATATGCCATTGGTGATACACTCTATTTTTTTTTTGGTTAACTTTGTTAAGCTATCACTTGGCTGATAGTTGGTAATCATTTTGTTTAAGCATATTACCTTTGTTATGCTATCACTTGGTTGATAGTAGGTAATAGTTCCTTTTACTTTTCATTGGTTACTTTTGTTAAGATATCACTTGGTTGGTTCTTGGTAATCATTTTGTTTGAGCTTATTACCTTTGTTAAGTTATCACTCGGCTGAAAGCAGGTAATGTCCTCTCCTAACGGACTAAGGGTATTTTCCTATTAATGATTGCTTTTCCTCGGCGAAGTATTTCTTTGTTAAGCTTTCCCTGTTGGGTCTTTAGTGCGTTTTCTAACCATGCATCGGTTCTTTTTTAGCTTTTCCTTTTCCCCCTGTGGAATTTTGTCTGTCCCTGCCTGGGTATCCCTTTGGAATATGTCATTCCTATGCGGGATTTCAGTCTCCTATCATCTCTAGCAGTTCTTTGTCTCTCGTGGCTCTCTATTTGCCCACATATATATTTGTTTGCATTCATTACATATCATATACATCTTGCAGTATCTTAGGGCCAAAAATTGGGTCTTTAATATATAAGTCTCTCCAATCTTGTCAAGACGAATATTTCAACCTTCATATCTCCAAATTGAAGAAACTTAAATAGGGGCATCTATCATACCTTAAATTTTAACCCTAATATCCCACATCTCATTTGCATATTTTTCATACAAACAAGGTCACATACTGGCCCTTCCCCAATCCATCTATGGGTTTGCTTCTTACAGAGATCATTAACCACCTCTTTGTTAGTGTTTTACCTTTGTGTTTATAGTTCATTACATATCTAACCACTAGTCAAAATACCAAAAATATTCCTTGTTTCCCTTAAGTTTATCGTGCAAGGTTGGGATCGTTAAATCAAAAGCATCTCAAAGTTTGGTGACTTACTTGTCAAGGAAAGTCAAAGGTTCATGTGTTTATTCCCTTGCCTTCTTGAACAAGCAACTTCAAGCTTTGAGCAATTTAAACAAGAGAAAATCAAGGACACCTTATCTTGAGCTCATATGGTCACCCATGTGCTTTGAAGTGCAAGTAAATTTCAAGTACACAAGCTTGTTCCAAGTGGTTTGACCTAAAAGTCACCATTTTGAAGTCAAAGTTCCAAATATCACAACTCCTTCAATTCTCAAAAATTTTGAATTCCCCTATTTGAAATTGACTCTTCTCAACATCCTCTATAACTTATCTTTACATGATAAGAGACAACTATGCTTGTAAGATCATTAAAAGTTTGGAGAGATTATAAGTAATTTATGGACTACGTGAAATTTGACCTATTTTCAACTGACTTTTTGCCAAATTTCAGAGATCATAACTTCTTCAATTTTCAACATATAGAGCTGTTTGTTTTTGCATATGCCATTGGTGATACACTCTAATTTTGTTTGGTTACCTTTGTTAAGCTATCACTTGGCTGATAGTTGGTAATCATTTTATTTGAGCTTATTACCTTTGTTAAGCTATCACTCGGTTGATAGTAGGTAGTAGTTCCTTTTACTTTTGATTGGTTACCTTTGTTAAGCTATCACTTGACTGATAGTTGGTAATCATTTTGTTTAAGCATATTACCTTTGTTAAGCTATCACTCGGCTGATAGTAGGTAATAGTTCCTTCTACTTTTGATTGGTTACCTTTGTTAACCTATCACTTGGCTGGTTGTTGGTAATCCTTATGTTTGAGCTTATTACCTTTGTTAAGCTTTCACTCGGCTGATACTAGGTAATGTCCTCTCCTAACAGAGTCAGGGTTTTTCCGTGTTCATGATTGCTTTTCCTCGGCGAAGTATTTCTTTGTTAAGTCTTCCCCGTTGGGTCTTTAGTTCGTTTTCTAACCATGCATCGGTTATTTTTTAGCTTTTCCTTTTCCCCCTGTGGAATTTTGTTTGTCCCTGCCTGGGTATCCCTTTGGAATATGTCATTCCCATGCGGGATTTTAGTCTCCTCTCATCTCTAGTAGTTCTTTGTCTCTCGTGGCTCTCTATTGCCCACATATATATTTGTTTGCATTCATATCATATCATATACATCTTGCAGTATCTTAGGGCCAAAAATTGGGTCTTTAATATTTAAGTCTCTCCAATCTTGTCGAGACGAATATTTCAACCTTCATATCTCCAAATTGAAGAAACTTAAATAGGGGCATCTATCATACCCTATATTTTAACCCTAATATCCCACATCTCATTTGCATATTTTCCATACAAACAAGGTCACATATTGTCCCTTCCCCAATCCATCTTTGGGTTTTCTTCTTACAAAGATCATTAACCACCTCTTTGTTAGTGTTTTTCCTTTGTGTTTATAGTTCATTGCATATCTAACCACTAGTCAAAATACCAAAAATATTTCTTGTTTCCCTTAAGTTTATTGTGCAAGGTTGGGATCCTTAAATTAAAAGCATCTCAAAGTTTGGTGACTTACTTCTCAAGGAAAGTCAAAGGTTCATGTGTTTATTTCCATGCCTTCTTCAACAACCAACTTCAAGCTTTGAGCAATTTAATCAATAGAAAATTAAGGACACCTTATCTTGATTTCATATGATCACCAATGTGCTTTGAAGTTCAAGGAAATTCCAAGTACACAAACTTGTTCGAAGTGGTTTGACCTAAATGTCAATATTTTGAAGTCACAGTTCCAAAGATCACAACTCCTTCAATTCTCAACATTTTTGAATGCCCCTTTTCGCAATTGACTCTTCTCAGCATCCTCTAAAACTTCTTTTTACATGATAAGAGCGAATTATTCTTGGAAGATCATCAAACGTTTGGAGACATTTTAGGTCATTTCTGGACTTAGTGAAATTTGACCTATTTTCAAGTGACTGTTTGCCAAGTTTCAAAGATCATAACTTATACAATTATCAACATATAGGGATGATTCTTTTTGCATAGTGCCATTGGTGATACACTCTACAAGTTTTCTTCAAAGACCAAGGCCAAATTATGCTTGGAAAGCCATGGAATTCATTGGGACATTATAGGTCATTTTCACCCATGAAGCACTTAAATTTTTCTAAGTTATTGAACCATTATTTTATGCCAACTTCAACACACTATAACTTTGTCCTCAAACATAAAAATGCAAACTTTCTTGTCTCTTTGTGATCTTGGCCATGATGTTAACATATTCCAAAAAGAATTGGCTCAAAAAGCCTATTGAGTAAGATGCCCCATTGAGTTGAACATGGTGATTTGAACTTAAAGAAATCACCATTGCCTGAAATTTGATCATGACTAATCTAAATTCCAAGCAAAATTAGGAAGTTTTTTGGTCTTAAACATGTTTTAAAAAGTCTCCAGAAGTTCATTAACACCTAAAACACATCATTTGGCTGAGTTTTTATGAATTTTAAGTCACATTTTTCACACACTTGGATCAAATTCGTTTTGACAAATTCTGCATCATTCCATACTTATTTGGATCCAAACACATTCCCCATAAAATGGAGGAAGATATTTCCTTCATTTGCAATCTTTGGAGAGCCAAGAAACCCCTTTTGTAACTTGAAATTTTTTCAGAAAATTTAACTATCGTGTTTTGAGTTTCAGCTTGTTTCAATCCATTTTCTTGATTCCATTAGCTCAATCGACGTCCTCTAAAATTTTTGCAACAATTCCCAAGCTCTAAGACCTTCTGGATTGCTCCACAAGATCGAGCTTCATCAACTTCTGATCACTATCTGGATAAGGTAGTTTTGAGCATCATTTGAACTCAAACAAGATACCACAATGTAGTCCTTCACTCTCTGATGCTTTCCCATAACTTATCTGGTGTTGATTGATCGCGTTTATCATTTAATTTAATTTTTCGTGGCTTGATTGTCTCTGAAACTTCTTTAAAATTCCCTTTGCTCAGTTCACATAAATGAATTTGAGACATGACATTGAATTCGGGATGAGAAGAGGATAACAATGGTGGTGGTCTCATGTATTGAAGTTACCAAACGATGAAAGTCTGGTGAGAGCTTACCGGAGAAGATGACCGGAGTATTTCTCAGGTGGTCTAGGTTTGGACCAGACACGTTGGCATTTTCAAATTTTTTTATTGGTTAAATTCAAACTGGATCCTGTGTTCTTACTGCAGCGTGTTCCATCGTGTTTCTCATTATTTGGAGTGTAGGATCTACCACGACAATTAATGAGGTGTCATCCAATGCTCTTGGTTTTATCTGATTTTAATTATTTTCCTTTTATTAATTTAAATTTCTTTTTTCTTTAAAAATTCGTAGTAATTTCATTTTTTATCCAAAAAATCCCAAAATAATTTCTAAAATTCTCTTTTATATTTCTCCACCTATTTTTTATTTTTCCACATTTTATTTCATTGATTTTCTATTTTTCATAATTTTTCTCTTTTCTCCTTTGTTTTAATTAGTTTAAAAATACTTTTCTGCACTTTTTAATTCTGAAAATTTTATTTTTTGTTTCTCATTTTATTTCCAACCTTTCATAATTTTCTTGGCCATTTATTTGGTGTTTTGAAGGACTTTATGAATTTTTCATTTTATTTACATTTTAAATATCATTTAAAAATACCTTTTATGCATTTTTATTTCATTTAATTGCACTTTAAATTTGTTTTACCTTGTGGACTTCTGTTGGCCTTGGATCATGATGATTTTGCCTTCAAGTATCATCAAACTCAATGGATCTTGGGTGTTGATGGGGTAAAAACCCTAATCCACCAAAATAGATGATTGATTTTGATGTTGACTTGATCAAATTTGTCGTTCAATTTGGGTATGACCTATATGGTTCCCGTTCTTCTTTATCCCTTTCTTTTCCTTTTGGTCAATTTGATGGATTTGAGTCCAACTTGTTCATGATGTGTGGATTGGTGCTTGATGAACTTTCATCATTTCAAATCTACCTTCTAAATGATCATGAATCATTTAAGGTACTTTGGATTGATGCAAGATTTTGTCCTAAGTGTCATGAAATATGGATTAAAGTAATGGACCATCCTCCTAGACTTTGTGCTTGATGATCCCCTATCTTTTTCTTTTCTTACGTGGCTTAGCTTTATAAGGATGATTTACATTTCGTTTCTCTAGCATGTATTAACACAAACGTTATTATTGACCGGCCTCAGATAGTTGTGACTTCTACATAATTCTAATTATGATTGCTTAACATAGCGCAAAATTTCTCCCAAAGGCAAAGGCATTTTTATAAGTGAGATTGTAAGTCTCATATTCCTCACGGTATTATGTGAGAATGTTGCTCCTTTTCCATTTGTGAGAGCTAGTGGCATACTTGTTAATTTTATTCATGTTGGAGCCCTCCTCATGAATGATGTATAAGTTCATATTTTCATTCTTGTGGGTGGATAATTGAGTGTTCTCCAAAAACTGAGCAAAACATCTTTTCATCTTCACTAACATCTTTTACTAACTCTTCAGTTGTATAAACTTCTATTTTAATGTCATTTACTTTATGCCTTTATTTTATGTCATTTACTTTATGCATTTATTTTATGTCATTTACTTTATACTTTATGTTTAGCATTTCATATCATATTGTTTGTGATTATGCCATTTTTTTCTTTGTCCATTTGGACCTTTCTTTTATATCTTTGTAAAGAAGACATTAATAAGGAAAGCACCTAAAAAAAGAAACTTGTTTCCCTTAACTCATGGACTTTGGTTTCTATCCTTGACATCATTATGGAGTTATGGACTTAGAATTAGAATCTTGCTTTTTCTTTGGTACTTGTGACTTGACACCCGGGAATCTATCAGATACCTTTTACTTTAGACTTCTCTGTGAAGACTAGGCTTGGTTACTTTGGTTTCATCTGATGCATGAGTTATTATTTTCTTGCTTGAAACTTAATCCGAAGGAGGGAATTCTTGCTTGACTTATGTCATAAAGCTTTCTATCTCTTGGTTAGATCTTTCTTCTTTAACTTTTACTTTACTGCTTTATGATAGTCTCTCCTTCTCCTCCCCTTCTTTAACTTTCAAAACCTTCTCTCTTTTTTTCAAAACCTTCTTTTTTTTAAAAAAAATTGAACCATTTTCTCAATAAACCTTGACTTTTGTCAAGTTATTTGAAAACCTTATTCCTAATAAATGCTAATTCATCTTAAGCATATTTAGACCAATTTGAAAAGACTAAAAAGGCCTAACTCATTCAAACCATTTTGTGCCCTTGTGTATTTTTCCTTTTAAAATTTTCTCAAGGCATTAGACATGAGTCATTTCCGTAGTTGAGTTATAATTCTCCTATCTCCATAGTATTGATGATAATTCTTTTCTATTTGTAGGAGCTAGTGTCATACTTGTTGATCCTTATCCAAGTTGGAGCCCTTCCCATGATGATGCAAAGTTTTCATACTTGTGCGTGACTAGTTGAGTATTCTCCTTAAAATTACAAAATGTCTTTTTCCATAAAAAAAATGAATCAAAACAAACTCCTTTGTTATTTTTACCACGAACTACGAGGTTTTGATCCTCCATTGCACTTTGTTGGTACATAGGCATGATACTCTAAGAGTCTTGGCAAACACCAAATCATAATAAAAGTGTTGTTTTTCCCATCCCTCCAATCTTTTAACAAACAAAACTTTTTTCAAACAAAAATGTACATATTTTCAAAGAGGTTCCCATGGAGTACCATGGATGTTTAAGATGTTAATACCTTCCATTTGTATAACTAACCCCCAGACCCTTGTTCTTTTTTTGTTAGTTTTATTTTAAAACTTCCTTGGGTTTTGTTTGTACTTTTTCCCTTTTCCTTTGGAAACAATAAAAGCATGGTGGAGACTCTTCCTTTGCGAGTTAAGTTAATCAATAGCTTAATCTCAAAAAATTTATCACTACAGGAAAGTGGCGACTCTACTGGGGAGTAGTCCCTAGCGGGTTAAGTCGATCTTTGTTTTTTGTGTATATATTATGTTTGATGTTGTTTGTTATTGTTTGTTATGTCTGGTACTTGGTGATCTTTGTGTGGTGAGATAAGTCCTATACCCGGACTTGAGAGCTCTTAAAGATAGGAGGGTGATATAGTCATGTTTGGCTTACGTGGAGTTAATCCTTGACTTGAGATCCCCCACTCAATGGAGGCTCCTTTGGGATTATTGGTGTCACACGAGTAGTCGTAGTTGGCATCACTTTTTGCAACCTGGGAGCCCGAGAAGCTGAGGACCTTAACCCATCTTGGCCTTTTAGGACATAGTGCGGTCTTCTCTGCATTTTGCTTTAGTTTTATGATCTTGTTTACCAATGTTTCACTTTCCCTGATTATCAGTTATTGCCTACCATGGAGAAGTAAGCTTATCTTTTGGGTTTACCCGTTTCCGATAGAGTTCCTTTTAGTGGGCATAAGGAATTCTTGAATCTCGGGTTATTGCCTAAGCCATTCATCTGAGGAAGTCTGACATAGATGCCAATCTCACCATCAAAGGAGGTGTCAGAGGGTTGACTTTGATGTTTCTACAGGAAAAGGCATTTTCTTTTTCTAATGTTGGTATCATGTTCGCATTCGAGACTATTCTTTCCTTACTCATCTATAGTTTGGTCATGTTTCCTAATATTGACAATTTTATTGATGTTAATGTTATAAGGATATTCTTGATTGGGAATCCGGTTCCAACTCTGCTCGGTGATACTTATTTCTCCATTCATCTTAGGACTTCTAAAGGAGGTGGAACTATAGTTTATTGTGTGTCTTTACTGTACAAGTGGTTTATTTCACACTTACCGCAGTCTCCTATCTTCCAAGAAAACTAGGATTATTTAAGGTGGTCTCAAAGACTCAAGTCTCTCACCAATGACGACATTACTTGGTACTCTTCTATTTACAACGATGTTGAGATTATTGATAATTGTGGGGAATTCTCTAATGTGCCTCCTCTTAGTACACAAGGAGGAATCAACTACAATCCGTCTTTGGCAAGATGTTAACGTGGGTTCTCTATGAAGGATAAACCTAAACACTTTGTTAGAAGGTTCATTTTTCCAAGAAGGGAAATAAAATCAAGGGTTAAAATCTAGGTTATTGCGTGCTTGGCACAATGTCCATAAGAAGGGAAAAGGTGAACTTTGATTGAGGAATTGTGTAGCTTTGGAGCCTTACACTAGTTGGGTGAAGAAGAGAGCAAAAGAGTTCAAGATGTCATACGCTTATGAAAGACCTATGTCCTTAGTAATGGTCAAATATCCTACTATTAAAGGCATATAGGAGTTGCAAGAGGCTTTGGATTGGATGAAGCAAAAGAGGGGTGATTGGAAAATAAAAATTCACACCTCACACCTTGAGAAAGTAGAATTGCAGAAGCAGTTAAAAGAAAAGGACGACTTGATAGAATTACTCGAGCAATGTGCTGTGAAGAGATCCAGAGGCCAAGAGGATTTAATTTCCTCGAACAGTTCATAATCTACCATCTTCCTACTTTTGGCGTTTGGAAAAGGATTATTGACCAGTTCATGATAGAGAAGGATGTTATGAAGAGAAGCTACGAAAGAGAGATCAAAAGGCTTCGCAAGAAGTGTCAGCTTGGAGTTGGGTCGTCATCGGACATGATTCCGTAGATCTAGTTTATTTTCTCTTATGATCATTGAAATTGTATTTCCGATTGTAATCCTTTTATTTATAAATAAAAATGATATTTTAGTACATTAAAATGTGTTATTATTATGTTTGCAATTCATGTCTTAAAGTTCCTTGCAAAATAAACAATAATTCACATTTGCATTTGCATATCATGCATCATGTTGAATTTTGGTCTTGCTTGGAGCAAGTTCGCCAGGTGTCTTATTCCTTTCTTGGTCTTCATTCAGACAAGTTGTCTCATCAGTACAATACTCGAGATAATTAGTTGAAGAAGATGGACCGCCTAGAGCAAGAGAATCGCGAGCTCCGTGAATAAGTGACAACTTTGAGGGACGGCTACGAAAGGCTTACTACTATGATGGAAGCTTTGGTGGCTGCTCAGAATCAGCCTCCACCTCCTTCAACTATGGTTCAAAGGATCGTGACTTCCGAGATTATGTCTACGCCCGTCTCAGTGGATCCCATCAGTGCTCTGCAGCACCACATGCCTTCTGGTTTCCCTTGGGGCATGTATCCCAACTTTGTGCCAGAGGGGTACCTACCTGAAGTTCCAGTGGCTAAACCTGTGATGTCAGTACCACCTCCCGTGGTTCATGTTGTTCCCTATATTGAAGAACCATTTTTTCACGCTAACCAAAGTGAGACCATTGGTGTTTATGAGAGAATGGACGTGTTCCAAGATCAATTTCAGGCTCTGTAGAAAGAGATTCAGGCTTTGAGAGGGAAAGATCTGTTTGGGAAAAATGCTCATGATTTGTGTTTGGTTCCTAATGTGAAGATTCTACACAAGTTCAAAGTTTCGGATTTTGAGAAGTACAAAGGTAACTCCTATCCTATGAGTCATCTAGTGATGTACGCTCGAAAGATGTCGACTCAGAATGACAATCATCAATTGTTGATCCATTACTTTCAAGATAATTTGACTGTGGCTGCACTGAAATGGTATATGGGGCTCGACAATACGAAGATCCGAATGTTCAATAACCTAGGTGAGGTTTTTGTTCGCCAGTACAAATATAATGTTGACATGGGACCGGACAGGGATCAACTCCGTGCTATATCCCATAAGGAAAAAGAAACCTTCAAGGAATACGAGAAAAGGTAGCGCGAGATTGTTGCACAGGTTAGTGCTCTGTTGGAGGAAAAAGAATTGACAAAGTTATTTTTAAAGACATTGAGTTTGTTCTACTACAATCGGATGGTTGCAAGTGCGCCTAGTGACTTCCCTGAATTAATGAATATGGGTTTGAGGTTAGAAGAAGGTGTTCGTGAAGGACATTTGAAAGAAGGTAGTTCATATGATGTTTCCAGAAAATATGAGAATGGTTTACCCAAGAAGACGTAACATGATGCAAACGTTATCTCACAAGAGAGACGTAGAAGGCTTCTACGAAACAGTCAACGTCATCAGCACGTGGCGTCAGTTAATCTAGTGATTAATTATGCTGCAATTGCTCAAGCAACACCGAGCTATCAACCGTGTTTCCAGCAACACACAAATAAACAGAATCGTATCAAGAAAGATGTGCAATTTGACCAAATTCCAATCACTTATGCAGAATTATTTCTGGCTTTAATTCAGAAGAATTTGGTGCAAATATGGACTCCACTGGCTGTTCTGAAAGAGCTTCCGTGGGGATATAAACCTGACCAACATTGTCCATTCCACCAAGTTGCACCTGGTCATGATATTGAGAATTGTTTCACCTTCAAGGCTGAGTTAATAAGGTTAATGCAAAGCGGTATCTTGTCATTTGAAGATTCTAATCCCAATGTACAGCCTAATCCGCTGCCCAAGCATGGAAATGTGATTGTGAATATGGTCGAAGGATGTCATGGGAAGTATCGAGTTTTTGATGTCAATCTAATTAGAAGGTCCTTGGTTGAAATGCATGCAACTTTATGTAAATTGAGATATTATGAGCATGACCATGCTTCTTGCCAAATTTGTTCCAGAGATCCTCGAGGATGTGCCGTTGTGAAAAGAGACTTGCAAGGGATATTGGATCAGAACCTTATTCAAGTTACAAAGGATAGAAATTAAGAGGAGCATGAGGTGAACATCATAGTTCCCTGTTTTAATCTCCCAGAATCGGTTGTAATTACAGATGATGGTCAGAAAGTTGTTACTTCTCCATTGATTATTCGTTTGGCGGGCCCTATGCCTTATGAGTCTGATAAAGTTGTGTCTTGCAAGTATATTGCTACAACGGTAGAAGACGGCAAGGAAGTGTTTATTCCTGTTTTTCCCTCTATTATGAACATCGCTGATGTAAGTGGTGTGACCCGAAGTGGTCGGATATTTGTTGTTTCAGCTCCCAAGAGGATTGAAGATGTGGTGATAGAGAAATCAAGTTCAAAGAAAACTCCTGTTATATAAGCCGACCAATCCAGTATTGTGAATCTGAATATTGATTAAGATGAAGTGCTGAGATTGATCAAGAAGAATGATTTAAATATGGTGTACCAATTGTTGCATACTCCGTCCAAGATATTCGTGTTATCCCTACTGATGAGTTCATAAGCGCACCGAGAATATTTGCAGAAAGTCCTAGAGAAATCCTACGTACACCATGACGTGACGATTGATCAGTTTGATGGCATTATGGTCAATATTAGCGCATGTAAAAAATTGAGCTTCGATGATGAAGAGTTGCTAGAGTAGGGAAGGAATCACAATTTAGCCCTACATATCTCAATGAACAATCAAGAAGATGTCATATCTAATATGCTGGTGGATATTCGATCCTCTTTTAATGTTCTGCCCAAGTCTACATTGTCCAAACTTGCTTACCAAGGTGCTCCGATGAGATTCAGTGGATTTGTTGTGAAGGTTTTTGATGGCTCAAGGAAGACTGTGATTGGGGAGGTTGATCTCCCGATAAAGATAGATCTGTGCTTATTTCAGATCACTTTTCAAGTGATGGATATTCATCCCGCCTACAGTTGTCTCTTAGGACGTATGTGGATTCATGAGGCTGGGGCAGTTACATCAACTCTACATCAGAAGCTGAAGTTTGTGAAGAATGGGAAGTTAGTGATCATGGTTGGCGAGCATGTCATGTTAGTAAGCCATCTCTACTTGTTTTCCTATATTGATGCTGAAGGAGTTGAAGGAACGTCATTTCAGGCTCTTTCTGTTGATAATGTTGCTATTAAGAAGAAGGGTGAATCCATGTCATCCCTGAAAGACGCCTGGTCTATGGTGGAGAATGGTCAATCTGTTAGGTGGGGACAAATTGTTGAGCTTGCTGAAAACAGGAGCAGAGTTGGTTTGGGTTTTTCGTTTGGTGCAACCCGAAGAGATCTGAAGCGAATTCAGGAAGTGTTTCATAGTGTTAGCTTTATTCATACCAAAGATCAGTCCGCTACCGCAATCTTAGAAGATGATGAAGAGCAACAAGTACCAAACATTATGACATGTGGATTGGTGTGCCAGAATTGGATTGTTGTTGATGTTCCTTCTGTTATTCACTTGTCGAAGTAATATGGTTTTTTTTGTTATTTTCAAAATCTTTTCACTATGCCCAAGGTGAAAGTGAATCTATGTGGGCTTTGTTTCAAATCTCATTATCATTAATAAAATGTTATTTCGTTTATCCATATTGTATTTTTCCTTTTTGATTTTTCTGGAAAAATGGTAATATGATAAACAAAATAATAATCACTTTGATATCAACATCACAACATGCATTATTTGTTCATATTCTAAAATCAAGCACAAAATCATTGTGCAGATTAATTGTTAAACCCATTGAAAAGAATGACCCTATGCCATTTCCCAACTTTGAATTTCCTGTGTTCGAAATGGAAGAAGAGGATGACGAAGAGATTTTTTGATGAGATTTCCTGGTTGCTTGAATATGAAGAAAAGACCATTCGGCCTCATAAAGAGTCGTTGTAAGTGATTAATCTGGGTCCCGAAGATGACAAGAAAGAAGTCAAGATTGGGGCACTACTTTGTCCAGATGTTAAGAAGAGGATGGTAGAGCTTCTTAGAGATTATGTGGATGTGTTTGCTTGGTTTTATCAAGATATGCCAGGTCTTGATACTTATATTGTGGAGCATAGATTACCGTTGAATCCAGAGTGTCCGTTGGTTAAGCAGAAGTTGAGAAGAACTCACCCTGATATGGCTGTCAAGATTAAAGAAGAAGTTAAAAAGAAGATTGATGTTGGGTTCCTTGTTACCGCTGAGTATCCTCTATGGGTAACTAATATTGTGCATGTTCCGAATAAAGATGGTAAAGTTCATATGTGTGTTGATTATAGAGACTTGAACAAGGCCAGTCCGAAAGATGATTTTCTCTATCACACATTGATATGTTTGTAGACAATACGGATAAGTTCAACATCTTCTCCTTTATGGATGGATTCTCCGGTTATAATCAGATTAAGATAGCACCTGAGGACATGGAAAAGACAACTTTTATTACACCCTGGGAACATTCTGCTATAGACTGATGCCCTTCGATTTAAAGAATGTTGGTGCAACATACCAAAGAGCCATGACTACTCTTTTCCATGACATGTTGCATAAAGTGATAGCAGTTTATGTTGATGATATGATTGCTAAGTCAAAGATTAAAGAAGATCATGTTGAGTATTTATTGAATCTGTTTCAGCGGTTTAGAAATTATAAACTCCGGTTGAATCCTAATAAATGTACTTTCGGTGTCCGATCAGAAAAGCTATTGGGTTTCATCGTCATCTAGAAAGGTATTTAAGTAGATCCTGATAAAGTCAGAGCTATTCAAGGGATCCCAGCACCAAGGACAGAAAAGCAAGTCAGAGGGTTCCTCGGGCGTCTTTATTATATATCCAGATTCATATCTCACATGACTACCACATGTGGGTCAATTTTTAAGCTTCTCCGCAAAGATCAAGGTTGTGTTTGGATGGAGGGATGCCAAAAAGCTTTTGACAGCATCAAGGAGTATCTGATTAAACCTCGTATTTTGTCTCCCACAGTGGAAGGAAGACCTTTGATTATGTATTTGACTGCGTTAGAAGAGTCCATGGGTTGTGTGCTTGGACAACAAGATGAGACTAGTAAAAAGGAGCATGCCGTCTACTATATGAGTAAGAAATTTACAGACTGTGAGTCTCAGTATTCCATGCTTGAAAATACTTGTCGTGGTTTAGCATGGGCTGCCAAAAGTTTACTCTAGTATATGATCAATTATACCACTTGGTTGATATCCAAAATGGATACAATCAAGTATATTTTTTAAAAAACTTGCTTTGACTGGAAGGATAGCTCGTTGGCAGATGTTAATTTCTTAATATGATATTAAGTATCGTACTCATAAAGCAACTAAAGGAGGTATTCTTGTAGATCATTTGGCTCACCATCTAAACGATGATTATCAGTCCATCAGGTTTGACTTCCCTGATGAAGATGTTATATACTTGAAAGCTAAAGATTGCGATGAACCATTGCCTGAAGAAGGACCAGAGCCTGGATCCCGGTGGGGTTTAGTGTTTGATGGAGCTGTTAATACTTATGGTAATGGAATTGGGGAAATCATTATTACTCCTAAGGGTTCTCATATACCTTTTACTACAATATTGATGTTTGATTGTGCGAATAATATGGCAGAATATGAAGCTTGTATCATGGGTCTTGAAGAAGCCATTGATTTGAGAATTAAAATCCTGGTTGTGTATGGAGATTCAGTCTTGGTGGTTAATCGGATTAAAGGAGAATGGGAGGCACGCCATCCTGGCTTAATCCTTTACAAAGATTATGCAAGGAGGTTGTCAACTTTCTTCAATAAAATAGAGTTTCATCATATACCTCGTGAAGAGAATCAGATGGCGAACGCTTTGGCTACTTTGTCTTCCATGTACAAAGTAAATTATTGGAATGACGCGCCCAGTATCAGGATTATGCGCCTTGACAAACCTGCTCATGTGTTTGAAGCAGAAGAAGTTATAGATGATAAGCCCCGGTATCATGATATTAAATGTTTACTCCAAAGTCAGGAGTACCAGTTTGGGGCATCCAGCAAAGATAAGAAGACTTTGAAAAGACTGGCTGGAAATTTCTTTCTAAATGAAGATGTGTTGTACAAAAGAAATTTTGACATGATTTTGCTCAGATCTGTGGGTAGGCGCGAAGAAGGCATGTTAATGCAAGAAGTTCATGAAGGATCCTTTGGTACTCGTGCAAATGGACATGCAATGGCTAAAAAGATGTTAAAGGAAGGTTATTATTGGTTGGAAAAGGAATCTGATTGCTGTAAATATGTGAAGAAGTGCCATAAATGCCATATTTATGCTGATAAGATTCATGTACCGCCGACACTTCTCAATGTTATTTCATCCCCATGGCCCTTCTTTATGTGGGAATTGATATGATTGGTATGATTGAGCCTAAAGCTTCGAACGGACATTGTTTCATTCTGTTAGCTATTGATTACTTCACCATGTATGTTGAAGCAGCATCCTATGTAATGTGATCAAGCAGGTTAGGGTCTGTTTTATCAAGAATCATATTATTTTCTGATGCGGTGTTCTGAGTAAGATCATTACCGATAATGGGTCGAACTTGAATAACAAAATAACGAAAGAACTTTGTAATGACTTCAAGATTGAACATCATAACTCTTCTCCCTACAAGCCTAAGATGGACGGGGTTGTTGAAGCCACAAATAAGAACATTAAGAAGATCATTCAAAACATGGTTGTGATGTATAAGGATTGGCATGAGATGCTCATATTTGCTTTTCATGGGTAACGTACATCCGTCTGCACTTCAACAGGGGAAACCCCTTTCTCTCTTATGTATGGAATGGAAGCAATGCTCCCTGTAGAGGTTGAGATCCCATCAATGGGAGTCCTAATGAAGCCAGTTTGTCTGAGGCTGAATGGTGTCAGAGCAGATATAATCAGTTGAATTTAATTGAAGAGAAAAGAATGATAGCCTTGAGTCATGGTCAGTTATATCAAAAGAGAATGAAGAAAGCATTTAACAAGAAGGTTTGACCTCGTGTATTCAGAGAAGGTGACCTTGTGCTCAAGAAGATCTTGTCTTTCAAAAATGATTCTAGGGGCAAGTGGACTCCTAATTATGAAGGCTTATATGTTGTTAAGAGAGCTTTCTCTGGTGGTGTCTTGATTCTTACAACTATGGATGGTGAGGGGCTCCCTCGTCCTATGAATTCTGATGCAGTCAAGAAATACTTCTCCTAGAAAAAATAAAAAAACGACTCGTTAAGTTGAAAACATGAAAGGGAGGCTTAGGAAAAAATGAGCATCTCGATGGATTGAAAACTCGAAAAGGAGGTCCAGGAAAAATTTAGAGACATAGATAGAAAATAAACATCCCGATAGATTGACCCTGAAAAGGAAATCTAGGCAAAAGTTAGGGATTATGGCAAGCAACTGCATCAGGCCAGACTTGATCGTTTGAAGCGGCAATGCCTATCACACGTTCCTTTTCTATCATCCTCGACCAATATCCAGAGCATGGAGGAATTCAAACTTGTTAGGGAGAATAGTGGTCATTGTATTTCAATGTCGCCCTTCCCATGTACCTACCATTTTCCAACTTTGTAATAATCCATGGAGTCACACCATTTGCAAATTACCATTATATTAATAAAATTTGAACCTTCAGCCCATTTGTTTGCTATTCTTATTTTGTTTCAGTTTACGAAATTTCATTTATTTTTTATGATCATTTTTGAAACAAAAATCTATTTAAACGATCATATTTTTGAAAATTTCACAAAAAAGATATGTATTTTTCTCGACTTGTGAATACAAAAGAGGAATGTTAATAGAAATCCCAAGGATGGTAAGATCCTGAAAAGTGGAATTCAATGACTTCCACAGGCCCGATTTTTTTAGGACAATCTCCCCAGCATTAGTTTGCAAGATTGGTAGAAACCCTAACGAATATCTGCTAACATCTATATCTTGTTGAAATTAACCAAGTATCTGGTTGTATTGTGTTATCAATCTCGTACCTTTGCATTTGTTTTGTCAGCATAATGATACACATGTGCATAGCATCATGATTTTCATTTGCACATTTTTCATTTTTCCAATAACTCCTCACCACTCTCTGGAAATTTTCTCCCTGTGAATTGTGGGTGTCCTCTCTCCAATAGACTGTTGATCTATAAGTAGAAAGAGTTTACCTTTTCTAATTCCCCACTGAGTCTGATCTTCGTGGAAGATTTTGCTTCAGTTTTCCCCTCAAGCTCATTATCTGGATGGGATCAATCCCCCATTGAGTTCTTGCCCTCATTGGATCAAGTCTTCTTTGACCGCTTCTCTCTAGTGCATTCCTGGTCTGAACTTTGGTTCCCCTTTGACTGGTTACCTTTGTTAATCTATCACTTGGCTGGTAGTTGGTAATCATTTTGTTTGAGCTTACTACCTTTGTTAAGCTATCACTCGGCTGATAGTAGGTAATAGTTCCTTTTACTTTTGATTGTTTACCTTTGTTAAGCTATCACTTGGCTGATAGTTGGTAATCATTTTGTTTAAGCCTATTGCCTTTGTTAAGCTATCACTCGGCTGATAGTAGGTAATAGTTCCTTTTACTTTTGATTGGTTACCTTTGTTAAGCTATCACTTGGCTGGTTGTTGGTAATCATTATGTTTGAGCTTATTACCTTTATTAAAGCTATCACTCGACTGATAGTAGGTAATTTCCTCTCCTAACGGAGTCAGGGTTTTTTCATGTTAATGATTTCTTTTCCTCGGCGAAGTCTTGCTTTATTAAGCCTTCCTCGTTGGGTCTTTAGTTCGTTTTCTAACCATGCATTGATTATTTTTGAGCTTTTCCTTTTCCCCCCGTGCAATTTTGTATGTCCCTGCCTGGGTTCCCTTTTGGAATATGTCATTCCCATGCGGGATTTCAGTCTCCTCTCATCTCTAGCAGTTCTTTGTCTCTCGTGGTGCTCTATTCCCCATATATATATTTGCTTGCATTCATATCATATCATATACATCTTGCAGTATCTTAGGACCAAAAATTGGGTCTTTAATATTTAAGTCTCTCCCATCTTGTCGAGACGAATATTTCAACCTTCATATCTCTAAATTGAAGAAACTTAAATAGGGGCATCTGTCATACCCTAATATTTGACCCTAATATCCCACATCTCATTTGCATATTTTGCATACAAACAAGGTCACATCTTGGACCCTCCCCAATCCATCTTTGGGTTTGCTTCTTACAAAGATCATCAACCACCTCTTTGTTAGTGTTTTACCTTTGTGTTTATAGTTCATTACATATCTAACTACTAGTCAAAATACCAAAAATATTTCTTGTTTCCCTTAAGTTTATTGTGCAAGGTAGGGATCCTCAAATCAAAAGCATCTCAAAGTTTAATGACTTACTTCTCAAGGAAAGTCAAAGGTTCATGTGTTTATTTCCATGCCTTCTTCAACAAGCAATTTCAAGCTTTGAGCAATTTAATCAATAGAAAATCAAGGACACCTTATCTTGAGTTCATATTATCACCCATGTGCTTTGAAGTGCAAGGAAATTACAAGTACACAAACTTGTTCGAAGTGGTTTGACCTAAATGTCAATATTTTGAAGTCAAAGTTCCAAAGATCACTACTCCTTCAAGTCTCAACATTTTTAAATGCCCCTTTTTTCAATTGACTCTTCTCAACATTCTCTACAACTTCTCTTGACATGATAAGAGCGAATTGTTCTTGGAAGATTATCAAACGTTTGGAGACATTATAGGTCATTTGTGGACTTAGTGAAATTTGACCTATTTTCAAGTGACTTTTTGCCAAGTTTCAAAGATCATAACTTATTCAATTGTCAACATATAGAGCTGATTCTTTTTGCATAATGCTATTGGTGATACACTCTACAAGTTTTCTTCAAATACCAAGGCCAAATTATGCTTGGAAGGCCATGGAATCCATTGGGACATTATAGGTCATTTTCACCCATGAAGCACTCAAATTTTTCTAAGTTATGGAACCAGTATTTTATGCCAACTTCAACACACCATAACTTTGTGCCCAAACATACAAATCCAACCTGAAGAAATCACCATTGCCCGAAATTCAATCATGACTAATCTCAATTCCAAGCCAAATTAGAAAGTGTTTTGGTCTTAAACATGTTTTACCAAGTCTCCAGAAGTTGATTAACACTTAAAACGCATCATTTGGTTGATTTTTAATGAGTTTTAAGTCACACTTTTCACACACTTGGATCAAATTCGTTTTGCATGAATTCTACACCATTCCACACGTATTTGGATCCAAACATATTACCTATAAATAGAGGAATCTATTGCCTTCATTTGGAAGCTTTGAAGAGACTAGAAACCCCTGTTGCAACTTGAAACTTTTTCAAGAAATTCAACAATCATGTTTTGAGTTTCAGCCTGTTTCAATCCATTTTCTTGATTCCATTGGCTCCATCGATATCCTCTAAAACTTTTGCAACAATTCCCAAGCTCTGAGACCTTCTGAATTGCTCCAACCAGATCGAGCTTCATCAACTTTTGATCACCATTTGGACAAGGTAGTTCTGAGCATCATTTGAATTCAAACAAGTTTCCACAATGTAGGCATTCACTCTCTGATGCTTTCCCTTAACTTATCTGATGTTAATTGATCGTGTTCATCATTTAATTTTATTTTTTGTGGCTTGCTTGTTTCTGAAAATTATTAGAAATTCCCTCTACTCAGTTCACATAAATGAATTTGAGGCATGAGGTTGAATTCGAGATGAGAAGAGGATCACAATGGTGGTGGTCTCGTGTCTTGAAGTTACCAAATGATAAATCTCCGGTTAGAGCTCACCGGAGAAGATGACCGGAGTATTTCTCAGGTGGTCTGAGTTTTGACCAGGCACGTGGGTATTTTGAAATATTTTGATTAGTTAATTTCAAATTGGATCTCGTGTTCTGATTGCATAGCGTTCCATCGTGTTTCTCGTCATTTGGAGTGTTGGATTTGCCACGTCAATTAATGAGGTATGATCCGACGCTCCTGGTTTTTTAATAATTTTAATTCTTTTTCTTTGATTATTTTTAGTTGCTTTTTTCTTTAAAAATCCATAGTAATTTCATTTTTTCTTCATCTGTTTTTATTTTTCCACATTCTATTTCATGATTTTATATTTTTCATGATTTTTCTCTTTTCTCCTTTGTTTTAATTAGTTTAAAAATACTTTTCTGCATTTTTTAATTCTGAAAATTTTATTTTATGTTTCTCATTTTGTTTTCAACCTTCCATAATTTTTTTGGCCATTTATTTGGTGTTTTGAAGAACTTTGTGGATTTTCCATTTAAAAAATCATATAAAAATACCTTTTATGCATTTTTATTTCATTTAATGCATTTTAAATTTGTTTGACCTTGTGAACTTCTCTTGGCCTTGGATCATGGTGATTTTGACTTCAAGTCTCATCAAATTCAATGGATCTTGGGTGTTGATGGTGTGAAAACCCTAATCCACCAAAATGGATGATTGATTTTGATGATGACTTGATAAAATTTGTGGTTTAATTTGGGTATAACCTCTATTATTCCCCGTCTTCATCCCTTTCTTTTCCTTTTGATCAATTGGATGAATTTGAGTCCATCTTGTTAATGATGTGTGGATTGATTCTTGATGAACTTTCATCATTTCAAATCTACCTTCTAAGTGATCATGAATCATTTAAGATACTTTGTATTGATGCATGAGTTTTTCCTAAGTGTCATGAAATGTGGATTGAAGTAATGGACCATCCTCCTAGCCTTTGTGCTTGATCACCATTCTCTTTTTCTTTTCTTGTGTGGCATAGGTTTAGGAGGATTATTTAAATATCATTTATATAGCATGTATTAACACAAACATTATTATTGGCCGACCTCAAATAGTTGTGACTTCTACATAAGTCCAATTACGATTGCTTAACATAGCGTTAAATTTGACCCAAAGGCAAAGGCATTTTTATAAGGAGATTGTAAGTCTCCTATGAAGGTAGAGAAAAACAAGAAAGGGGGGTTTGAATTTTTTTCATAATAACTAAAAACTTTGCAACACCACACACACTTTATTTTCTATACCACAATGACAATCATTTCTATCGATCGGCTTGGGTATCCGACCTGTCTTCTGGATACAAGGATCCGGTTTTGGTGGATTCTGGATACAAGAATCCAAACTCAATACGTAATTTGAGGATTGACAAAGTATTCTTCAATAATCTTTTGTTTCAACTGTTTTATCCCGTTGTTGTTCCAAGTTCAATCGTACTAAGAGTAATGAACATTTATCTGTTTCGATCCAACAATAAATTGTTCTTCTTAATAAGTAGTCTTGTTGGGTGGTTAGTTGGTCACATCTTTTTGATAAAATGTATTGGATTGGTATTAGTCGGGTTAAAGCAAAAAAATTCGATCAAATCTAAGTTAACTATGAGATTTGATTAATACACTCTCCTACAATTGTGAAATTATACGGTGCAAATGTTTGGAGCTTTTGCATTTTTCTTCTTTGCACTCTATTTAGGCAACTCACCGTCCCCGTATTATTATGGTGCCGAAATGGGAGACTACGACGAAAACCGGGAGGAGGAAATCCAAGTTGCAATAGATCCGGACGAAACTAACCAAAAAGATATTACTGTTTATCTTTCTCAGAATGAGAAAAAAGAGACAACTTCCAACAACATAAATATTGACAAAAATAAAAAACTGGCCCCGTTGGAAAAATCTCTTGTAACGACTCTTTTCGATTATAATCGATGGAGTAGGCCTTTGCGATATATAGAAAATCATAAGTTTAACAGGATTGAAAAAGATGAAAATTCACAATTTTTCTTTCAAACATGCGAAAGTGATGGAAAAAAACGAATATCTTTCACGTATCCACCTCATTTATCTACTTTTCAGAAACTCCTGGAAAAAATTGGATCTCTTCAGAAGCGATAGCGATAAAACCTCCTATAATGATAATGAATTGTTTAATTATTGGAGCTCGATTAATAAAGAAAAACTAAATCAACTAAGCAATGAATTATTTCAAAAGGCAAAAATTATAGATAGGAAAGATAAGAAGAAAATTAATCCTGCGGATGTATTTGACATTCGAAGGCGATTGTCGGATGATAAGCAGAAACGAAAATACTTTCCTAAAATATATGATCCTTTCGTGAATGGAGGCTTTCGTGCAGAAATCCAAAACAACGTTTCACTTCGACCCTTTATTACAAATGAAACTGACATAACAAACTCCATTTTGGTAAATAAGATTCATGGTCTCCTTATTTTTAATAATAGTAATTCTCCAGAATTTGACCAGAAAATAGATCAATTTGATAGAAAATTATTATTAACTAAAATTGGGTTTTTTGTTAAGTTAATCAGTAAATTTTCGGAAAAATCAATATCAAGTTTGGATTTTGACGCACTTCACTTATTTCCAGAACATGAACAAGGAAAAATGTATTCCGAAGAAAAAAAAAACTTTTTTTTCGACGCAATTCAGACTACTCATACCAACGATACAATTTTCACTACAAGTTTATCGAGTGAAATAAACGAAATAAGTAAAGAAGTTCCTCGATGGGAATACCAATTGATCGACGACATCGAGGTAGGGATGAATCCTGCCATACACACAAAGGATCCTCAGATTTGTTGCCGATTGGCGGGCGAGAAAATTCTTTTCAGTTGTGAGACACTGTTCTCTAAGACGGATGAGGCTTACAATCGGGATTTTTCGAGGAAGCATCCATCAATAGACCAAAGTACGGACTTTCGTATCCCGCATTTTCTACGAGAAATGGATTTCGACCGAGAGATTATCAGAGGATCCGTGCACGGTCAAAGGCGTAAAATAGCCATTTTGAAACTCTTTCAAGGAAATTTCCATTCCCCAATTTTTGTCGACAACTACCCGTTTGGTGGTCTTTTCGATGATATCGTCCAATATGTGAAAGAATATTTCAGGAAACCTGGTACTAATAATTCGGAATTTTTGCAGTTTCAGAAAGTGCAAGAAGAGACACGGAAAGAGGACCAGAAAGACGATATTGAAAACAGACTTGAAAAAATCGAAGAGGCCTGGGAGAGCATTCTATATGGTCTAGTAATCAGAAATTTTGTAATATTATTCCAATCAATATTTAGAAAATATATTCTATTACCTTCATTGATAATCACTAAAAATATAATTTGTATCTTATTATTTCAAAATCCGGAATGGTCAGAAGATTTTAGGGATTGGAGAAAAGAAATCCATGTTAAATGCACCTATCAAGGCGTTCCAACAGGTAGCAACGCATTGCCAATCGACTGGTTCTGGGGCGGTCTTCAGATAAGGGTCTTACACCCTTTTGTTCTGAAACCTTGGCACAATAAACCTAAGGTACGATCTACTGAAAAAAAAAGATACACTCCAAAAAGCGTACTTGAAACAACCGCCTTTGAAAAAAACTTCTTGTTTTTAACAGGTTATGGAACACTTGTCGAAGCGTACACTGATGAGCATGTCCCAAACCCATTTGCATTTTTGGGTCCTATTTTCAATCAAATAACAAAACAATTGAAAAAAGATTTGAAAAAGTCTTTTCGAAAATTTGATAATAAAAAAGAAAGAAAAAGCAGGTCTCCAATCCTGGGAGAAGAATTAAAACAAATAGAAAACGAATTGAGTGAAATCCAAAAAAAATCACCAATTAATCCAATGATTGAGGAATCGCCCGATATAATTCAATCTATTAATCCAATGATTGAGGAATCGCCCGATATAATTCAATCTATTAATTGGACAAATTCAGAAAAAAGGATAAAAGATCTTAATGTTAAAACAAAGACGATCTTAAAACAAATAGAAAAAATGACAGAAGAAAAAAACAAGGGGGTTATAACTAATGCTAAAAGATTAGAATTAAAAAAAAATCGTTTCCCAATTCTACAAAGAAGAAACGTTCGATTAATCCGTAAATCCTATTGTTTTTTTCAAATTTTCATGGAAAGGCTATACATACATATCCTTACTACTAACTATGTAGAAGGTTTCCTTACTTCGAGCATTGTACAACGTTATCTTAATTATATTAAATTTATTCGTTATTTATTTGAATTAACAAATAAAATTGTAAAGAAATCCATTTACAATTACAATAAAAAAAATGAACAAAAAGTTTATAAAATAAATCAAAGTATAATTCCCTTTATGTCGACTATAGAGAAACCTTGGAATATGAATTCAGAGAATTCTTGTGATGTATCTTCTTTGTCACAAGCCTATGTATTGTTTAAATTATCTCAAAGCCAAGTTAGTAATGGATATAAGTTAAGATCCATTTTTGAATCTCATGGAAGATCTTTTTTTATGAACAATGAAATAAAGGAGTATTTATTAAGAATACAAGAAGGAAGATTAAATTCAAAATTAAGAGATAAGAACCGTCCCGATTCTATAATGAATCAATGGACAAATTGGTTAAAGGTTCATTATCAATATGCTTTACCTCAGAGGGCATGGTCGAGATTAGTACCACAAAAGTGCAGGAATAGAATCCATGAACAGCGGGTGGCTCAAAATAAGGATTTAGATGAATATGGTTCATCTCAAAAAACCCTATTAATTTTTTCCAAAAAAGAACAAGTGGACTTTGTAGAATTAGAAAACGAAGCAAAAGTCGACTTAGTAAAAATGAAAAAAAAAACAATATGGATATGATCTTTTCTCCTATCAATATATAAATTATGTGGATAAGAAAAAATCCTATATTTATGGATATAAATCACAGTCTTATAACACACCTAAAAATATCAAAGAATTATTTGATATAATGGGTGATAGCTTTATCCAAAATTATATAGGAAAAGATGGTATAGATATGGAAAAAAATATGGATAGAAAGTATTTTCATTGGATGGGAAAAAGAAAAAAGAATTCCATAACGAATCAGAAAGTATTGACCCCAAGATTTGGTTTTTTTTCAAAAGTAAGTGCATATAAGAAGAATCCTTGGATCTTACCACTAGATTTCTTTTTTTTGCCGTTTTATACAAACAGTAACATTACTGATAAAACGCAGTTAGAGTTAGAAAAGAAAGAATACGAGATTACAGAAAATCTAAATTTATATCTCGCAAAGTATTATATGATCCGTTCCCATAGTTCCCATCGTCGCCGTCGTGGTTCTAAGATAATTACAGAAAGGTCGACTCTATTTAAAGAACGTGATTATTTAATAAACAAATATTTGGGTTATTATGGGGACTGTGGGCGTGGCATCAAAGAGGATATGTTTTAGCATTTTAACATACAAGGTTACTTGCTTGAGTTGAAAAAGCTAAAAAAATTCACTATTGTGGCTATAAAAAAGGGGGATATAAATAATGAAAATTTGGTGCGTATCACCAACACGGGCTTTTGTTATGGAAACGCTAGGGACATAACAAAATTGCGGGACTACCTAATGTTTTTTATTGAACCCAATCGTGTTTCTATAAACAATTATGAACAAATCTTTATATATCAAATCATAAGCATAGCATTGAAGCACAAGCGAAAAATTTCGAAAAGAAACTCAAAAAATAGTCGTCTTGAGAATTATGATTTCCTTATTCCCGAAAATCTTTTATCCCCTAGACGCCGTAGAGAATTGAGAATTCTAATTTCTTTGAACTCTAGGAATAGAAATATTATGGATAGAAACACAATAAAGGAGAAAAAAATAAATCATTCTTCTGAAGTTTTGACTAAAAATAAGGATCTTGATAGCGATACAAAAAAACTAAAGAATTTAAAATTCTTTCTTTGGCCAAATTATCGATTCGAAGATTTAGCTTGTATGAACCGCTATTGGTTTGATACGCATAATGGAAGCCGTTACAGTATATTAAGAATACATATGTATCCTCGATTGAAAATTTGATTGAAAATCTAGATTTTGGTTCTATTTATCATTATCATAATATTTCTTGTAACATATCCATCTGATATCTGATATGTGAACATTTTATATATATATATATATATATAAATATTTAAATAAATATTTATATATATATATATATATATATATATATAAATATTTAAATAAATATTTATTTATATATATATATATATATATATATAAATATTATATATATATCTATTTTTTAAATAAAATAAACGCCCACACGCATTGTGGGATTGATACGAATTCAATGATGTCTCCATTAGATAGAATAGATAGAAAGAAATCTATAGAAAAATTCAAAAAAAAGAAGTGTCATTACTATTACTGATCAATAAAAATATCTACCAAAAAGGAGGGGGGAAAGCTTTTATTTTATGATAAAAAACTTCTGTTATTTCAAAAAAAAAAGAAGAAAACCCGGGATCCCTTGAATTTCAAGTATTCAACTTCACTAATAAGATACGAAGACTTACTTCACATTTTGAATTACACCCAAAAGACTATTTATCTCAAAGAGGTTTACGTCTAATTCTGGGAAAACAGCAACGGCTATTGTCGTATTTGTCAAAGAAAAACAAAATACGTTATAAAAATATAATAAATCGATTGGGTATTCGGGATTCACAAATTAGGTAATTTCAAGAATCATTTTCAATTATTCGATTTATTAGATACTGAATTTTGATGAACTTTTTTTTGAACCATTCATGGAAGAATGAATCGAGGAAAAACCTATGAATATCCTAGCTACAAGAAAAGACCTCATGATAGTAAATATGGGGCCTCAACACCCATCGATGCATGGTGTTCTTCGACTTATTGTTACTCTTGATGGTGAAGATGTTATTGATTGTGAACCAATATTGGGTTATTTACACAGAGGTATGGAAAAAATAGCGGAAAACCGAACAATTATACAATATCTGCCTTATGTAACACGTTGGGATTATTTAGCTACTATGTTCACAGAAGCAATAACTGTAAACGGACTGGAACAATTGGGAAATATTCAAGTACCTAAAAGAGATAGCTATATACGAGTAATTATGTTGGAGTTAAGTCGTATAGCTTCTCATCTACTATGGATGGGACCTTTTATGGCAGATATTGGTGGACAAACCCCCTTTTTCTATATTTTTAGAGAAAGAGAATTAATATATGATCTATTCGAAGCTGCGACAGGTATGAGAATGATGCATAATTTTTTTCGTATTGGAGGAGTAGCGGCTTATCTACCTTATGGTTGGATCGATAAATGTTTTGATTTTTGCAATTATTTTTTAACAAGGCTTATTGAATATCAAAAACTTATTACGCGAAATCCCATTTTTTTAGAACGGGTTGAAGGAGTGGGTGTTGTTGGTAGAGAGGAAGTTATAAATTGGGGGTTATCAGGACCGATGCTTCGGGCTTCCGGAATACAATGGGATCTACGTGAAGTTGATAATTATGAGTGTTACGAGGAATTTGATTGGGAAGTTCAATGGCAAAAAGAAGGAGATTCATTAGCTCGTTATTTAGTTCGAATTGGTGAAATGATGGAATCCATAAAAGTAATTCAACAGGCTTTGGAAGGAATTCCAGGGGGGCCCTATGAAAATTTTGAAATTCGCTGCTTTGATAGAGAAAAGGAGCCAGAATGGAATGATTTTGAATATCGATTCATTGGTAAAAAATTGTCTCCTACTTTTGACTTGCCGAAACAAGAACTTTATGTGAGAATTGAGGGCCCCAAGGGAGAATTAGGAATTTTTCTAATAGGAGATCAGAATGGTTTTCCTTGGAGATGGAAAATTCGTCCACCTGGTTTTATCAATTTGCAAATTCTTCCTCAATTAGTTAAAAGAATGAAATTGGCTGATATTATGACAATACTAGGTAGCATAGATATCATTATGGGAGAAGTTGATCGTTGAAATGATAATTGATACAACGAAAGTCCAAGATATAAACTCCTTTTCCGGATTGGAATCTTTCAAAGAGGTATATGGAATTCTATGGATACTTGTACCAATTTTGATTCTTGTCTTGGGAATCATACTAAGTGTACTAGCAATTGTATGGTTAGAAAGAGAAATATCTGCAGGGGTACAACAACGTATTGGACTTGAATATGCTGGTCCTTTTGGAATTCTTCAAGCTCTAGCAGACGGAACAAAACTACTATTCAAAGAGAATCTTATTCCATCTAGGGGAGATATTCGTTTATTCAGTACCGGACCATCCCTATCAGTCATATCCATTCTAATAAGTTATTCAGTAATTCCTTTGGCTATAACTTTGTTTTATCTGATTTCAATATAGGTGTTTTTTTATGGATTGCTATTTCGAGTATTGCTCCCATTGGACTTCTTATGTCAGGATATGGCTCAAATAATAAATATTCCTTTTTGGGTGGTCTACGAGCTGCTGCTCAATCGATTAGTTATGAAATACCATTAACTCTATGTGTCTTATCAATATCTCTACGTGCGATTCGTTGAAACCGAAAAAGCTATTTGATGCTATTAATATGCTCCTCTCTTTATAGTACTATATTTCTATATAGTACTATATAGGAAAGGAGGCTAATAAATTGAATAGAAACCTTCATTATCCTTATTTTCTTTTTCACAATTCTGATTGAAGAACTAAATTAGATAGTTATATGAGTGAAATAGAACAACTTCGATTTAATCTAATTTCAGAATACTCTATTACTTCTAGTTAGTAGATAGTATGATGATTTGAATGAAAGGGCAGTAAAAATATGGAGTCTCATTTTCTATGTATAAGAATGAAATAAAATGATAAACAAAAGAGGCCATTTAACCCAAGATTGGATAATTTGTCATCCTGTTTTGAAGCGGTCTCAAAAGACCAACCTTATTGAGTTTTAGTTACCATTTTTATGAATTCTCATAGATATATAAAAATAAGGGGGATTAATAAAAAAGAGCGGATGGTTAGAAACACCAAGATACACAAAGGATTAGTAACACAGATTTTGTAAATTATCCAAAAGAAAATTTACGCAGAATATAAGAAGAATACTAATTGGGGCTTTAAGTTGGTAGAAAAAAGAAAGCAGTACTCCCCACAACTCCGATCCAGAGTATGCTTCCATCCACTCACTAAATAAATTACTATCAAGAACGGAAAATCCTTTAAAATTTTTGCAAGTCCCTTTTTCATAGCACCAAAAAGAAGAATAGGAAGAAAAATAATAAGAAATCAAAAAGGAAAAATAGATTTCTCTTTCGTTTTTAATTTATTATATCCATATTCATGGAGATCAAATTTAAGAATTAAGAAACGAATGTGTAATTATTTTTCGTCATTCAAAATCATGAGGATTATTGAGAATTATAAAAGAGTATTTTATTGAAGAATTCAGTTATTACTCAACAAAGTTTTTTTTTTGAGGGATGAGATCAAGTCAAAAGTGCCTTAATTGGATCTTTTATTAAAATAGATTTCTCTTTCTTATTTCGTTATTTGTAGAACAGACAGAATTGAATTGGTCTAATTCAGGACCGTTCGATAGATTTTCATCTTCTATATCTTAGGGATATATCAAGAGATAAATAATCGACCCGGTCCTTAGATTTACTTAAGGCTTTTCAGGAGCCGTATGAGGTGAAAATATCATGTACGGTTCTATAATAGAGATGTGAACAGTAATGTTATCACCGACTAGGATTATCTAACAGTTTAAGTACAGTTGATATAGTTGATGCGCAATCAAAATATGGTTTTTGGGGTTGGAATTTGTGGCGTCAACCTATGGGTTTCATCGTTTTTCTAATTTCTTCGCTAGCAGAATGTGAAAGATTACCTTTTGATTTACCAAAAGCAGAAGAAGAATTAGTAGCTGGTTATCAAACAGAATTTTCAGGTATTCGATTTGGTTTATTTTACGTTGCTTCCTATTTAAACCTTTTAATTTCTTCATTATTTGTAAAAGTTCTTTACTTGGGCGGTTCAAATATTTCTATTCCGTACATATTTGTTTCTGAATTTTTTGAAATAAATAAAACATACGGAGTTTTTGGAACTACAAGTGATCTCTTTATTACATTAGCTAAAAGCTATTTTTTCTTATTTGTTTCTATCATAACAAGATGGTCTTTGCCTAGGCTAAGAATGGATCAATTATTAAATCTTGGATGGAAATTACTTTTACCGATTTCTGTAGGTAATCTATTATTAACAACTTCGTCTCAATTGTTTTCGCTGTAAAACAAAGATGGATCTTTTATATTCATTACTTGTCTCAAATAAGAGAAAGAAATCAAACAAAACTATACTATTCATAGATATTTACGATATGTTCCTTATGGTAATTGGGTTCATGAATTATGGTCAACAAACACTACGAGCTGCAAGGTACATTGGTCAAAGTTTCATGATTATCTTATCTCACGCAAATCGTTTACCTGTAACTATTCAATATTCCTTATGAAAAATTAATCACATCAGAACGTTTCCGCGGTCGAATCCATTTTGAATTTGATAAATGCATTGCTTGTGAAGTATGTGTTCGTGTATGTCCTATAGATTTACCCGTTGTTGATTGGAAAATGGAAATGGATATTCGAAAGAAACGATTGCTAAATTACAGTATTGATTTCGGAATCTGTATTTTTTGTGGTAACTGTATTGAGTATTGTCCAACAAATTGTTTATCAATGACTGAAGAATATGAACTTTCAACTTATGATTGTCATGAATTGAATTATAATCAAATGGCTTTGGGCCGTTTACCAATGTCAATAATTGATGATTATACAATTCGAACAATTCAAATCAAAAAAGACAATTTTTTATAATTAAATACAATTCTAAAAAAAAAAGAATATTCTATATATAAATCGATAATATATAGAATATATAAATAGAATAATCAAAATAAAATATTTTCAAAAATTGTATAAAAAATGAATAATATAGTCGATATCAGATTAGAAATATTCTATAATTATTAGAGAACTATATTCTTAAATAGAATATATCAATATATATTATCGAAATTGAAAATCTTATTGAATTTCAATAAGATTTTCAATGTTATATATGTTCTATCTACCTTTATACTTTAGTTTTAATATCGTTTCAAACTACTCTTTCGTATAAAGAGTGGAATGACATTGATTATATAACCCTAACTATATCAATTTAAACTACTTAGGTTTTTCAATGCAAAGAAAAATTGAAGTATATAAAAAAAAATCCCGGCGATATCAATAAGGTCATGAAATTTATATTTCTTTGTCTTTTTTTTTTAACATATAATGGATCTTCCTGAAACGATGCACGATTTTCTTTTAGTCTTTCTGGGATCGGGTCTTCTATTAGGAAGTTTAGGAGTAGTATTACTTACCAACCCCATTTTTTCTGCTTTTTCGTTGGGACTGGTTCTGGTTTGTATATCTTTATTATATATTTTAGAAAACTCTCATTTTGTAGCTGCATCACAGCTACTTATTTACGTGGAACCTATTAACATTTTAATCATATTTGCTGTGATGTTCATGAATAGTTCCGAATATTACCAAGATTTGAATCTTTGGACCGTAGGGGATGGAATGACTTTGATAGTTTGTACAAGTATTTTTGTTTCACTAATAACTATTATTTCAGATACATCATGGTACGGAATTATTTGGACTACAAGACCAAATCAGATTATTGAGCAAGTAAATGCTAACAACACAAGAAATTTATCCTAGTTCGCTTGAAAATCAAAGCTACTTCAGTCCATCTGGCCAAGGTGATTCCCCCTTCAATAAGGACTTAATCCAATAATCTCAATAGATTACAAAAGCGTCTAAGAGTTCAACAATCTCTTAGCCCTCTCAAGTCTACAGACTTCAACAAGTCGCTTGACGAAAATCAATAACTTTAAAGAAATACAAGTGTTTGCTTTAGTGCTTCTAGGTAAGCAGTATGAACATGATTAAGAACAATGATCAATGATCACACCATGAGCAACAACCCTTGTGTGATTACTTAATTTTAAAATTAAAGGTATTGAGTATATAGATCGAAGTGTATGTAGAATTCTTGTGTGATTGCTTCGTGTATCTCAGCATGATGATAATGAGGCCTTTATATAGAACTTTGAGATGATATCGTTGGAGGGAAATTAATGGAGATATCTTACCAATTATGGGATTTAATGACATTAATTTTCTTGTCCTTTCCTTAGCAGTCTTGGAGTATAATCCATAATTTCCTTATATAGATTTATTCCATACTTAAAATACTTCTTGATTAAGTTTCTGATTTTGATGAGTCGGATAATTTGTTGAGCGTGAATCAGAGTGAGTGGAGTCAGATTCTTTGATCAGAGGCTTGTATTCTTTAGATAGTTGTTTGTTGAATAGTCTTCAGATAGATGTTTATTGAGTAGTCTTCAGATAAATGTTTCTTCTGATGTTGTCTTGTAGAGTCTTCAGATGTAGAGTCATCAGAGTCTTCAGATGTGAACTTGAATGTCAGATTCTATATGTGATTCTTTCATATATGTTCTTGTTTGGAGTCAGATACGATTTCTTCATTAATGGATTAGTTGTTTTGGACTTCGTTAGTTGCCAGATATTATTTTCCTCAAATTCATTTTTCTTTAGAAACCTGCACACTTAGAGAAAATTATTAGGGTATAAAATTGTTTCATTCTTTGTTATTATCAAAACTTAGAGATATATTACAGAACCAAATTCTTATCCTAACAATCTCCCTCTTTTTGATGATGACAAAAACTTAGACTTTTGATGAAACATGGTACTTCACAAAGGTACAAATATAAATGACTCAGAGTTAAATAAAGTATGACTCCTCCTGAGATTGGCAATCTCCCACTAAGTCTGATAGTTAGAAAAATTTTAGAGTTATTTGTATCAGAGAAAGGTTTCTGGGGTAGAGTTTCTTACCAGAGTTTCTTAGGTTGCTTGACTTGTCTTAGTTTATTTTTCAGATACAGATTCAGTTTTCCTTGTTCAGATATATCCTGTGAAAACAGTTAGACTACGCAATTGATTTTTAATATTAGAATGTAAGCAGTATCATCTGAGAGTTATATATATTAGTTCATCAGAAAGTCTGTTATTTATTACTCCCCCTTTTTGTCAGACTAAAAAAGTTAACAAAAATGCAAAAGAAAATCATAGAAGGCAAATAAAACTTTATTGAAAGTCAGAAAGATACAAGGAGAAAAGCGTAAAAGAAGAAAGCCTTAGAGGCAAAAACTCTTATAACAAAATTACAAGCAATTAATCCTAGAGTGCCTAAGGGTTTTGAGGAGGAGGCATCCTCTGAAGTAGTTGAGCAAGCAGGTTCTGGATATTGGAGTTGACTTGATCTTGCTGGTCGAGTCTGGCTCTCACCAATTGATGTGCTTTCTGAAGTTCTTCCAGAATTTTGAGAATCAGAGGAACTAGATCCGATGTTGATGACTCGTCTTGATTCAGAGAAAACTCAGATGTCTTTGCAGCTTCTTCGGTAGCAATGCGAGCAACTTCTTCAGTGTCAGCTCTTGCTTTAGCTTTAGCTTCAGCTTCAGCAGTAACAGCTTCAGCGACATCTTTCTCCTCGGCACCTCTGATATTGCTCGTTCCTTAGCTTCCTACGCCAGACGCGCCTCTAGTCTTTCCTCAGCACCTCTGATATAGTCCTTTCTTAACTTGTTCAAAGAGTCCCTTGAGCTTTAAGACCTCAAATGTCATCCACCTGAGAAATCCATTCTAGTGAGTCCTTACTTCAGAAGGATTGTCTTTTCCAGGTCCTCTAGTGAGTCCTTCTTCAGATAACTTCTTAAGCCTTGGAGCAGTGTTCTTTGAGAACTTGGAAAAAACCTCATCCAGGGTTGGAAACATTAGGCCAGGGTCAGAAGTTTGAGGGATGGGTTCATAGGGGTTGTGGATGGGTTCAACGAGTTTAGAGGTGGGTTCAAATATGGGTTCAGAAGGAGGTGGAAGTGTTTCAGAGGGTTCTGAAGTGGGTGCAGAAGGAGGTGGTATGGGTTCAGAGGTTTCTGGTACAGACTTAGTCTGTTCAGATTTCGTTGTGGTTTGAAGTTGCACAAGAGTGGGGGAGGTTGGATCAGGGACGTCTGAATGTTCAGAGTTTAAGGTGATGTCATAGTATGGAGGGGAACTAGGAGTAGATGAAGGAGTTGATATGGGTTCATTTAGAAACTTGGCTTAAGATACAAGGATTGAGGCGGTTGTTATGTTAAATTTTGGTATTGAGGGAGAGGATGTGTTTAGTTCAGATATGTGGGGTTCAGAAGTCTGGGCTTCTGAAATAATGGGGATGGAGATAGTTGGTTCATAAGGAGAGATGATTGGAGGTGGTTAAGGATGATAGAATTCGCCTAGAACCATAGCTTAGGGGAGCTTCATAAATAGGAGACTTACATGGTGCGGAGGAGCTCAGAAGCATAGGTTGCTTCTGAGATGCTGAAGATTATCCCATCTTCTGAGTCTTCTTCTTCTCCTTTTTCTCAGAGGGCTCTCTCTTCCTCTTCATAAAATTTGGTGGCTATTCTGGTAGCCAGTCCAAGGTGAATCCAGAGATGTGAATTCCAAGGGCTTCCAGATCTTGAAGATAGTGAGTGATTACCTCTGGGGGGATTAATCTTAAAGAAGATATACATCCCATTAGATATCTCCCTATGATCCTTCAGCGCTTCCCAGGAGGTGTACAAGGTGGATTTGACTCTGACCTTGTCAATAAGCCTCATGCTCTTCATATTCTTGTCATTCAGAGGCTTGCCCACGTCCCTCGTGACGTCTTACATCATGTTGATAGAGATGAAGTGGTCCACCATCCCACTCTCTATCAGAACATCAGAAATTAACCTCCCCAAAGGGATGTAATTTTTGGGCTTTATATTATTCCTGGTATCTCTGATGGAGTCCCTCAAATACTTGAAGATGAGGGAGGGAAGGTTCAGCTTCAACCCTTTGTGTAGACAGTACAGAATGCACTTCTGATCTGTATTAATGTAGTCGGAGGAGATGGAGGTTGGACGATGGTGGATAGTTCCCAGAATGATCTTCAACCAAACTCTTAGATTCTGGTGAAGTTCTTTGTTCTTTGAAGTTCTCCCTTCTGGGTTCTGAGTGAAGATAGTATATGTGATTTCCTAGGACATATACTTCGCCCTAGGGTTGATGTTGTATATGCTTATTCCCCCTACAGTTTCCATGTCCAGAAGCTTCGTAGTTGAATTCTCTGTGATCATTGTCTTGACCCCTAGAATGTAGGATACAATGCAGTAGTCATCGCAATCAATGAACCTCCAGAATTCCTTCACCAGGAATGTGTAAAATGGACCATAGAGTCGTTTGAAGTAGTTTCCCCACCCTTGGTTTTCCAATTCTTCAGTTAGGTCTATTCCATTTCTTTTGAGGTTGTCAAAATCAACCAAGAGTTCACATAACACGTCCAGTTTTTCAAAAGGAGTGGCAAGCTTTTATGAGGGGGCGATCAAGAACATGAGGCTCTTGATATGAATTTGTTGAGGGCGTAGCATTAAGGGTTGTAACCTGTTGTGGAACTTCAACTATTTTCTCAGCAGTATTAACTTGTTAAGAGTATTCGAAGACCTGTTGTTGTTGAGGATTCATGTTGCAGTTGATGACGGAGATGACGATGCTATGAAGATAAAGATGCAAGGAGGTTGAAGTTGCATAGAGAATGAAGGCAAGGGGTTTGTGTACGTTGTGATAGTGAAAAGTGTGAAAGTTGGAATTATGGTAAAAGATATACATATTCAAAACACATGCAAAACAACAGCGTTAGAGGACAAAAATAATTATGATTGCTAAAATATGAGTTGTCAAGTGTGGGGAGAATTAATTGCAGCTAATGATGGTTGTCTAATCTAAAAAATATGCACACTGCTCAAGGGGATCTCAACAGTTTAGCTCTTGAGTTTTGAGCTAGACATTTGTCTAGAATATCCAAAGCCACGTGTTTAAGAAACCAAGTGTAGATGTTTCTGAAGTCAAGAATACTAAGAGGTTTCTGACTCAGAGGGATTCTAATCCAGATATCATCTAACTTGTAGAAGCATCAGAACCAGAACCAGATAAACAACATATATTTAAGTCAAATTCTATGTTAACATTAGAGAGGAGATGCACAAGTTCAGACTCATTTTGGGAAATCTGCCATATTTAAATGTTTATGAATGAAAATTAATCTATCTTCAGCTAAGGGTTTTATGAAGATGTCAGCCCATTGATGGTCGGTATCTATGAATTTTAAGATTATTATCCCTTTTTGAACATAGTCTCTGATAAAATGATCTTTAATTTCTACGTGCTTCACTCTGGAATGTAAACTTAGATTTCTTACTTAAACATATAGCAACAATATTGTCACAAAAGATAAGGATGTTACTCTCATAGATCTGAAAGTCCTTAAGTTGATTCTTCATCAAGAGCATCTGAGTGCTGCATAGTGAAGATGAAATGTATTCTGCTTCTGCAGTTCACAATGCAATGGTTGATTTTCTTTTGCTAGCCCATGAGATGATGTTTCCTCCCAGAAACTGACAGTACCCAGAAAGCCTATACTCTGATGTTTTCTTATACATCAGGCCAAGGTTAGGTGTTCCTTTCAGATACTTCAGGATTCTCTTAATAGCAGTTAAGTGAGATTCCCTTGGATCTGACTGAAATCTATCACAGAGAAATACGTTGAATAATATATCTGGACGTGTAGCAGTCAAATAGAGAAGAGAACCTATCATACCCCGATACAATTTCTGACAAACCTTTTGACTCACCTCTTCTTTCTCTAGAATGCAAGTAGGATGCATGGGAGTCTTTTTTGGTTTGCTTTCTGACATGTCAAATTTCTTCAGAATGTATTTTATGTATTTGCTTTGATATACATATGTGGCTTATGATGTTTGGTTGATTTAAATTCCCAGAAAGAACTTTAGTTCTTGCATCAGACTCGTTTCAAATTCTGCCTGCATTAGCTCAAAAAATTCTTGACAAATAGAGGGGTTAGCAGAAGAGAGTGGAGTCCACTTTGCCTCTAATAAAATCATTTTCCAGAAGAAAAGAACTAAGTCTTTCATACAAAGCTTTAGGAGCTTGTTTCAGACCATAAAGAGATTTTTTCAGTTTAAAAACATGTTCTAGACATTTTGAGTTTTCAAAACCAGGAGATTGATGGACACACACCTCTTCAGAAGTATACCCATTCAGAAAAGCGCTTTTTACATCCATCTGATATAATTTGACGGAATAATTTACAGCAAAAGATACAAGACGACGAATAGATTCTAACCTGGCGACTGGACCAAAGGTTTCAATGTAGTCAATACCTTCCTATTTATTATAACCTTGTGTCACCAGTCGTGCTTTATTTCTGACCACTTCACCCCATTTAGTTTGTTTATGTAAACCCATTTGGTTCCAATCACATGGGTTCCCTTGGGTCTTGATACAAGATCCAAAACATCATTCTTGGCAAACTGATCAAGTTCTTCTTTCATTTCCAGAATCCATTCTTTATCTTGAAGGGCTTCTTCACACGACATTGGCTCTATCAGAGATACTAGTCCCAGAAGTGTTTCTTCAGAAACTTTGAATATTGATCTTGTTCTGACAGGTTCATTTTTATTTTCTAGAATCAGTTCTTCAAAAACATTTTGTCTTTTTCTTGATCTTTTCAAATTGAGTGTGACTTCATGTGCTTCTGACATTTCTTTTTCTGCTTCTTCAGATTCTTTGGTCTTTTCATCAAAGCCTGCAAGTGTTATCTCCAAATCTTCAAAATTGTGAACTAGCTTTGACTTTTCATAGTCAATCTTATCATAAAATATGACATGTATTGATTCTTCCACAATTTGTGTTTATATATTGTATACTCTGTATCCTTTAGAACGTTCTGAGTATCCCAACATAATACATTTTTGTGATTTAGAGTCAAACTTGTTCAAAGTATCTTTAGTATTCAAAATAAAACAAAAATATCCAAAGGGATGAAAAGAAGAAATGTTGGGTTTTCTTCCCTTGGACAGTTCATAAGGAGTCTTCTCCAGAATAGGTCTGATAGAGATTCTTTTCTGAATGTAACATGTTGTATTCACAGCTTCAGCCCATAAGTGTTTAGCCACATTTGTTTCATTGATCATGGGTCTGGCCATTTCTTGGAAAGTTCTATTCTTCCTTTCTACGACTCAATTTTGTCGTGGAGTTCTAGGATAGGAGAAATCATGGGATATTCCATTAGAGTCAAAACGTTATTCAAAAAGTTTGTTTTCAAATTCGCCATCATGATCACTTATGACTCTGATGATCTTAGAGTCAAATTCGTTTTGCACTTTTAAACAGAATCTAGTGAACATATCATGCGACTCATTCTTGTGCTTTAAGAATTTTACCCATGTCCAACGACTATAATCATCAACAATGACAAGTCCATACTTCTTACCATTGACTGACGATGTCTTAACAGGTCCAAAATAGGTCAATGTGTAAAAGTTCCAAAGGCTTAGAGGTAGAAACAACATTTTTGTTTTTGAAAGTTGTTTTAGAAAACTTTCCTTTCTGACATGCTTCACAAAGAGCATCTGAAGAAAACTTCAGCTTAGGTAGGCCTCTGACTAACTCAAGTTTATTTAGCTGAGAAATCCTCCTCAAGCTAATGTGACCTAAGCGTCTATGCCACACCAATTTCTCTTCATTTACAGACATTAAACATATTACGTTTTGATCTTTTAAATTTGAAAGTGTTATTTTGTAAATGTTGTTCTTCCTCTTTCCAATGAAAAGGACCGTGCCATTTTTCTGATTAACAGCTTTGCACATTTTTTTATTAAAGATTATATCATAACCGTTATCACTTAATTGACTTATGGATAACAAGTTATGCATTAATCCCTCAACATAGAGAACATCAGAAATAGAGGGAAGAGATTCATTACCAACTGTATCAGATCCTCTGATTCTTCCTTTCTGATTTCATCCAAAACCTACAAAGCCAACATCTTTAAATTCTAGTTTTGGAACATATGCTTTCTTCCCGCATGTGTCGCAAGCATCTAGAGTCCACATACCATGGTTGGTGTTTTAACTCTGCTGCACAGGATATCTACAAAATACATTATTTTATCTTTTGGTACCCATGATCTTTTGGGTCCTTTAGGATTAGTTCTCCCAGAGTTTCTGAAAACTTTGGGTTTTCTAGCATTATTAAATTTATGTGTTTGTGCATGTGTGCAATGATACGAAAAGGGAGATTTAAGTTTGTTTTGTGTAAAAGGTTTAAGATCATCTTCATCAGAGTCATATCAACTTCCTCTTTTCTTATTATGACTAACACCATAGATCATAGAAGCCATTTTTCTTCTTTCAAGTTCGTTGTTTAGGAATTTCTGAAAAGCCTTTTCATATTTGTATATGATGGTGTCAGGAGTAGGTGGAGCTTTAGAAAGAGTTTCTTCATGTTTTGAACATATTTTTTGGTTGAAAATTCATTTTCTTTTTCAAGTAGAAAATTATTTTCTTTAAGTTCGGAAACTTATTTCTCAAGCTTATCACACTCTTCAACAGTCTCTTCATGAACCGTTTTTAGGTTCTTGAATTTTTGTCAAAGCTTTTGATACAAGCTCAGAGGTTCTGATAAACAGGCTTCCAGATCAGAACGAGATAAGTCAAAGAATACCTCTTCAGAGACAGAATCTCTTTCAGATGAACTTCCAGAGGTAATGACCATGAATGCAACGTTTGGTTGCTCCTCTTCAGAATCAGATTTTGAAGCTTCAGATTCAGAGTCGTCCCAAGTTGCCATGAGTCCCTTCTTCTTTGCTTTGAACGAGTTTTTCTTGAAACTTTCCTTCCTGGAGTTGTCTTTCTTGAGCTTTGGACATTCATTTCTATAATGTCCAGGTTCTTTGCATTCGTAACAGGTAACTTCCTTGTTGGGTCTTACGAAGTTGTTATTTCTTTTTCTCTAGAGTTGTTTGATTCTTCTAGAAAGAAGAGATAACTCCTCTTCATCGTCAGAGTCTTCATTCTCAGAGTCATCTTGTCTTCTTCTTCAGCTTAAAAGGCTTTGTTCCTTTCTAGCTTTCTTCTTTCTGATATGGACTTTAGAGCTACTGATTTGCTCTTCTTCTGAGGTTCATCTTCCTCTAGCTCTATCTCATGACTCTTGAGGGAGCTGATAAGTTCTTCAAGGCTTATGTTGTTCAGATCTTTGAATAACTTCATAGCAGTAACCATAGGTCTCGATTTTGTAGGAAGACTTATGATTATCTTCTTGACATGATTTGTTGTAGTATATCCATTGTCCAGAACCTTGAGTCCTGCAACTAAGGTTTGGAACCTTGAGAACATCACTTCAACAGCTTCATCATCTTCCATTCTGAAAGCCTCATACTTTTGGATTAAAGCCAGAGCCTTAGTCTCTTTAACTTGATTATTGCCTTCGTGAGTCATTTTCAAGGAATCAAAGATTTCTTTAGTTGTTTCCCTGTTGGTAATCTTCTCATACTCATTGTAGGCGATTGCGTTCAATAGAATAGTTCTAGATTTATGGTGATTCTTGAAATCACGCTCTTGATCATCACGCATTCTTCTTCTTGGAATAGCGATACCAATATCATAAATAGGTGGTTCATAGTCATTTGTGACAATGTCCCATAGATCAGCATCGTAGCCTAGGAAGAAGCTTTCAATTCTGTCCATCCATTAATCAAATTTTTCTCCATCAAAAACTGAAGGTTTAATGTTGTATCTATCTCTTTTATTTGTGTTAGTGTAACGGTAAATTCATGATCATGAAGCTATAAATAAGCTAGACGTCAATAAAACTAGAGTTGCCACCGCGCTCTTATTGTTTCCAAGGGAAAACGGAAAAGTACGAACAAAACCCAAAAAAAATAAGAAGTTTTCAAATCAAAACTAATAAAATGTCAGAGATTACAGGTAAGGGGGTTGGTTACACAGAGGGAAGGTGTTAGCACCCAAAGTGTCCTAGGTACTCCTAGGGAGCCCTTTCTTATATGCATATGTGTTTTTGTACAAATGATGTTTGCAAATAAAAAAAAGAGTGTGGGGGATGAGAAAAGAATTCATTAATTATTTTTTGTGTTTGACAAGACCTTCGAACTTGTGCCTACGTACCAACATAAAAATGAGGGATCAAAACCTCATAGTTCGTGGTGTCAATTTCAAAGTGAGTGCATTGATTTTAACAAAAATTTAAGTCTTACAAAGGCACAAGGGCCTAAAAATAGTTTGAATGAGTGTTAGTTCTTTTTATCTTTTTGAAAATTTTAAGTCAAGTATAGTTAAGTTTATTTACAAGTTTATTTAAGAAAAGTAGTTTGAAAATGCCATGGCATAAGGCCAAAGTTTCTAATTTGCAATATTGTCTAAGTTTAGAAAAACAAGCATAAGCAAAGAAGATTTTAAAACAGTGGGAGAGATTTTGAATGTAAATAAGTGGGGAGAAGATGAAGAGACTAATCCTAAGCATAAATTTAAAAGTTGAGAGTTGAAAAGCTCTGACCAATGGGATGCAATCCAATAGACAAGAATGTCATATAGAAACCCAAATTTCCCTTGGACTTTAGAGTCAAGCCACAAACAATACACAAATAGCAAGTTGAATAGCAAGGCATGAAATAAAGATAGCCACATCCAAGCTTAGCAACTCAATGATCTTCTTCAAAATTTCCCATGTATTAGATGACTTCAGAGAGGGCATGAGACACATGTTCAAAATAACAGCTTCACAATGATCATGTTGCAGATGAACTCAAATGGATCTTCAATATTGTATCAGATGAAAGTTCACTTCACAAGTACTTGGTTTCATGAAAGTTGGCATTGGTCAAGTCCTTTGCATAGGGAGTGTTGCCGAAATTCTAAGTCAAATAGTCTCAGATCAAACCAACAGTCCACATAAAATGTTTTTTAGGGTTTTTGTTCTTATTATGTACATTAAGGTCACAAGACCACACAATCAAACAAGTATTTACAAACACAATATATCACAAAATATGGTCCAAGTGGACAAAGTGAAAATGACATAAAAGTAAACAACTTGAATGGTATGAATAATGACAAATGAATAAGGCTTAAAAATTAAATTGCATTAAAAGTAAATGACTTGAAATTAAACGCTAGTTGTTAGTGAATTAGAAGTTAGTATTGCTTTTTCTTTGCTTTTGCTTAAGTCATTCTTTGGAGAACACTCAACCCACTTATCACAAGCATGGATCCTTGAACCAAGACATCTTCCAAAGAAAGGAAAAAAGGCCAAGTTTCCACACAATACCATGAAAGAGGGGAGACTTACAATCTCACTAACAAGAATGCTATGCCTTTTGTGTCAAAATTTAGTGCTATGTTAAGCAATCGTAATTGGACTCATGTAGAAGTCATAACTATTTGAGGTCGGGCAATAGAATTTTGGTGTTAATGCATGTTAGAGACATAATATAATGGACTATACTCATGAAACATACCACACACAAAAACAATATGCAAAGTGGGAGACCTAATCTCATCGATACTTATGTTGGTTTTGCAATCAACTAGCCTTAGGATATAGAGATATCATAGGTCAAATGATATGAATGGATAAAGAAGAGGAATGAGATGAAGAGGGAGGAGAAATGGATCAAACACAAATTGGTCAAAGGAGGACTTTTACCAAATTAAGATCATTCATTCATTTTGGGAGATGGAATGTACATTCTATCAATCCCCTAAATCCAATGATCTTAACCTAGCAAAGTCAAATCAACCTTGACCAAGGCCCAACAACACAAGTCAAACTCACAAAGCTAATTAAAATGGCTCTACACAATTAGTTTGGCATTTAAACAATTAATAATAATAAAAATATGCATTAAATTAAATTATGGTTGGTCAATTTCCTAAAACCTCATCAAAACACCAAAGAAATGGCCATGAGATTTATCATAGGTCAAACAAGGTCAAAGGACCTTGGAGAAAAAATTTCAGAATTTTTGGAAACTTAAAAGTATTTTTAAACAATTAAAAATATTCATAAAATCAATTAAATCATGAAAAAGATTAATAATGATCCAAAAATTAATTTCAATTCAGAAAATGAAAGAGGACTTTATTTAAAAAAAATTGGTGAAACTCTCATATTTTTTGGATCAATATTAAATTTAATATGAATTAATGAATATAAGACAAATAAAATGAAAATTCAATTAATCAGAAAAACGTAGACCACTTGATCTCCCTCATTAATTGAGGTAGCAGATCAAGTGGTCTAAAACACGCATTCCACCAGACACACGAGTCAGCGCGCCACACCAATGGTATTCAAAAGCAACGCTCAAGATTAAAACGCCAAGGCTTGATCATGTGGCTCAAAACACATCCAGCACATCGTCGGACTGCTTCTTTCATTACCATCACAAAAATGAAACAGAAGAACATGATTTTAAAGAGAAAATTGCACTGATCAGGAATCTGACCTCAATTACAACTAACTCCAAGTATATTTAGAGATACATGGAGTTGAATTTAGAGGTGTATGAACTGAGTTGCTTCGATTTGACCTCAAAGCAACTCAATCTTCTTGCCTACATTGGTAGGACTTCAGAAAACCAAGGATCCAAGAGAATTGATGAGAATTGAGAGAGAATCAAAAGAGAAGAAAAATCTGGAAAAATACCTTCAATGTTGTGCAGAACTTGATCTCCGTTGCTTCAATTCGTGTTTGATCTTGCTCAAGAAGCTTGCAGAAGTAACCCTGGAGTTTTTGAATATCCAAACAGTGAGATTCAAACTCAAATTTCAAATGAAATTTCTCAGGTTTTCCTTTCAAATGTGAGGGTTTCAAGTGTGGGAGGCAAAGCTGGCGCACAAGGGTCCAATTTCTGATGCCAAGGGCCTCTTATTTATAGCTCAAGCAAGTGTTATTTGAACCTTTCAAAATATTTCCAAATTTGGCAAAGTGAACTGCACGCTTGCATGGGCGTGTATATCCCCATGAAGCTACTTAATTCACTCCATATGCAAGTGTAATTGAGTTTGAATGTGGATTGTAATGCAAGGAAAAAATGTATTGATGTTTGAAGATTGATCCTTGATAATTGATGCAGCCATGTTCATACCATGCGCAGACCCCTCAAACCTTGTCCAAAACGAATGAATTTGGACTCTTTGGAAAGGTTAGATCAATAGAAACAACTCTTAAGTTGAACACTTTTCCTTTTGGAGCTTGTATCATGATTAATTTTGAGGTGGAAGTTTCGAAATTTCAACATGTCAAAAGATTTTCTAACTGTTAAATCATATGTACAATTATTCCACCTTGGCTAACTTTTCATGTGAGCTTCAAATGAGAAAAGTGTCTTCATCAAAGTTGTAGCTATTTAAAAAAAATTCAAAATGGTCAAAAAGTTTACCTCATATGGATTTGAGATAAATGAGTTATGCATTTTTGAAGTTGAGGAAAATCACTTGTTCAATGATATTGGTCCAAAATGACCTATAATGTATCCTCATATCACATGCTCATAAAAGTTGAATTAGCTCTTCCTCCCAACATCATAGTTGAAGTAGAGACCTTGAATTTCATTTTTCAACTTGGAAATATTCCATCTCATAAAAATTGAGCAAGTTATGGCTTTGGGTAGTTGACTTTCAAATTAGGGTTTAGACAAAATGACCTATAACCTTTCAACATACAAAATGACTTTCCAAGCAAAACTAGCTATAGACCTCAACATGAAAGTTGTTTGGTGTAACACCCCGATAATAATATAATAATTATTTAAATTAAGTTAATAATATATTTATTGATTTAATTAAATAATTGAATTATTATTATTATTATTTTGGAATAATAATTATTGGGATAATTATTTAGTGGAATAATATTATTGGAGTATATAAGTTGGAATAATAAAAAGTCCCAATTTTTGGAAAAAGGTTTTCACGTGAAAAGGGAAAAGAGGCAGAAAGGGCAAAAAAGCAAAAGAACGAAGGTTGAAGGAAAGGAAAGCTTGGAGCTCAGAGACTGCCGGATTAACTCAGGTAAGGGGGGTTTATCATCGGTTAAAGGGTATTATATGATAATATGTACTGGGTAGTGATAACCATTGGTTGTATCTCTGATTTGATTGATGCATGATGAATTTGTGAAAATGATTGATGAATGGAATAGGATGATAAATCGAAGCAAATCCGTAGAAATTAGATGGAATAGTGTTAGGATTTTGTGAGATTGAACAGGATATGAAGTGTATAAGACGATAGGAGTGATTTTGTGTAAGAATTGAACCGTGGAAGGTTAGATCGAATAGAACTCGTAGCAGAAAAGCCATTGCAGATCTGAGAAATGCTGGTTTCTGGTCATACGCGTATGGCACTAGGCAATACGCGTATGAGATGGCTGGTACGCGTATGGCGCTAGGCAATACGCGTATGGATGAGGAAGATGATGTTTTTAACGTAAAAATTGTCTCTGTTGGTACGCGTATGAGAAGTTGGTACGCGTAGCATACGCGTATGGAAGTGGGCAATACGCGTATGGCTTGGTCAGGATTTGGGCAATACGCGTATGGGCATAGGCAATACGCGTATGGACAGGATTGTGATTTCCTGTGCTGCTGTTGTGCAGTTTTTGACTGTTTAGGCTGAGTAGCGAGACTTAGCTGAGGTATGATGTTGTAGGGGTCATTTCCCGTTGTTTTGAGTGGTATAGGTATTAGTAGAGCGGGTTAATGCTGTGTTTGATTATGTGGCATGATATGATATGCTTTTGTGATTAATTTGTTGATAATGTGTGATGGTATGCATGATGATGTGAATGTATACATGTGTGAATAGACTGTATTATGGCTTAGAGTGTGAGCATGTGTCTATTCTTGATTGTTGTTGATGTTGCATTGCTAGATGATTAGCATGCATGTTGTGGCCCATTTGGGGTGGTAGCTAATTCCCATGGTGAGGAATTAGTGAGTAAATCATTTTGATTGTTGTTGTTGATGTTTGCATGCTAGGTGATTAGCGTGCATTTCATGGCCCATTTGGGGTGGTAGCTAATTCCCATGGTGAGGAATTAGTGAGTGAGTCACTATGTCTCAAATGAGTGGGACTAGTGAGCTTGGTAGCCGTGCCTGGATTTGGACGGTGAGGTTGAACTATATGTTCACAAGTAGTCGGTACCGCATGCATAGAGTCTCATTGCATAATGAATGTATGGCATATAATATGAATGGATGTATTCCAGTATTACATGTGTATTGTGTGTTGTGTTATTGATGTTGAATATGGTTGAGAATCTACTGTTGAGTATGATATTTGAACGAATATTGCTGTTGCTGAATGCGTAGTCTGATTAGGGTGAATTAATGTGTTAATTACTTGGCATTACATATTGTTCTATAATGCTTATTATATTGATTGAGGAACTCACCCTTACACCTATTTTTCAGGTAACGAGAAATGAGTTGAGTAGAAGCAATTGCTTGGAGTCTAGAGTAGTTCTTACGGGTCATGCTCTGATAGATGTAACATCGGGAGGGAATGTTTTAATTAATTTGATATTGTTTGTTGATTGATTTACATGTATAGTGTTACATGTTTTACATTGATGTTGAATTGATTCCGCTGCGAATTATGCAAAAGACCTTATTTTGATTTAAATAAATGAGCATGACAGGAGATTTTAATGATTTTTATGAAATGATTGTGTGACACCCTTCGGGGCATAATTACTCTGATGAAAATATTGTTATTTTAAGTATAATAATTTGGGGTATTTAGAAGGGTGTTACATTAGTGGTATCAGAGCATAGTCGGTCGTGTCGAGTCGTAGTTATTCTGTTTCCCCTGTACGGGATAGGTGTTGTGTAACCCTATCAGTACTTATTGTTTAGCTTGTTTGGGTTTTCAGAATAGAGATGGCTGGAAGAGGTAGAGATGATGCTGCGATTGCTGAGGCTCTGGGTATGCTAGCTGGAGTACTTGGAGGGAATCCAAATGTTATGGGAATGGGAGCTGCTCGTCAACTGAGTGAGTTCCAGAAGAACAATCCTCCAATGTTCAAGGGAGCATACGATCCAGATGGCGCTCAGAAGTGGTTGAAGGAGATCGAGAGGATCTTCAGAGTAACTGAGTGTGCTGATAACCAGAAGGTCAGGTTCGGTACACATATGCTGTCAGAAGAAGCTGATGATTGGTGGGTTGCTACCCGCACTGAGTTGGAAACTGCTGGAGATGCTGAGATTTCTTGGGCTGTGTTCAGAGAGAGATTTCTGAGGAAGTATTTTCCCGAGGATGTCAGAGGAAAGAAGGAGATAGAGTTCTTGGAATTGAAGCAGGGTAACAGGTCTGTTACGGAGTATGCTGCTAAGTTCACAGAGCTGTCGAAGTATTATACTCCCTATGCTGAGGCTGCTGGGGAATTTTCCAAGTGTGTGAAGTTTGAGAACGGGTTGCGTCCCGAGATCAAGCAGGCTATTGGGTATCAAAGGATTAGAGTGTTTTCTGATTTGGTTGACTGTTGCAGGATTTTTGAACAGGATTCCAAGGCCAGAGCTGAGAGCTATCAGCAGAGAGTTGATAGGAAAGGCAAGAATCAGATTGATCGTGGAAAACCGTATGCAGCTGGCAAAGGTTTTCAGAGGCAGAGTGGGATGAAGAGGCCTAGTGGGGGAGACTCTAGTGCTCCTGCCAAGTGTTACAGATGTGGTCAAGCTGGACATCGTATCCATGAGTGTACCAGTAATGAGAAGAAGTGTTTCAAATGTGGAAAAGGTGGTCATTTGGCTGCAGATTGCCGGTTGAAGACTGTGACTTGTTTCAACTGTGGAGAGTTGGGTCATATCAGTCCACAATGTCCTAAGCTGAAGAAAGAGAATCAGTCAGGAGGCAAGGTTTTTGCTTTATCGGGTTCTGAGACTTCTGCAGATGATCGTTTGATTCGAGGTACGTGTTATATTAATGGCTTTCCTCTTGTAGCTATTATTGACACAGGTGCGACTCATTCTTTTATATCTGTGGATTGTGCTGTGAGGCTTAAGTTAGAGATATCTGAGATGTTGGGAAGTATGGTGATTGATACTCCTGCGAAGGGTTCAGTGACTACTACTTCAGTTTGTTTAAGTTGCCCTTTGAGTATTTTTGGTAGGAATTTTGGGATAGACCTTGTGTGTCTTCCGTTAGTGCAGATTGATGTTATCTTGGGTATGAACTGGTTGGTGTTTAACCGAGTCTATATCAACTGTTTTGATAAGACTGTGATATTCCCTGAGATTGAGGAAGGAAAGAGTTTGTTCCTTTCAGCGAGGCAGGTGAATGAGGAAGTAGCAGATGGGGCAGAGTTGTTTATGCTGTTAGCGACTTTGGAGGCTAAAGATAAACTGGTGATTGGCGATCTAGCTGTGGTGTGTGACTTTCCTGATGTGTTTCCGGAAGAGGTGAATGAATTGCCGCCAGAGCGTGAAGTTGAGTTCTCAATTGATTTGGTACCTGGTACTAGACCGATATCGATGGCTCCTTATCGTATGTCTGCTGTTGAGCTAGCTGAATTGAAGAGTCAGTTGGAAGATCTGTTGGATAAGAAATTTATTCGTCCGAGTGTGTCACCGTGGGGTGCACCAGTGTTGTTGGTTAAGAAGAAAGAAGGTACTATGAGGTTGTGTGTGGACTACAGGCAACTGAATAAAATGACGATCAAGAATCGGTATCCTTTGCCGAGGATTGATGATTTGATGGATCAGTTGGTTGGTGCGAGTGTGTTCAGCAAGATAGATTTGAGATCTGGGTATCATCAGATACGTGTGAAAACTGAGGATATTCAGAAGACTGCTTTCAGAACGAGGTATGGACATTATGAGTATTCTGTAATGCCTTTTGGTGTGACTAATGCGCCTGGAGTATTTATGGAGTATATGAATAGGATTTTTCATCCGTATCTAGATCAGTTTGTTGTGGTGTTTATTGATGACATTTTGGTGTATTCGAAATCTGAAGAAGAGCATGCCGAACATTTGAGAGTGGTTTTGGGAGTTCTGCGAGAAAAGAAGTTATTTGCTAAACTGTCTAAGTGTGAATTTTGGTTAGAAGAAGTTAGTTTTCTTGGTCATGTGATTTCAAGAGGTGGTGTTGCTGTTGATCCTTCTAAGATAGAAGCGGTATCTAAGTGGGAAGCTCCGAAGTCAGTTTCTGAGATAAGAAGTTTTCTTGGACTTGCAGGTTATTATCGGAAGTTTATTGAGGGATTTTCCAAGTTGGCGTTACCGTTGACGATGTTGACTAGAAAGGGGCAAGCGTTTGTTTGGAATTCAAAATGTGAAGAAGGTTTCCAAGAGTTAAAGAGAAGGTTAACTACTGCTCCTATTCTGATATTACCGAGTTCGTCGGAACTATTCGAGGTTTATTGTGATGCTTCATTGTTGGGTTTAGGTGGTGTGTTGATGCAGAATAAGCAGGTTATAGCTTATGCTTCGAGACAGCTAAGGGTTCATGAGAGGAACTATCCGACACATGATTTAGAGTTGGCAGCTGTGGTATTTGTTTTGAAGTTGTGGAGGCATTATTTGTATGGATCAAGATTTGAAGTTTTCAGTGACCATAAAAGTTTGAAGTATTTGTTTGATCAGAAAGAGCTGAATATGAGACAGAGGAGATGGTTAGAGTTTCTGAAGGATTATGATTTTGGTTTGAATTATCATCCGGGTAAAGCAAATGTAGTGGCTGATGCGTTGAGTCGGAAATCCTTACATATGTCTATGTTAATGGTTAAAGAGTTGGATTTAATTGAGCAGTTTAGAGACTTGAGTTTGGTGTGTGAGAGTACTCACAATAGTGTTAAATTGGGAATGTTGAAGTTAACAAGTGGTATTTTGGATGAGATCAGAGAGGGTCAGAAATCCGATATGCTTTTGGTTGATAAGTTGACTTTAGTGAATCAAGGTCAAGGTGGTGAATTCAGAGTTGATGAGAATGGTGTTTTGAGATTTGGTGATCGGGTGTGTATTCCGGATGTTACTGAGCTTAAGAAGAGTATCCTGGAGGAAGGACATCGTAGTGGCTTGAGTATTCATCCTGGAGCTACGAAGATGTATCATGATTTGAAAAGGTTATTTTGGTGGCCGGGAATGAAAAGAGAAATTGCAAGTTTTGTGTATTCCTGTTTGACTTGTCAGAAGTCGAAGATTGAGCATCAGAAGCCGTCTGGGCTAATGCAACCGTTGGCTATTCCAGAGTGGAAGTGGGATAGTATCAGTATGGATTTTGTTTCTGGTTTGCCGAGGACAAATAAGAATTTTGAAGCCATTTGGGTGATTGTTGACAGATTGACAAAGTCGGCTCATTTCATTCCGATCAGAATGGATTATCCGTTAGAGAGATTAGCCGAGTTGTATATTGAGAAGATTGTAAGTTTGCATGGTATTCCGTCGAGTATTGTTTCGGACAGAGATCCTAGATTTACATCGAAGTTCTGGGAAGGTTTGCAGAGGGCTTTGGGAACTAAGCTGAGATTGAGTTCTGCATATCATCCGCAGACTGATGGTCAGACTGAGAGGACGATTCAGTCGTTAGAGGATCTTTTGAGAGCTTGTGTTTTGGAGAAGGGAGGTGCTTGGGACGGTTATTTGCCTTTGATTGAGTTTACCTACAACAATAGTTTTCATTCGAGCATTGGTATGGCACCGTTTGAAGCTTTGTATGGTAGGAGATGTCGGACACCTTTATGTTGGTATGAGTCCGGTGAGAGTGCTGTAGTTGGACCGGAGATTGTTCAGCAAACTACAGAAAAGATTAAGATGATTCAGGATAAGATGAGAATTGCTCAAAGTCGTCAGAAGAGTTATCATGATAAGAGGAGGAAGTCACTTGAGTTTCAAGAGGGAGACCATGTGTTTCTTCGTGTTACTCCGATAACCGTGTTGGTCGAGCTTTGAAGTCGAAGAAGTTGACACCTCGATTTATTGGTCCTTATCAGATTTTGGAGAGGATAGGAGAGGTAGCCTATCGTATCGCTTTACCGCCGTCGCTTGCGAATTTGCATGATGTTTTTCATGTGTCTCAGTTGAGGAGATACATTCATGATCCGTCGCATGTTGTCCAAGTAGATGATGTACAGGTGAGAGATAACCTGACTGTTGAAACATCACCTATGAGGATTGAGGATCGAGAGTTGAAGCAGTTGCGGGGTAAAGAGATTGCCTTGGTGAAGGTAGCTTGGGGAGGACCAGCAGGTGGCAATGTGACTTGGGAACTTGAGAGCCAAATGAAGGAGTCTTATCCGGAGTTGTTCGTTTGAGGTATGTTTTCGAGGACGAAAACTCTTTTAGTGGGGGAGAGTTGTAACACCCCGATAATAATATAATAATTATTTAAATTAAGTTAATAATATATTTATTGATTTAATTAAATAATTGAATTATTATTATTATTATTTTGGAATAATAATTATTGGGATAATTATTTAGTGGAATAATATTATTGGAGTATATAAGTTGGAATAATAAAAAGTCCCAATTTTTGGAAAAAGGTTTTCACGTGAAAAGGGAAAAGAGGCAGAAAGGGCAAAAAAGCAAAAGAACGAAGGTTGAAGGAAAGGAAAGCTTGGAGCTCAGAGACTGCCGGATTAACTCAGGTAAGGGGGGTTTATCATCGGTTAAAGGGTATTATATGATAATATGTACTGGGTAGTGATAACCATTGGTTGTATCTCTGATTTGATTGATGCATGATGAATTTGTGAAAATGATTGATGAATGGAATAGGATGATAAATCGAAGCAAATCCGTAGAAATTAGATGGAATAGTGTTAGGATTTTGTGAGATTGAACAGGATATGAAGTGTATAAGACGATAGGAGTGATTTTGTGTAAGAATTGAACCGTGGAAGGTTAGATCGAATAGAACTCGTAGCAGAAAAGCCATTGCAGATCTGAGAATGCTGGTTTCTGGTCATACGCGTATGGCACTAGGCAATACGCGTATGAGATGGCTGGTACGCGTATGGCGCTAGGCAATACGCGTATGGATGAGGAAGATGATGTTTTTAACGTAAAAATTGTCTCTGTTGGTACGCGTATGAGAAGTTGGTACGCGTAGCATACGCGTATGGAAGTGGGCAATACGCGTATGGCTTGGTCAGGATTTGGGCAATACGCGTATGGGCATAGGCAATACGCGTATGGACAGGATTGTGATTTCCTGTGCTGCTGTTGTGTAGTTTTTGACTGTTTAGGCTGAGTAGCGAGACTTAGCTGAGGTATGATGTTGTAGGGGTCATTTCCCGTTGTTTTGAGTGGTATAGGTATTAGTAGAGCGGGTTAATGCTGTGTTTGATTATGTGGCATGATATGATATGCTTTTGTGATTAATTTGTTGATAATGTGTGATGGTATGCATGATGATGTGAATGTATACATGTGTGAATAGACTGTATTATGGCTTAGAGTGTGAGCATGTGTCTATTCTTGATTGTTGTTGATGTTGCATTGCTAGATGATTAGCATGCATGTTGTGGCCCATTTGGGGTGGTAGCTAATTCCCATGGTGAGGAATTAGTGAGTAAATCATTTTGATTGTTGTTGTTGATGTTTGCATGCTAGGTGATTAGCGTGCATTTCATGGCCCATTTGGGGTGGTAGCTAATTCCCATGGTGAGGAATTAGTGAGTGAGTCACTATGTCTCAAATGAGTGGGACTAGTGAGCTTGGTAGCCGTGCCTGGATTTGGACGGTGAGGTTGAACTATATGTTCACAAGTAGTCGGTACCGCATGCATAGAGTCTCATTGCATAATGAATGTATGGCATATAATATGAATGGATGTATTCCAGTATTACATGTGTATTGTGTGTTGTGTTATTGATGTTGAATATGGTTGAGAATCTACTGTTGAGTATGATATTTGAACGAATATTGCTGTTGCTGAATGCGTAGTCTGATTAGGGTGAATTAATGTGTTAATTACTTGGCATTACATATTGTTCTATAATGCTTATTATATTGATTGAGGAACTCACCCTTACACCTATTTTTCAGGTAACGAGAAATGAGTTGAGTAGAAGCAATTGCTTGGAGTCTAGAGTAGTTCTTACGGGTCATGCTCTGATAGATGTAACATCGGGAGGGAATGTTTTAATTAATTTGATATTGTTTGTTGATTGATTTACATGTATAGTGTTACATGTTTTACATTGATGTTGAATTGATTCCGCTGCGAATTATGCAAAAGACCTTATTTTGATTTAAATAAATGAGCATGACAGGAGATTTTAATGATTTTTATGAAATGATTGTGTGACACCCTTCGGGGCATAATTACTCTGATGAAAATATTGTTATTTTAAGTATAATAATTTGGGGTATTTAGAAGGGTGTTACATTTGGAATGTTATTTAGAGTAACGTTTCTCTTGGAATCATTTCCATATCTGTCGCAACTAGGCGAAAAAAAACAACCGGCGAAGAAAAGAAACAGAAGAGTCGCCACCATTCGTTATTTATCCCAAAGGAGGGAAAGGAAACGATCGAAGAAAACCTGAAGAGAAGGAAAAGACAAGGTCTCGCAACCAAATCTAGGGTTCGGGATTCGATTATGTGAAGGGAAGGTATTAGCACCCCTACTCATCCGTAGTACTCTACGTGATCCACTCTTGTTGTTCTAGTCTAAAGGGTGTAGGTATATCTAATGTACTATATGCTAAAAGAAGGTTAAAAGAAAATGACTCGCAAGGATGTCGCGTCCACTGCCTACTTTACTCATTTGAGTATGATAATCAGAGTCTTCATAGCTCGGTTACCTATGGGCGAAAGAGAAGTGTGCTCGGTAAGACATCGTATCTTATGCCTACGTATCTCATATGGAATGAGAATCAGAGCAAACGGTAGTTCAGCTAACTACGGGAACGAGGGTCTCGATTGCAACTAGGGCAAGAGAAAGGGAAGGTCTCGATCGCAACGAGGGCGAGAGAAAAGAATCGCAGCAAGGGAGAAAATAAACAAGGATTAGTTGTTAATCGTCAATCAAAACTCGGCAAGACATCGCATCTCGTGCCTACGTATCTCATCTGAACATGAGAATCAAAGTTGTCGTAGTTCGACTAACTAGGGAAACAAAGGTCTCGATTGCAACTAGGGCAAGAGAAAGGGAAGGTCTTGATCCCAACGAGGGCGAGAGAAAAGAATCGCAGCAAGGGCGAAAGCAAGCAAGGATTAGTTGTTAGTCGTCAGTCAAAACTCGACAAGACATTGCATCTCGTGCCTACGTATCTCATCTGAACATGAGAATCAGAGTTGTCGTAGTTCGCCTACCTAGGGGAACAAAGATTGCCATCTGAACATGGACTTACAAAAAAGGACACCAGCTGTGTCAAAGGAAGGTGGGCAATGTGTTCAACGTCCTAGCAGTAGGTGTCGCAGCTCGCGGAATCAAGTCTTAGGCAGTTACCTCTTTGCAATAGAACGGATTGACATGCCACCGGATCAGAGATGCACGGAAGGTCTAAAAGTGGGGAAGCTCTGCCTTAGATTTGTCATGCAATGTGGACCTATGTGTTAGGATTTACAAAGGGGAACATCTACCTAATGTTAGCATGCAAAGAATAAGGGAATTCTACCTATGTTATCATACAAAGGGTTCTACCTAATGGGTGCTACCTAAACGGAACAAGAGTCGACGGATGGAGCAAGGAGAGGAGCCACGGATAAGGGTAGATGGCGATGCCGGAGGCAATCGACTTACAGGTAGATGGCGATGTCTGAAGCAATCGACTTACAAGAGAAATGGCGATGCCTGAGGCAATCGACTTACAAGAGGATGGATGAATACGTGCTGGTTCTGTTATGTTTTGAAAATGATTACTCGACGTTGGATCGAGCTTTTGATCTTGTTCTGAAATGGTTATCGGATGTTCGTTTTAATTCTTGTATTAAGAGATGAATAAAGAATTAAAGAATAAACATTATACACTTCATTGGAGAGGGGTACATTTGTTATGAATGGGGATGGTTCATGGCAATTAAACAATAAGAATATATGCCTTAATCATCATACAAGTAGGCAACAATTATAAATCAAATCATATAAGCAAATAGGTATGTAATCAAACCAAAGAATCAAAGAATGAAATAATGGAGCATTAAACAATGCATGGGAGGTATGAACATGTTAAAAAATCAAGACATAATAAGCATGGATGAAAGAAACAAGTATAAAAGATGATAGATGAATCAGACATATGAAAAGAAATGCACAAAAGGGTCCACTGAATAATTAAATCAGGAAATGAGGTAAGGATAAAATAAAATCAAGATGAAAGGCCTCTAATACATGGCATATGAGATGAACAAGGGAGGATCAAAAGATCTCTTCAATTGCCATAAGCAATCCCTAAGTCAAACATCGATCATAGAGAAGTCAACTGAAAATTCTAGTCAAATTAAAAAATATCAAATAAATAGCAAATTAATCAAGAAAATTTGAAAAAATAAACTAAATAAGATGGGGTCAGGATATCATCATTCCCTAAAAAGATTTCAAAAATAATGAAAATTGGTTCATAAATTAATTGAAATAAAACAAATGTCCAACTAAAAGTCAACTAACAAGACTAGGTTAAAAATAAATCAAGAATAAATAGCAAATTGATCAAGAAAAATATGAAAAATTAAACTAAATAAGGTGGGGTCAGGACATCATCATCCCCCAAAAAGATTTCAAAAATAATGAAAATTGGTTATAAATTAATTGAAACAAAATAAAGGTCAAACCAAAAGTCAACCAACCAAAATAATTATCAAATAAATTGAAAACGGGAAATAAAATTCCAAAAAAAGGTCAGGTTGACCATGGGACAATGGTCAACCTTCATCCCAAATAATCAAAAGCTAAAAAGAATTTTAAGTTATGAAAATAAAATCAATAAAAAAATGTATGCTAATATGAACCATTTAGAATTAATAATTGAAATAAAATATTAACATTAAATAAATACGAAAATAAAAATTAAATAAAATTAAATAAGACATTAAGAAATATGGAAAATGTTTTTGGGTATTTTTATGAATAAAGAAAATATTTTAAATCAATTAAAATCAAAACAGAAAATAAATTGGAACTAAAAAGAAAATGAAAAGAAATGGATTGGTGCTGATGGGCCCTGAAAGGGGGTGCTGAAAGCGAAATGCGCAGGCCCACAGTCCAAATAATAGTTAATCAGGCATGATAACATGTAAATAACATTTTAAATAAAATATCATGTGGACCTTGTATCAATTGGTCAAGTCTCATTAAGTTACTAAAGGACAAAATAAGCCAACGGCCAGGATTAAAACATAAGCCAAGGATCCAAGGGCTCTTATAGTGACACGTAGTCATCTTCTTCACTAAACCTGAAACCCTAATGCCATGCCATGCAAAACGTGAAAAACAGTGGATTTTCTTCAATTTCCACTCAATAATACGACCACTATGATGCACCAAATGATATGAAATAAAAACCAAATATCAAGTATGAAATGTGTAGATTAACATGGTGACTTTGTTTGAGTAAAATGATGGCTTAAACATGGATAAATAATCTCAACAAGATGTCCACATGGCCACGGATATGAGCAGAAATAAACACAAATCAAGCAACCTGAACAATGCCTCATACTGAGGACTTCAGAGACAGGCATAACATAACTAGCATGGTGATGATGATGAGCATGGTAAACAACATGGTAATGGTGATGAGCATGGTAAACAGCATGGTAATGGCATGGATGTATCAAGCATAAGAATGAGCAAAAAAATAGCCATGGAGTAAGATGATTACCTAGTGGAAGCTTGGTCCACTGCCTCTTGATTGTGGAGAAAATGGAAGAAGAATGGTGCTTCACAACTTCAACTTTGAGAAATGGAGGCTGACTAGTGATGCTCCTTGCCTTGCTCGAAAATTCCAAATGTTCTTTCAGATTTAGGGTTTTAGTGCTTAAATATGGTGGGTCAATTGTCTTAATGGGCTCAAAAATCCATGTTTTGGTTTATGAACAAATGATGCAAAGTGAGGTGTATGAGCATGTTTCTTGTTTTGGCAAAGTTTAAGTAAGTGGAAACAAGAGTGTATGGCCAAATGAGGAAAGCAGAATGTTGGCTTGGTTTATGCAGCATAACTTTGGTCTGGTTTGGCAAGCAAGAAAACAGTCCAAGATGGTGACTTCGAGGCCATGTAACTTGATGATTAAGCCACCAAATGATGAGATGATGCAAACAGTGGAAAGATCTCATGGAGTATGTCATCTTTCATGTTGAGCACAAGTGGAAATGATGAATGGAAGAAGGTGAAAAATGGCCCTCAAGATTATGTTGCACCATGCAAAACTGATTGGGCCAGTTTGGCCTAAAATCTGCCTAGAGAATCAAGTCATGATGCCCACTTTAGGTGAATGTATCCCTCAAACCATGGATCCAAATGAGATTATTCCAAAAGGAGGTGAAGGAGGACATGGCAAGGTATAATTGTTGTGAAGAAAACATTTTCAATTGGTGCCTTGAAGTGCAAGAAAACTGGCCAAGAAGTCTTGACAAACTTTGAAGATCTTTGGACATAGAAATTTTTCTAAGTGTTCTAAAAAAATGTCTCAATTTGACTAAGCATAACTTTCTCAATTTTGATCCAAATGGAGCAAATGTTATATTTCTATAAAGATTGGAACAAGAGGAACAACTTTCATGTTGGAGAAATTTTCAAATGGAGCTTTTATCTTGATGTAAAATGGGCTTAAAGTGAGTGCAACAATCATGAAAACTTGCCATAAATGGAAAGTCAACCACTTCCAAATTAAGTAACTTTTCCAATTCCTGATTAAATGATGAATCCATGATCCAACTTTGATCAAATTTCACATGTAGGATCCCCTAGGCATGGATTTTGAGATTCCACTCTCAAAATGTCAGGAGTTGACTTTTCTGGTCCCACAGTTGACTTTTCCCAATCTGTCTGATTCCCGATTCCAGTGATCAATTGAAGCAGTTCTGGCTCAAATAAAAAGCTGATTTTTTGTATGTAGACCCTTGTGGACATATGGAGGGCCATGGAAAAGAGTTTCACCCAAAGAATCAGAAATAAACCGATTTTATACCAAACCCTAATTTTAGGGCAAAATTGATCGGGAACTGATTGCACATCTTGCCAATGGATCTTTCTGAGATAATTGTGAGTCTCCCTAGGCCAAGATGCCTCTCCAATCATGACATGGATGGGCTCTTCTACTTCCAACCAAACATTTCCTGTTGCAGGTAGCCATAAAACCCTAATTTCCTGATTAAATCCAGATGAAAACCATGATAGCTCTGAATCCTTCACTGATGAATTGAGGACCATAATAAGATTCCTAGAGCCCCATGAGACCCTTGAGACTTGTATACTTAGATAATGAAGTCCAATTCTCAGTCTTGCTTTGTGTGGGCTCCTTCTGTTAAGGAGTGATCAAACAAAACCTGATTCCCAAGTCACTAATGCAGTATGCAATGAGTATGACCTAGTATGATGTTAATGAAGTGTGAAACATAATCCCATGCTCCCAGGGAAAAAATGTAGGGTAAATTTTAGGGTAGTACCGCTGCCCCTATTCAATCAACCGGAGATCCGAAAGGAAGATAGCAACTGCTTTCGCACTTTCGAGGTATCAAGTGATTGAATACAATAAAAGCCCTAAAATTTACACTGAAGTGAAAAATGAAGTAATAATGCCTGTCAGAATCGGCAGAGAGGTGGTCTTGAAAAGAGAACCGTTTGGTACAGTGAGAGTCAGTCTGAACACCGAAAAAAGAATGTTAGCCTGAATACCAAAATAAATGGCAACACAGCAATAAACATAGCCTGAATGTCGTTCATCAATTTGAATAATGGAAATGACTTCGATCTGAGCATCAGAAGATACGAGATTATCCAAAATCGGTCTGAACACCGGGAAATTGGCCTGAGCGCCACTTCGGTCTTAATACCGGAAAAACTGGCCTGAATGCCACAAGTTGCATCGACCTGAACGGCGAAAACTTCTTCGATATGAACATCGGAAAACCGGCCCGAATGCCACAAGTTGCATCGACCTGAACGTCGGAAACTTCTTCGATCTGAACATCGAAAAACTGGCCTGAATGCCACTTTGGTCTGAATACCGGAAACTGGCCTGAATGCCACAAGTTGCGTTGACCTGAACGTCGGAAACTTCTTCGATCAGAACATCGGAAAACTGGCATGAATGCCACTTCGGTCTGAATACCGGGAACCTTGGCCTGAGTGCCACTTCGGTCTGAATACCGGAAATTGGCCTGAACACCACTTCGGTCTGAATACCTGGAACTGGCCTGAATGCCACTTCGGTCTGAACACCGGAAACTGACCTGAATGCCACTTCGGTCTGAATACCGGAAATTGGCCTGATCACCACTTCGGTCTGAATACCAGAAAGCTGGCCTGAATGCCACAAGTTGCATCGACCTGAATGTCGGAAACTTCTTCGATCTGAACATCGAAAAATTGGCCTGAATGCCACTTCGGTCTGAATATCGGAAAAACTGGCCTGAATACCACTTCGGTCTGAATACCGGAAAAACTGGCCTGAATGCCACTTCGGTCTGAACACCGGAAAACTTTCATGCCTGTCAGCATCGGCAGAAATAGGGAAAATGATAATTGAGACGGCGCGTGGGCCAACGACCCCTGCTGGGAATGATAAAAGATAAGTCATGAACAACCTTCAGTTTGAGTACTGGAAACAAACTTTTGGCTTATCACTTGAGATACCGAGAATGTCTTATGCTTTACATGCGTATGTTTGAATTTTTCAATGGCGTAATGCTCCATGAAAATGCTACGCAATTTGGGAGGATGCAATGCGATATGATTCTACATGCAGGGATGCGAAATGCTAGGTTAGAGAGAATGCCAAGCCGAGGCAAGGAATTCTGCTGGGGAAATGATCACAATCTTCTGGACCCTGGCAAAGCTGTTGGAGATACACAGCACAATGAACTCTGTGGGGAAATGACCAGCCACGCGGTGTTCTGGCAATGACAAAATACCGAGACTCTGACTGGAGAGAGAATGGAACTGAAAGCTTGCTGCTGAGGAAAACGTCAGTGGTTCTGGCAACCATAATCTGCGAGAGAGATGGCTCTGCAGGGGAAGCAAACACCGATATGGTACCAAGTTTTTGCTTCAAGGAAAGAGACCATGGGTCTAGCGTCGAGATCGTCGATCTGGCATCGAACTCTGAGGAACAGATGCTTCTGCTGGGAAGATACAGTCTGGCACTGTCAATTCCACTGGGGATATACAGTCTGACACTGTCAACTCCACTGAGGAGTGTACAATCTGAAACAAATGCTTGGGTAAGTACAGTAGTGAGAACCTGTTGGGGGATTGAAGAATCCAACGCTTGAACCAACTTTGCAGGGATAAGATACCAAATACCAACTATTGAGGAAAAACATTCGTGATCATCTGCTGGGAACCTTAAGGAAATGCCCCGAGTGTACCTGTTCTGAATAGACGATCCAAAGCACTTTAAATTTACAGCAATTTTAAATGTTTATTAAGCATGTACCTGTAAAGCTCTTATGTTTCATGATGCAATGTTTATCAAAAATTCGGACGTCATTTTTGCAAACAAAACAGTAAAATGAAAATGAACACAGAGATATACTGAATAACATGATTTTATTGATTGAATGGCCTCTGAATAGGCATTTACATCAGGAAGCAATCCCTGGAAAAAGGTAATTGCACAAAAGATAAAAACAGCAATTAATCTAATGGCAATGTGAAATGGATTTCTATCGGGTTCCAATTCTGCTATGACTTGCTCGTCTTCAAGATCCTCCAAATGATCAGCTTTCTGAAAAAGGTGATTGGACTATTTCCTATCCTTCGAGAGTTTCCAGTTATCGACACGATATGAGATTCAGAACTACTCAGAACACAGTCATTCACTTAATCCCTAACTTTTGCCTGGATCGCCCTTTCGGGTTTTCAATCCACCGGAATACCCATTTTTGCCTAAGTTGCCTTTTCAGGTTTTCAACTTACCGGGTGTATAATCTTTTCATTTTTAATCCCTAACTTTTGCCCGAACCTTTTTCATTTTCTTGGTTCGCCGGGATGCCCATTTTTTGCCTGGACTATTCTTTTTATTATCCAGCGGGTCTATTTTATGCGAAGTATTTTTTAATTGCGTCTGAGTTCACAGGGGAAGTGAAGTCTTCACCATCAATAGCTGCAAGCATTAAGGCCCCACCATCAAAAATCTTGGTGATAATATATGGTCCATCATAGTTAGGAGTCCACTTGCCCCTGTGATCTGTCTGAGGAGGAAGGTTCCTTTTCAACACCAAATCTCCGACTTGGAAGCATCGAGGATGCACTTTCTGATCAAAGGCTCTCTTCATCCAACTCTGATACAACTGCCCATGACAAATGGCTGCCATCCGCTTCTCTTCGATAAGACTCAACTCATTGAACCTTGTCAGAATCCATTCAGCTTCGTCTAACTTGACGTCCAACAGGACTCTTAGAGAAGGAATCTCCACTTCAACAGGTAGGACTTCTTCCATACCATACATAAGGGAGTAAGGGGTTGCCCCAGTCGATGTATGTACTGAAGTACAGTACCCATGCAAGGCGAAGGGTAGCATCTCATGCCAATCTCTGTACGTAATGACCATCTTCTGCACAATCTTCTTTATGTTCTTATTTGCTGCCTCAACATCACCATTCATCTTAGGATGATAAGGGGAAGAATTGTGATGCTGAATGTTGAAGTTCATGCACAACTCCGTCATCATTTTGTTATTGAGATTAGAACCATTATTAGTAATGGTTCTTTCGGGAATCCCATAACGACAAATGATTTCTTTCTTAATGAATCGGGCAACCACGTGTCTGGTGACCTTCGCAAATGGCGCTGCTTCAACCCACTTGGTGAAATAGTCGATGGCAACAAGGATGAAGCGATGCCCATTGGAAGAAGTCTGCTCAATCTTTCCAATCATATCAATGCCCCACATAGCAAACGGACACGGCGAAGACATCACATTCAGAGGATTTGGCGGCACATGCACCTTATCAGCATAAATCTGGCATTTATGACACTTCCGAGCATATTTGAAACAATCAGATTCCATGGTCATCCAGTAATAACCCGCTCCCAACAATTTCCTAGCCATTGCATGTCCACCGGCATGAGTACCGAATGAGCCTTCATGAACTTCCTGCATTAACATGTCCGCTTCGTGTCTATCCACGGATCTGAGCAAAACCATGTTGAAGTTCCTCTTGTACAGCACGTCGTCTTTGTTCAAGAAGAAACTGTCTGCCAATCTTCTCAAAGTCTTTCTATCATTGTTGGATGCCCCTGTAGGGTACTCTTGATTCTTCAGAAAGCACTTGATGTCGTGATACCAGCGCTTGTCATCAACTACCAATTCAGCAGCAAACACATATGCGGCCCTATCAAGACGCATAACATCGATCCTGGGAGCATAGTTCCACCGAGTCACTTTGATCATGGAGGATAGAGTAGCAAGAGCATCTGCCATCTGGTTCTCATCACGAGGTATATGATACAATTTTACTGTTGTGAAGAAAGTCAACAGTCTTCTCGTGTAATCTCTGTAGGGGACCAGATTAGGCTAGAGAGTGTTCCAATCACCATTCAGTTGATTGATCACTAGAGTTGAATATCCGAAGATGTCCAGAGTCTTGATTCTCAAATCAATGGCTTGCTCAATACCCAAAATACATGCTTCATACTCAGCTTCATTATTGGTGCACTCGAAAGTCGGATGGGCAGTGAAAGGCATGTGGGCACCTTTCGGAGTGGTAATGACAACACCAATTCCACTTCCTTTGGCATTAACAGCCCCATCAAACATTAAAGTCCACTTTTCATCTGGATCAGGTCCCTCCTCAACAATTGGCTCTTCACAGTCTTTCATCTTGAGGAACATGATGTCTTCATCCAGAAAATCAAACTTCATCGACTCATAATCATCAATCGGTTGCTGAGCAAGATAGTCTGACAGAATACACCCTTTGATGGCTCTCTGGGATGTATACTGGATGTCGTACTCCGTCAGTACCATTTGCCAACGAGCAACCCTTCCGGTGAGAGCTGGCTTCTCAAATATACACTTGACTGGATCCATTTTGGAGATCAGTAAGGTTGTGTGAGTCAACATGTATTGTCTCAATCGCTTAGCAGCCCATGCAAGTGCACAACAGGCCTTTTCAAGCATTGAGTATCTCGACTCGCAATCTGTGAATTTTTTACTCAAGTAGTAGATGGCATGCTCTTTCCTACCTGTCTTGTCGTGTTGACCGAGAACACAACCCATGGATTTGTCAACTACTGTCAACTACATAATCAACGGTCTCCCTGGGACTGGAGTCATAAGGATTGGAGGATTCTGCAAATACTCTTTTATTTTTTCGAAAGCCCTTTGACAATCATCATTCCACCTGATAGCCTGATCTTTTCTTAACAACTTGAATATTGGCTCACACGTGGCTGTTAAGTGAGAGATGAACCTTGCAATGTAGTTCAACCTCCCTAAGAAACCACAGACTTGTTTTTCTGTTCTTGGCTCAGGCATTTCTCGTATTTCTTTTACTTTGGCAGGATCCACCTCAATCCCTTTTTCACTAACAATAAAACCCAACAGTTTTCCAGATCTCACCCCGAAAGTACACTTGTTCGGATTAAGCCTTAGCTTGATTTTCCTCAAACGCTCAAACAGTTTCTGCAGATTCACCAAATGTTCTTCTTCTGTCTGAGATTTGGCAATCATATCATCAACATAAACCTCGATTTCATGATGAATCATATCATGGAAAAGAGTTACCATAGCTCATTGGTATGTTGCCCCAGCATTTTTCAGACTAAACGGCATCCCCTTGTAACAGAAGGTGCCCCATGGGGTTATGAAAGTTGTCTTCTCCATGTCTTCTGGTGCCATCTTAATTTGATTATAGCCAGAAAAGCCATCCATGAAGGAGAATACCGAGAACTGAGCCGTGTTATCCACCAAAACGTCGATGTGAGGTAATGGGAAATCATCTTTAGGACTAGCTCTGTTCAGATCCCGGTAGTCAACACACATCCACACCTTTCCATCCTTTTTAGGTACTGGAATGATATTTGCAACCCATGGCGGATAATTTGTAACCACTAGAAATCCTGAATCCAACTGTTTTTGCACTTCTTCCTCTATCTTGACAGCCATCTCTGGTCTTGTTCTTCTGAGCTTCTGCTTGATCGGAGGACAATCCTCTTTGAGTGGCAAACGATGTACCACAATGTCTGTGTCAAGCCCTGGCATGTCCTGATAAGACCAAGCGAAGATGTCAACATACTCTTGCAGCAATTCAATCAACCCCTTCTTCACATTATCTTCCAAAGCAGCCCCTATCTTGATTTCTCTCTTGGCGTCCTCAGTGCCGAGATTAATCACTTCAATAGACTCTTGTTGCGGTTGAATGACCCTTTCCTCCTGTTTTAATAACCTGGCAAGTTCTTCAGGGAGTTCACAGTCTTCATCACCCTCTTCTTCAACTTGAAAGAATGAATTTTCAAAGTCGAAGCGAGCCATAGCAAAACTGTTATCAATAGGATCCGGTGACGTGCATCTGCATGAGTGATGGTATGTGCTTATGAGTGTGAACAAGGAGTGAAACCTAAACAAAACATTGCCAAATGTATTTTTTTTTTTTGAAAACTGTAAAAATAGAAAGACAGTGAACAAAATATTTGAATGCAAAAAAAACGTCCTTTATTTATGATAAAGAATGCAGGTATTCACATAGATGAGCCCTACAATGAGTCATTACGCCCTGGACGGAACGTAAGACTTGGATATGCACAAACAAAGAAAATTACTCTTCAAGAAGAGTGACTTGGATAATCTCTTCAAAAGACCAATTGCGGAGAACTTCACCCGAGACCCTTGGACGCACCCAGTTGTCAATGTCGCAAATCACTATCCCCATCTTCTTTGTTGATTGCAGAGATCTGGCTATACTGAATGATGCCAGCACTGGAGAAAGTAATCGGGCCCTGACGAGTCTGAGGCGTTGAGAACACCGCGGCGGTGCGTGTTATGCAAGACATGCTAGTGGATATGCAAAATGCAATGATATGTTTATCAATTCCAAAGGGTATTTTACCCCTTGATTCCAGTCTAACATCAGATAAGCAGTGTAAGAAGATCGAGCTGCGGATGAGAACCAGAAAACCCTGACTAGAATCAAGAAGAAGATATAAACCCCTGGAAATAGATAAACATGTGTTAAATGATATGAATGCAAAATGATGTGATGCAATGTAGTGACATGGGAATCAGGATTGCTGCATCTACTTGAACAACTGTCAGGTCGCACTGTCTGAAGAGAAAACCAATGAGGAACATATAAGAGATCAAAGCTCTTCTCCAACAAGAATACCAGAAAACCGGGTTGGTTGAAGGTTAAGGTTTCCTGAATTTAGCCCGCCCCTCACTGGTAGGTTCTAAGAACAGAAGTTTTCCAGCTTCTAGCCCTTCAGTCGAGTATAATATGTTTACCACTGAAGGTTTGGCATTATTACGAGACAAAAGACCTCCATTGACTCCCCTCAACAAGACATCCTAAAAGCAAGTTCCTAGCCTCGGGGTCCTCGGATTGAGAAGCGAGAATGCGCCCACCAGAGCTAACATAACCGCGTCTCGGAGGAGAGTCCTCGACTGAGTCCTCGGGAAATGGTCACCAGAGTCGACGATTTCTAAAGGAACATCTTATCGTTATGGAACACCCATAGGACAGAACATATCCAAAAGAAACCTCATCTGGGTGTGGGTCTTCATGAATGACTTAACGTAGCAACATGCTACGCAAGCCTCATGACTATCCACTCTAAAACCTGTGTGTACGCTCAAGCCTGGGTAGTAGGCTTATCTCTCATAGAACAAACCACCCCAACAAACAACCAACCCCACAGAACCAGCAGATACAACAATCATATGAACACAATGCAATAAGATAAAGCAGATAAATGCTGAAAGTAAATAACTGTACAAAAGAATAAACACCCAACAAACAAGAAACTCACAAAAGCTAGGAGGGACTCGCATAGGGAAACCAGGGTCCCCAGTAGAGTCGCCAGCTGTCGCAACTAGGCGAAAAAAAACAACCGGCGAAGAAAAGAAATAGAAGAGTCGCCACCGTTCATTATTTATCCCAAAGGAGGGAAAGGAAACGATAAAAGAAAACCTGAAGAGAAGGAAAAGACAAGGTCTCGCAAACAAATCTAGGGTTCGGGAGTCGATTATGCGAAGGGAAGGTATTAGCACCTCTATGCATCCGTAGTACTCTACGGGATCCACTCTTGTTGTTCTAGTCTAAAGGGTGTAGGTATATCTAATGTACTATCTGCTAAAAGAAGGTTAAAAAAATGACTCGCAAGGATGTCGCGTCCACTGCCTACGTATCTCATCTGAGTATGAGAATCAAAGTCTTCGTAGCTCGGCTACCTATAGGCGAAAGAGAAGTGTGCTCGGTAAGACATCGCGTCTTATGCCTACATATCTCATCTGGAATGAGAATCATAGCAAACCGCAGTTCAACTAACTACGGGAACGAGGGTCTCGATTGCAACTAGGGCAAGAGAAAGGGAAGGTCTCGATCGCAACGAGGGCGAGAGAAAATAATCGCAGCAAGGGCGAAAACAAACAAGAATTAGTTGTTACTCGTCAGTCAAAACTCGGCAAGACATCGCATCTTGTGCCTACGTATCTCATCTGAACATGAGAATCAGAGTTGTCGTAGTTCGACTAACTAGGGGAACAAAGGTCTCAATTGCAACTAGGGCAAGAGAAAGGGAAGGTCTTGATCGCAACGAGGGCGAGAGAAAAGAATCGCAGCAAGGGTGAAAGCAAACAAGGATTAGTTATTATCCGTCAGTCAAAACTCGGCAAGACATCACATCTCATGCCTACGTATCTCATCTGAACATGAGAATCAGAGTTGTCGTAGTTCGCCTACCTAAGGGAACAAAGATTGCCATCTGAACATGGACTTACAAAAGAGGACACCAGCTGTGTCAAAGGAAGGTGGGTGATGTGTTCAACGTCCTAGCAGTAGGTATCGCAGCTCCCTGAATCGAGTCTTAGGCAGTTACCTCTTTGCAATAGAACGGAATGACATGCCACAGGATCGGAGACGCACGAAAGGTCTAAAAGTGGGGAAGCTCTGCCTTAGAGTTGTCATGCAATGTGGACCTATGTGTTAGGATTTAAAAAGGGGAATATCTACCTAATGTTAGCATGCAAAAAATAAGGGAATTCTACCTATGTTATCATACAAAGGGTTCTACCTAATGGGTGCTACCTAAACGGAACAAGAGTCGACGGATGGGCAAGGAGAGGAGCCACGAATAAGGGTAGATGGCGATGCCGGAGGCAATCAACTTACAGGTAGATGGCGATGCCTGAAGCAATCGACTTACAAGAGAAATGGCGATGCCTGAGGCAATCGACTTACAAGAGGATGCATGAATACATGCTGGTTCTGTTAAGTTTTGAAAATGATTACTCGATGTTGGATCGAGCTTTTGATCTTGTTTTGAAATGGTTATCGGATGTTCGTTTTAATTCTTGTATTAACAGATGAATAAAGAATGAAAGAATAAACATTATACACTTCATTGGAGAGGGGTACATTTGTTATGAATGGGGATGGTTCATGGCAATCAAACAATAAGAATATATGCCTCAATCATCATACAAGTAGGCAACAGTTATCAATCAAATCAGATAAGCAAACAGGTAAGTAATCAAACCAAAGAATCAAAGAATCAAATAATGGAGCATTAAACAATGCATGGGAGGTATGAACATGTTAAACAATCAAGACATAATAAGCATGGATGAAAGAAACAAGTATAAAAGATGATAGATGAATCAGACATATGAAAAGAAATGCACAAAAGGGTCCACTGAATAATTAAACCAGGAAATAAGGTAAGGATAAAATAAAATCAAGATGAAAGGCCTCTAATACATGGCATATGAGATGAACAAGGGAGGATGAAAAGATCTCTTCAATTGCCATAAGCAATCCCTAAGTCAAACATCAATCATAGAGAAGTCAACTGAAAATTCAAGTCAACTTAAAAAATATCAAATAAATAGCAAATTAATCAAGAAAATTATGTAAAACTAAACTAAATAAGGTGGGGTCAGGACATCATCATTCCCCAAAAAGATTTCTAAAATAATGAAAATTGGTTCATAAATTAATTGAAATAAAACAACAGTCCAACTAAAAGTCAACCAACAAGACTAGGTTAAAAATAAATCAAAAATAAATAGAAAATTGATCAAGAAATATATGAAAAATTAAACTAAATAAGGTGGGGTCAGGACATCATCATCCCCCAAAAAGATTTCAAAAATAATGAAAATTGGTTATAAATTAATTGAAACAAAATAAAGGTCAAACCAAAAGTCAACCAACCAAAATAATTACCAAATAAATTTAAAATGAGAAAAAAAATTCCAAAAAAAGGTCAGGTTGACCATGGGACAGTGGTCAACCTTCATCCCAAAAATCAAAAGCAAAAAAGAATTTTAAGTTATGAAAATAAAATCAATAAAAAAATGTATGCTAATATGAACCATTTAGAATTAATAATTGAAATAAAATATTAACATTAAATAAATATAAAAATAAAAATTAAATAAAATTAAATAAGATATTAAGAAATATGGAAAATATTTTTGGGTATTTTTATGAATAAAGAAAATATTTTAAATCAATTAAAATCAAAACAGAAAATAAATTGGAATTAAAAAGAAAATGAAAAGAAATGGATTGGTGCTGATGGGCCCTGAAAGGGGGTGCTGAAAGCGAAATGCGCAGACCCACAGTCCAAATAATAGTTAATCAGGCGTGATAACTTGTAAATAACATTTTAAATAAAATATCATGTGGACCTTGTATCAATTGGTCAAGTCTCATTAAGTCACTAAAGGACAAAATAAGCCAGCGGCCAGGATTAAAACATAAGCCAAGGATCCAAGGGCTCTTACAGTGACACGTAGTCATCTTCTTCACTAAACCTGAAACCCTAATTCCATGCCATGCAAAACGCGAAAAACAGTGGATTTTCTTTAATTTCCACTCAATAATACGACCACTATGATGCACCAAATGATATGAAATAAAAACCAAATATCAAGTATGAAATGTATAGATTAACATGGTGACTTTGCTTGAGTAAAATGATGGCTTAAACATGGAGAAATAATGTCACCAAGATGTCCACATGGCCACGGATATGAGCAGAAATAAACACAAATCAAGCAACATGAACAATGCCTCATACTGAGGACTTCAGAGACAAGCATATCATAACTAGCATGGTGATGATGATGAGCATGGTAAACTGCATGGTAATGGTGATGAGCATGGTAAACAGCATGGTAATGGCATGGATGTATCAAGCATAAGAATGAGAAAAACAAATAGCCATGGAGTAAGATGTTTAACTAGTGGAAGCTTGGTACACTGCCTCTTGATTGTGGAGAAAATGGAAGAAGAATGGTGCTTCACAACTTCAACTTTGAGAAATGGAGGCTGACTAGTGATGCTCCTTGCCTTGCTCGAAAATTCCAAATGCTTCTTTCAGATTTAGGGTTTTAGTGCTTAAATATGGTGGGTCAATTGTCTTAATGGGCTCAGAAATCATGTTTTGGTTTATGAACAAATGATGCAAAGTGAGGTGTATGAGCAAGTTTCTTGTTTTGGCAAAGTTTAAGTGAGTGGAAATAAGAGTGCATGGCCAAATGAGGAAAGCATAATGTTGGCTTGGTTTATGCAGCATAACTTTGGTCTGGTTTGGTAAGCAAGAAAACAATCCAAGATGGTGACTTTGAGGCCATGTAACTTGATGATCAAGCGACCAAATGATGAGATGATGCAAACAGTGGAAATATCTCATGGAGTATGTCATATTTCATATTGAGCACAAGTGGAAATGATGAATGGAAGAAGGTGAAAAATGGCCCTCAAGATCATGTTGCACCATGCAAAACTGATTGGGCCAATTTGGCCTAAAATCTGCCTAGAGAATTAAGTCATGGTGCCCACTTTAGGTGAATGTACCCGTCAAACCATGGATCCAAAGGAGATGATTCTGAAAGGAGGTGAAAGAGGACATGACAAGGTATAATTGTTGTGAATAAAACATTTTCATATGGTGCCTTGAAGTGCAAGAAAACTGGCCAAGAAAAATGTCTCACTTTGACTAAGCATAACTTTCTCAATTTTGATCCAAATGGAGCAAACTTTATATTTCTATAAAGCTTGTAACAAGAGGAACAACGTTCATGTTGGAGAAATTTTCAATTGGAGCTTTTATCTTGATGGAAAATGGGCTTAACGTGAGTGCAACAATCATGAAAACATGCCATAAATGGAAAGTCAACCACTTCCAAATTAAGTAACTTTTCCAATTCCTGATTAAATGATGAATCCATGATCCAACTTTGATCAAATTTCACATGTAGGATCCCCTAGGCATGGATTTTGAGGTTCCACTCAAAATATCCGGTGTTGACTTTTCTGGCCCCATAGTTGACTTTTCCCAAACTGTTTGATTCCCGATTCCAGTGATCAATTGAAGCACTTCTGGCTCAAATAAAAAGCTGATTTTTTGTATGTAGACCCTTGTGGACATATGGAGGTCCATGGAAAAGAGTTTCGCCCAAAGAATCAGAAATAAACTGATTTTATACCAAACCCTAATTTTAGGGCAAAACTGATCGGGAACTGATTGCACAGTTTGCCAATGGATCTTTCTGAGATAATTGGGAGTCTTCCTAGGCCAAGATGCCTCTCCAATCATGACATGGATGAGCTCCTCCACTTCCAACCAAACATTGCCTGTTGCAGGTAGCCATAAAACCCTAATTTCCTGATTAAATCCAGATGAAAACCCTGATAGCTCTGAATCCTTCACTGATGAACTGAGGACCATAATAAGATTCCTGGAGCCCCCTAAGACCCTTGAGACTTGTATACTTAGATAATGTAGTCCAATTCTCAGTCTTGCTTTGTGTGGGCTCCTTCTGTTAAGGAGTGATCAATCAAAACCTGATTCCCAAGTCACTAATGCAATATGCAATGAGTATGACCTAGTATGATGCTAATGAAGTGTGAAACATAATCCCATGCTCCCAAGGAAAAAATGTAGGGTAAATTTTAGGGTAGTACAATATGATGAAAATTGTAGGAGATAGGGTCTAAGGGAACCCAGTTTTAATCAGATGAAATCCTCTCGTCAACCTCCATCAACCACCTTGCTAACTTGAAATTCTCTTGACTTTTTGGATTCCTGGGAGATCATATATGCATAAGATTATGAAATTTGAGATTCCCCTTGAAATATTTGATCAATTAGTGAAGAAGTTTGTTGAAGAAGTTATACAAGATACCCATATGAACTAGGGTTTCCAAGGCAAACCAATTCCAAACTCTTGAAGAATTCTTGATCAAAAATAACATGTAAAGATCATGGGGACTCATATATGATTCCTAGAGGATTTTTGAATCATTCCTTGGTTGATATATTAGAAATTAGGGTCTTAAACCCTAGATGTGAACTTGATAGATCAAAGGTGATCATGTGCCTCAGCTACAAAAAGGTTAGACAAATGCAAAGACATGTTTTTGGTATTTCGGTTAGTAAATGATAAAATACAAAGTATGATGCAATCACATGGTGCTTGGTGATCTCTCCCATAACAAACCTAATGAATGAAGGGTGAGAAGGATGCCAAGGTGTGATCCCAATGCTAATGCATATGATGTGAATAGAATGAGGGATCTTAGGGTCAAAATTGGGGTCTTACACCTGCCCCTATTTAAGGACATTCTAACTGAGGAGGAGAAGGTTAAAATCTTCCTATCGACTTAGTAGAATGGACTTAAATAACAACATATAGAAACAAATTTTGGTCCCTAAGAGACCTCATGATGCATATGATATGAATGTAAAAATAAATCTCTGTGGGGAAATATTGCCACAAAGGAAAAGAAATCAAAGAGACTGAAAGTCCGCAGGAGTGTAATGCATTCCATAAGGAAAAACTCACTGGGGAGACAGAGACTCTAGGGGGATAAAAGGTTATGCATAGGCCAGGCTACGACTTAAAAAATGCTGGGGGGACTAGAGGAATTCCATGAAAATGGAAAGACTCAGCCGGGAAACAAAAGGAACGCCTACAGGGGAACATGTAGATCAGAATAAAACTGAAATACTCGAACCATGCAGGAAAAATGATTTCACTAAGGAAATACACACTCAACTCAACTGGGGGAAGGAATAAACTTCAACACAGGATGAGCAGAAATCTATTATCCGCTACCTGTTACTGGGTAAGGGGATAATACAAATCTGACAGAGAGGACATCCGTTACCTGTTAGGGTAAACATATCAACGATTACTCACTGAGGGTCGCCAGGAGGTGAATTCATTACCGGTTACTGGGTAAGAATAGACTTATTGGGGAAAAGCTGAAAATGGGATTTACAACTACCGGCTACTGGGCAGAAGACCAAAGGGAGAGAATATTCTTCACTGGTTAAAGTGAACATATGAAGGATAGACTCAAAGGAAATAAAATCCGTCCCCGGTTAAGATGAACATATAGTGGATAGACTTGCCTAACGATGTTAAGGAAGATATCTGTCACCAGTTAAGATGAAAATATCAAGGATAACCCACCTGAACAACAAAAGTAGGAATTACATATACCGGATGCTGGATAGAATAACATCAAAGAGAATATCTGTCACCGGTTAGGATGAACATATCAAGGATAGACTCTGAGGGGAGAAAAACAGGATTTACAACTACCAGTTACTGAGCAGAAGACCGCAAAGAGGAGAAAACCCGTCATCGATTAGGATGAACATATCAAGGATTAACTCTCTGGGAAACAAAATATGGATTACAACTACCTTTTTATTGGGTAGAATACCAAATACGAGAATATCCATCATCGGTTAAGATGAACAAATCAAGGATAGACTCAAAGCAGGGGCAGAAAATATTTGTCACCGGTTAGGATGAACATATCAAGGATATACTTCCTGGGGAAATGTGAAAACGAATTTGGTGGGGAGAAAAAGGAGTTACTTTTGTCGGGTATTGGGCAAGAAGTAACAAATTGCCAACTAAGAAGAATACTACCAGTTACTAGGTAATAAACTCTTAGGGGACCAAAAGTATCTATCTAGGTAAGATCTAGAAAGAAATGGTCAAACATGACTCAGCCCAATGAGGGTATAACTCAAGGGGAGTGGTTCCATCCAGATAATCAACTAGGGAGGAAGTTGAAATAATAATCATCCATGAGGAAATAACTCAGTGGGGAAAGGAGAAAGGTTAAAATCTTTCTGCTTAGGGGGTTGACGCTCTAAAATTGAAGGAGGATAGACACACCAAATTTGTACGAGGATAAAGGACCACCATAACAGAGAATAAGAATTACAAGAATGAATTAACAAGTGCAAAAATGAAGTTATATGAATGCATATATGTGTATGTATATGTTTATATGGTGATTATGCTGAAAAAAACGATCTCAAAGGATACAAATATGTCGCAGATTTGAATCATTGATATAATTCTCGGCCAATCCACAAAAGATGGAAACAACTACTGGAGAAAAGAGAGATCAACATCCCAAAGGCTCAACCCTAATTGGGAAAGAAGGAGATCTGCTGAGGAAAATGTTACCAATTTTGCGGGGAATTTTAGGTCAACACCACATCAAATGGGAGACAACCCTGCAGGAGATAAACACAAATAGCTGCCCAAAAACTAGGAGGAATCTTTGACTGGGAGCGAATCTGATTGTGACTAGCGGGGAAACCAAAGTCCTGCCGGAACCATGCGAACTAGTGTAACAAAATGTTTGCATTCCGCTGGAGAACAAATATAAACTCGACTGGGGAATAAACACCAACTCATCTGGGGATAACATAGAATTAACCGCCTAGAGAAATCAACAAACACCGGGTGCTGAACAATGCTGTCGGGGATGAAAGAGAAATCACGCCTACTGCTTGGGGAGAACCAATAATGTTCCACACTTAGGGCTTTATTGCTTTCGAACCACTGTTGATATTCCTTTTAAATGAAATCGATTACTTAAAATCAATGCTTTTATATGTTTAAGAAAATATGATTTTGATTAAAATTTTAATTTTCAAAAATGATCATAATAAAATTAAAACTATTCGGCTGAATTAAATAAGAGTAGAAACAATTGGATAAAAGCTCAACTTTATTTAATAAAATGGCAGTCTGTCAATGACAAGACTTCATAGATCTTTACAAAGTTGAAAATGGTAATTTACATGGAAAAGGGTTACATTGAATATAATGATCACTAATCCTTCTATCAAATCCTGATATCCACTGTGCTCTTGATCGCTATTGGGGACGAAATAATCAAAATCGACTGTTATGCTCAAGAACGCCTTCAAAACGGAAGATCAGCAGGATGCAGTTACATGCCATAATCCCCAATTTTTGCATAAATTTCCCCATGGTGGGGTACTCAATTTATCGGGATAATTCTTTCTATTTTATGTCTCTAATTTTTGCCTGGACCACCCTTTCGGATTTTCAATCCACTGAGACGCTTTTTTTTGCCTAAGTTGCCCTTTCGGGTTTTCAACTTAGCGAGATGTTCTTTTCTTTTTAGGTGAAGTATTTCTTGACTGCATCTGCGTTCACAGGACGAGTGAACTCTTCACCATCCATAGTGGTAAGTATTAAAGCACCGCCCGAAAAGTCTCTCTTAACAACATATGGGCCTTCATAATTAGGAGTCCATTTGCCCCTAGAATCTGGTTTGAAAGATAGAATCTTCTTGAGAACAAGGTCACCTTCTCTGAATACACGAGGTCTGACCTTCTTGTCAAAATCTTTCTTCATCCTTTGTTGATGTAACTGACCATGGAACATGGCAGCAATCTCTTCTCTTCAATCAAATTTAGTTGATCATACCTAGTCTGACACCATTCAGCCTCAATCAACTTGGCTTACATCAAGACACGTAATGATGGGATCTCAACCTCTACGGGGAGCACAACTTCCATGCCATAAACAAGTGAGAAAGGGGTTGCCCCTATTGAAGTGTGGATGGATGTACGATACCCAGGCAAAGTAAATGGGAGTATCTCATGCCAATCCTTGTACGTTACAACCATCTTCTAAATAATCTTCTTGATGTTCTTGTTTGCAGCTTCAACAGCCCCATTCATCTTAGATCTGTATGGAGAAGAATTATGATGTGCAATCTTGAAGTCCTTGTAAAGAGCTTCCACCGTATTGTTATTCAAGTTCGATCCATTATCAGTAATGATCTTACTTCGCACACCATATCGACATATAATCTGATTCTTGATAAACCTTACAATAACTTGCTTGGTTACATTCGCATACGATGTCGCTTCAACCCATTTAGTGAAGTAGTCAATAGCTACCAAAATGAAACGATGTCCATTCTATGCTTTGGGCTCAATCATACCAATCATGTCAATTCCCCACATGGAGAAGGGCCACGGGGAGGAAATGACATTCAACAATGTCGGAGGAACATGAATCTTATCTGCATAAATTTGACACTTGTGGCATTTCTTCACAAACTTGCAATAGTCAGATTCCATTGTCAGCCAATAGTAACCTGCTCGTAACATCTTCTTCGCCATTGCATTTCCATTGGAATGAGTACCAAAGGAACCTTCATGGACTTGAGTCATCAACAGGTCTGCTTTGTGTCTATTCACGTATCTGAGCAAAACCATATCAAAGTTTCTCTTGTATAACACATCACCATTCAGGTAGAAATTGTCAGTTAATCTTCTCAAAGTCTTCTTATCTTTCAAAGACACCCCAGGCGGGTAGATCTGACTTTGGAGGAAACAGTTGATGTCGTAATACCACGACTTTTCGTCTTTGATTTCTTTAATAGCGAACACATGAGTTGGTCTATCAAGATGTATCACAGTCAAATTGGGAACCTCATTCAAATATTTTACCATGATCATTGAAGCCAATGTTGCAAGAGTATCTGCCATCCGGTTCTCATCTCGAGGGATGTGTTGAAACTCAACCTTTATAAAGAAAGTTGAAATCCTCCTCGTATAATCTCTATATGGTATCAAACCGGGTTGATTCGTCTCCCATTCACCTTTGATTTGATTGACGACCAAAGATGAATCTCTATAGACATCTAAATACTTGATTCTGAGATCAATGGCTTCTTCAAGCCCCATAATGCAAGCTTCATATACTGCCATAGTATTTGTACACTTGAAAGTCAATCTGGCTATAAATGGAAAATGCGTGCCTTGAGGAGTAATAATCATTGCCCCAATGCCATTACCATACTGATGAACAGCTCCATCAAATACCATGCCCATACGGGAACCAGGTTCTGCACCTTCTTAAAGCAATGGCTCATCACAATCTTTCATTTTCAAGTACAAGATCTCTTCATCAGGAAAATCATACTGCACTGATTGGTAATCTTCAATCGGTTGGTGAGCCAGATGGTCAGCCAAGACACTACCTTTGATTGCTTTCTAAGATCGGTATTCAATATCATACTCTGATAACAACATATGCCAACGGGCAATCCTCCCAATTAAAGCAGGCTTCTCAAATATATACTTGATTGGATCCATTTTGGATATCAACCAAGTGGTATGATTCAACATATACTGACGCAAACGCTTAGTAGCCCAAGCCAATGCGCAACAAGTTTTCTCAAGCATAGAATATTGAGTCTCACAATCGGTGAACTTCTTAATGAGGTAGTAAATAGCAAATTCTTTCTTTCCAGTCTCATCTTACTGACCTAGAACATAACCCATACTCTCTTCAAGAACAGTCAAATACATGATCAACGGTCTTCCTTCAATAGGTGGAGACAGAATCAGAGGCTCAAGTAGATACTCTTTGATACTATCAAAAGCTTTCTAGAAATCTTCGGTCCAATCACAAGACTGATATTTCTAAAGAAGCTTGAATATAGGCGCACATGTGGCAGTCATGTGTGAAATGAATCTTGAGATATAATTCAAGCGACTGAGAAAACCTCTGACTTGCTTCTCAGTTTTGGGCATAGGCATCTCTTCTATTGCTTTGACCTTTGGCAGGATCAACTTCAATACCTTTCTCGCTGACAATAAAACCCAACAACTTACCAGAATGAACACCCAAAGTACACTTAATGGGATTCAAGCGGAGTTTATACTTCCTCAAACGCTGGAATAACTTTAATGAATGTTCAACATGTTCCTCTTCATCAATAGATTTAGCAATCATATCATCAATATATACTTGAATCTCTTTATGCATCATATCATGAAAAAGAGTTGTCATTGCTCTTTGGTAGGTTGTACCAGCATTCTTTAAGCCGAAAGCATCACTCTATAATAGAATGTTCCCCAGGGTGTAATGAATCTGGTCTTCTCCATATCTTCGGGTGCCATCTTGATCTGATTATATCCAGAAAATCCGTCCATAAATGAAAAGACTTTGAATTTAGTTGTATTGTCTACCAGCATATCAATGTGTGGTAGAGGGAAATCATCTTTCGGATTAGCTTGGTTCAAATCTCTATCATCAATGCACATGCGGACTTTTCCATCCTTCTTCGGAACAGGCACAATATTGGCCACCCATTGCGGATATTCAGCAGTAACAAGGAAACTGGCGTCAATCTGCTTTTGCACTTCTTCTTTATTCTTCACTGCCATATCAAGATGAGTTCTCCTCAACTTCTGCTTGACTGGCGGGCATTCTGACTTCAATGGAAATCTATGCTCCACAATCTCAGAATCCAAACCAGGCATGTCTTGATAGGACCAAGCAAACACATCTGAATACCCTCGGAGAAGATCAATCAACCTCTTCTTAACATCTGGACACAGTCGAGACCCAATCTTAACTTCCTTCAAATCATCCTCGGAACCCAAGTTGACTAACTCAATCAGCTCTTTGAATGGATGGATGGCTTTTCCTTCATGCTAAAGAAGACGAGAAAATTCATCCCTTACTTCTTCATCACTCTCTTCCTCAGCCTCAAACATAGGGAAATCAAAATTTGGAGAAGGAGAAGGATTATTGTATTCAATGGGGTTAGAAACCAACCTGCATAATGATTTGATTTTTTATTTTAGAGAAGTGATATGTGACCAAATATTATGCAGATGGACAATTTATTGTTTATTTATGTTTTTTGTGATGACCATTTTCGGAATAAAGCAAAAAGTAAAAACAAAACATCATAGATGTGGATGAATAGAATTATATTTTATTCATGATCAAATTTGAAAATGCCCAAACAATGTTCACTTCTCCCTTCGGCATAGGAGAAGGATTTTCAAAAACAAATAAAAGCAATTACTTAGATCGATGCATAATAACAGGAACATTGACAGCAGTCCAATTGTCGCAAGCTTTTCCATGCGTCACAAAATTGGTGCAGTCTTCATCTTCGTCACCCTCTAGTACAACAGTTAAGTGTTGTTCATTACTATGAATGAACCCTCCGCTATGGAAACTGAGTTGCACATCTTCATATCTAACCACTGGTGAACCTTGTTTGAAACCCAAACCGGCTTTGCTCTTGTTGTCGGAGACCTCTACCATCTGTCACTACTGATCAGACTAACCCTCTTCAACAATCTTCAATGCATCTTTGAATAAGGACATTGGTGCCCCAACTCTTTTTTCCTCAGAAATAGATAAGGCTTGGAACGGAGTTCCAACCTCATCCTCAGCTTCAACATAAGAGAAAGATGACAAGTGGCTAACCAACAACGCCTTTTCCCCGCCAACGATAACAAGCTTCCCATTCTTGACAAACTTCAGCTTCTGATGCAACGTTGAAGTAACGTCTCCTGCCTCATGAATCCATGGCCTTCCCAACAAACAACTATAGGCCGGGTGGATATCCGTTACTTGAAAAGTAATTTGGAAGTCACTCGGACCTATCTTCACTTGAAGGTCCACTTCTCCAATTACAGTCTTGCGCGAACCGTCAAAATCTTTGACGATCATGCCACTATACCTCATGGGAGCTCCTTGGTATGACAACCTGGAAAGAGTTGACTTCGGAAGTACGTTCAAAGAAGATCCGGTGTCTACAAATACATTTTACAGAGCGTCATCTTTACAATTCATTGAGATATGCAGAGCCAAGTTATGATTTCTATCCTCCTCGGGGAGTTCTTCATTACAGAAACTGAGATTATTGCAGGAAGTGATGTTAACCACAATATGATCAAACTGATCCACCATAACATCATGTTCCACGTAAGCTTGCTCAAGAACTTTCTGCAGTGCTTCTCTGTGCGCTTCTGAGTTCATTAACAGAGACAGTACATAAATCTTCGAGGGAGTTTGGAGCAACTGATCCACCATGTTGAATTCACTCTTCTTGATCAGTCAGAGTACCTCATCATCATTATTAGGCTTCACGTCGCTGGATTCACCAGACTGACACCTTGGAGCGCTAATAGACTCTACTGTTGGTACATCAACCTTCTTACTACCAGACAAATCCTCCATGTTCTTTGGGAACACCGGCCCAAACACAAGATCGCTATGGGTCACCTTGGTAACATCAATTATGCTTACAACAGAACTGGTCGTAGGCAAAGGAACCTCTTGACCATTCTCCAACATAGTAGCATTGTATTGATATGGGATAACCTTATCGGATGCATACGGGACTGAACCCCCTAACCGTATAACCAACGGCGATACCAATCTATTGCTGATGTTATTACTGCTGTTGCTATCATACTGAATAACCACTCTTTCAGGAGTTTTGAAAACAGGGACTATAACATTGACATCGTCATCTACATGACAGGATTGAACAATCTGAATCAAGCCTTCATCCATCAACCACTGGATGTCTCTCTTCACAACCACACAACCTTTGGGATTGACACTGCAAATAGCACAACCATCATGATCATGCTCACAATCACTAACCAAGCAAATATCCTTGTGCTTCATCACCAAGGACCTTCTTATGAAGCGTACATCAAATACCTTGAACTCGCCAGGACAACCGTCCACCATATTAACAGATGAATTCCCATGGGCAGGTAGCGGGTTAGGATTGACATTTGGAGCACGGTCCTCAAAGGACACCATTCCACTCTTAACCAGCTTCTGGACCTCATACTTGAGGGGGTAGCAATTATGAATATCGTGACCAGGAGCTCCTTGATGAAAAGCACAGTGGAGTTCTGGTTTGTACCACCGTGGAAGTGGTTCAGGAATTTGAGGAGGATTTCTTGGTTACAAAAAGTTTGTTGAGAACCAAAGACGGATATAACTATGCATAAGTCATCGGAATTGGGTCGAAAGAGACCTTTTTCCTCTCAAAATTTGGTTGCTGATGATTGTTAGTATTGCTGTTGTTATAGGTGTTTTTCATTGTTGTGGTTGTTGTTGTTGACGTTGTTGTTGAATTGGTGTTGACTGATTAGCTGAAAATACTAGAATGACTGATGATACTTGATGATGATGTTGATGGGGTGGTTTATTTCTTCTTACCTGAGGCCTCATTTTCCTCCCCACTAAAACTGCATTAGCTTCACTCTCTTTCTTCTTACTGAAATTGTTACCATATTTCTTGTTGGATGACACATCCTCTCTAGATAACCATCCCTCCTGGACACCTTCTTCGAGCCTCATCCCCATGTTCACCATCTCGGTAAAATCATTAGGGGCACTGGCGATCATACGCTCATAGTAAAATGAGCTTAGGGTCTTGAGAAAAAATTTGGTCATCTCCTTTTCTTCCAAGGGAGGGGTAATCTGAGCGGAAAGTTCTCTCCATCTTTGCACATACTCCTTGAATGTCTCTTTATCCTTCTGAGACAATGATATCAACTGGTCTCTATCTGGAGCATATATCAACATTATACTTGTACTACTTCATGAAGGATTCACCCAAATCATTGAACGTGCGGATGCTCGCACTATCCAATCCCATATACCACCTCAGAGTGGCACCGGTCAAATTGTCTTGAAAATAATGGATCAACAACTGATCATTATCCGTTTGAGTAGACATCTTTCTGGCGTACATCACCAAATGACTGAGTGGACAGGTATTCCCCTTGTGTTTTTCAAAGTCAGGCACTTTGAACTTCATCAGGATCTTCACATTTGGAACCAAACAATGTTCCGCATCGCTCTTTCCAAACAGATCCTTACCCCTCAAAGTTTTCAACTCCTTTTGAAGCTCAAGGAATTGATCCTTCATCTCGTCCATCTTCTCATTCATATCAGGGCCCTCAGACGGCTCAGAATGATAGATGGTGTCTTCTACACGGGGTAGAGTATGCACAACTGGTGGCGGCATAGACATGACTGGGCTAGATGCCGGCATAGAAGCAAAGGTAGGCGCAAAGCCTTTAGGCACAAAATTCAGAGGCATTCCCCACGGGAATACGACATGCATGTTGGGTGCAAAGTGAGCAGTGGTTGCAGGAATTGTAGAGATAGCCACCTCTGAAATGACAGTCCTCTAAGGAGGAGGGGTTGTAGGAGTTGGAGAAGACTCTCTCTGAGCAGCTAGGACTGACTCCATCATGGCAGTCAACATGCAATCTCATCCTTCAGGTCTCTGTTCTCTTGTTCAAGATGCTCCATAATCCTTGAATGATTGGCACGGGTATTGTATCCATGAGTCAGCTTGGCTGAAGCACAGAAGAAACACCAATGAGACATCTGGCAAAAGAGAAACCTACTTATTTGAATGATGCATGAAATGCAATGCTTGATTGTTATTTTTATTTACAAGGAACTTACTATATTATTTGCAAATACATGTATATTTAACAATAATTGTAACAATTTGATATGACCATAAAAACATCTTTTATATATAATTGGAAGGATTACACTGAGTACAATTTCAGAAACCAAATGAAAATACAAGATAAAAGGAGACTAATCATCCTAAGGATCCCTAACAACAATGTCGGAAGATCTGGCCGTAGGCGCGTACTTCCTTCGAATGCGTTGGATCTCGGTCTCAAAAGAAGCCTTCGTCTGAGTCTTCTCGAGGACAAGCTGATCAACAATCTTCTTCTAAGCGACGGAAGGCTGAGGCATACTATAGGAAGATGATACCTCCGGCTCTGTCTGTCTCTTTGTCACTCGGTCTTCAAGTAGCTCAATAAGTGCATATTTGTCCTTAGACTCAAGTTGCAACTCCTCATGCTTTCGGCTTAAAGCATGGAAACGCTCTTCCGACATATCCTTCTCTTGGTTAGGGAGAGTTAATTTCTCAACCACAACCATAGACATAGGTATTTCACAAGCATACGACATCTTCAATTCCATAGATCTCTTCTTCACCCAAAGAGTGTAAGCTTCCAAAGCTACACAATTGCACGGACAAAGCTCAGATCTTCCTTTCCTATGCATATTATGTCAACCATGCACCATCTTCTGCTTCAAATGTTAGGGATCTTTACCCTCTTGATATAAAAGACCTTCTAACAAAGTGTTATTAGGTTTTTCTCTCAAGGGGAACCCAAGTTGACGACGAGCCAAAGCAGGATTGTAGTTGATTCCTCCTTGTGTACCAATGAGAGGCACATTAGAGAATTCACCACAAAAATCAATAATCTCTAAGCTTATCAAGGAAGGATCATACCAAACTATGTCATCATTAGTGAGAGACATAAGTCTCTGAGACCACCGTAGACCTTTTTTTTCTCCACAAAAGCAGACGTCTGAGGAAAGTGCAAAATAAACCACTTGTACAGAAGAGGAATGCAACAGAAAATAGTTCCACCACCCTTAGAATTCCTTAGATGCAAAGATACATACATATCTTCTAACAGAGTAGGCACAAGATTCCTAATCAAGAAAATTCTAATGGCGTTAACATCAACAAAACTGTCAATGTTAGGGAACAAAGACAACCCATAGATGAGCAACACGAAGATAGCTTCAAAAGAATCCACATTGCCGACTTGAGCAAGGGCAGTCAACCCAAATAATCCTCCTTTCTTCACCCAATAAGCCTCTATCTCAGACTTCTCCAAGTGAAGAGCTTTAGCAATAATATGATATTTGGGAATCTCTTCCAATCCACTAAAAGGCACTTTGCTAGAAACAGGTATTCCCAAGATATGGGCATACTCCTCCAACATAGGCACAAGTTGATAATCGGGAAAAGTGAACCAACGGTAGAGAAGGTCACAAAAATGAACCAACACACTTAGAAGTCCTTCAACTACATCAGCAGACAAGATAGACAGAAGCTTCCCATGGGATCTAATACAAAAGATGCTAGCTTTCTTAACTCTTTCATGTCGGAACATCTGAAACTGTACTTCTTAGTGTTCCTTCATCCATAATCCATGGTCTTAAAATATTTGCAAATAACACCTCAGTTCCTTGAAATTTTTGTGTGATGAATGTCATGATGCGCATGAATGCATGAATGCAACAATCACAAATAAGGGATCACGCACAAGGCAATCAAACAAAGGTCAAGAGATGAATCGATTCATTGTCAAGATCAATCATCCATTTTTGTGGATTATGGTTTACATCTTATCAACACCCAAGTTCCATTGATATTGACAAGATTTGATTGGATCAACCAAGAATCAAGGGTTTGTTGTGAGTCACGAGCATGGAGTCTAGGTAAGAACCATCCCAAAGGAGTGGACTAAGGATAAAACTTGTAGATCATGTTCTAAAAAGTTCCCAGAGTCTTAATTCCATCTATCAGATATTATAGGTTAGGATGACTGACTCATCAACCCATAATATTCTCAAGAGAAACTCGTCTGAGTGTAGTATCGCGTAACAACTGTTATCAAGTCTACACTTGAACAGTCTCTGCACTACGTCCTAAATAGGCCAATAGGGGTTAAATGTTCTACGGTCCTCAGCTTCTCGGACCCCAAATCAGAGATAGTAATGCCTAACCACAAATAACTTGTGTGACATTCCCAACTCCAAAAGGGTCTCCACTGAGTAGATGGATCTCAAGCCAACTTTTTAAGGACTATTCCACACAAGTCGAACATGACTATACCATCCTCCTATTTTAATTGCATTCAAGTTCGAGTTAGAACTTATCTCACCATTCAGAGACCACCAAGCACAACAGGCAGATTATATCACACAAAACAAATATACAAATACACATAAAAAAGTAGGCTAAACCCACTGAGGACTACTCCCCAGCAGAGTCGCCACTTAATTTCTGTAGCGGTAAATTCATGATCATCAAGCTATATATAAGCTAGACGTCAATAAAACCAGAGTCGCCACCACGCTTTTATTGTTTCCAAGGGAAAAGGGAAAAGTACAAACAAAACCCAAAAAAATAAGAAGTTTTCAAATCAAAACTAATAAAATATCATAGATTAGAAGTAAGGGGGTTGGTTACATAGAGGGAAGGTGTTAGCACCCAAAGTGTCCTAGGTACTCCTAGGGAGCCCTTTCTTGTGTGCATATGTGTTTTTGTACAAATGATGTTTGCAAATAAAAAAAGAGTGTGGGGATGAGAAAAAAATGCATTAATTATATTTTTGTGTTTAACAAGACCTTCGGACTTGTTCCTACGTACCAACATAAAAATGAGGGATCAAAACCTCGTAGTTCATGGTATCAATTTCAAAGTGAGTGCATTGCGTTTAACAAAAATTTAAGTCTTACAAAGGCACAAGGGCCTAAAACTGGTTTGAATGAGTGTTAGTTCTTTTTATCTTTTTGAAAATTTTAAGTCAAGTATAGTTAAGTTTTATTATAAGTTTATTTAAGAAAAAAGGTTTGAAAATGAAATGGCATAAGGCCAAAGTTTCTAATTTGCAATATGGTCTAAGTTTAGAAAAACAAGCACAAGCAAAGAATATTTTAAAAAAGGGGGGAGAGATTTTGAAATTAAAGAAATGGGGAAAAGATGAATAGACTAATCCTAAGCATAAATTTAAAACTTGAGAGTTGAAAAGTTCTGACCAATGGGCTGCAATCTAATATACAAGAATGTCATATAGAAACCCAAATTTCCCTTGGACCTTTGAATCAAGCCACAAACAATACACAAATAGCAAGTTGAATAGCAAGGTATCAAATAAAGATATCCACATCCTAACTTAGCAACTATGTGATCTTCTTCAAAATTTCCCATGTATTAGATGACTTTAGAGGGAGCATGAGACACAGGTTCAAAATAACAACTTCACAATGATCATGTTGCGGATGAACTCAAATGGATCTTTAATATTGTATCAGATGAAATTTCACTTCACAAGTACTTGGTTTCATGAAAGTTGTCATTGGCCAAGTCCTTTGCATAGGATGTGTTGCCTAAATTCTAAGTCCAATAGTCTCAGACCAAACCAACAGTCCACACAAAATGTTTTTTAGGATTTTTGTTCTTATTATGTACATTAAGGTCACAAGACCACACAATCAAACAAGTATATACAAACACAATATATCACAAAATATGGTCCAAGTCGACAAAGTGAAAATGACATAAAAGTAAACAACTTGAATGGTATGAATAATGGCAAATGAATAAGGCTTAAAAGTTAAAGTGCATTAAAAGTAAATGACTTGAAATTAAATGTTAGTTGTTAGTGAATTAGAAGTTAGTATTGCTTTTGCTTTGCTTTTGTTTAAGTCATTCTTTGGATAACACTCAACCCACTTATCACAAGCATGGATCCTTGAACCAAGACATCTTCCAAAGGAAGGAAAAAAGACCAAGTTTCCACACAATACCATAAAAGAGGGGAGACTTACAATCTCACTAACTAGAACGCTATGCCTTTTGTGTCAAAATTTAGCATTATGTTAAGCAATCATAATTGGACTTATGTAGAAGTCACAACTATTTGAGGTCGGGCAATAGAATTTTGGTGTTGATGCATGTTAGAGACATAGTATAATGGACTATACTCATGAAACATACCACACACAAAACGAATATGAAAAGTAGGGGACCTATTCTCATCCATACTTATGTTGGTTTTTGTAAGACCCCAGTTTTGACCCTAAGATCCCTCATGCAATTTCATCATAAGCATTAGCATTGGGATCATACCTTGGCATCCTCTTTACCCCTCTCTCATTGGGTTTGTTTTAGGAGAGATCACCAAGCACCATGTGATTGTATCATACTTGTATATTATCATTTTACTAACCAAAATACCAAAAATATGTCTTTGCATTTGCCTAACTCTTTTGTAGGTAGGGCATGATCACATTGATTTATCAAGTTCATATCTAAGGTTTAAGGCCCTCATGACAAAGAGCATAACCATGAATTGATCCAATAATGGTTATAAGCATCATATATGAGTTCCATTGATCCCTACATGTTATATTGATCAAGTTTTCTTGAAGATTTTGGAGGTGATTTGCCTTGGAAACCCTAGTTTGATTGGGTATCTTGACTAACTTCTCCAACAAGCCATCTCACCAATTGATCAAATTTCTCAAGGGACACTACAAAGTTCATTATCTTATGCATATATGAGCTACCATGAGCCTAAAAAGTCAAGAGAATTGAATGCTAGCAAGTTGGTTGATGGTGGTTGGCCAGATGAATTCATCTAATCAAAACTGGGTCTCCCTAGGCCCTATCTCCTACAATTTTCACCATATGAAAATTATTACAAGATAAACATTACTCTAAATGACATTACAAACAACTTTCATGTTGATACCTAGAGCTAGTTTTTCATGGAAAATCATTTTTTATGTTGAAACATTATAGGTCATTTTGTCTAAACCCTAATTTGAAAGTCAAATTCCCAATGCCATAACTTGCTCAATTTGTATGATATGAAAGATTTCCAAGTTTCATAATAAAATTCGAGATGTCTACTTCAACTTTGATGTTTGGAGTGAGAGCTAATTCAACTTTAATGAGCATGTGATATGAGGACACATTATAGGTCATTTTTGACCAATACCATTAAACAGGTGATTTTTCCAAATTTCAAAAATTCATAACTCTATCATTTTAAATCTAAATGACATGAAATTGGTAACCATGTTTAAGGTCTTTGAAAGAGATACATATTTTATGAAGACCCTTTTCTCATTTGAAGCTCACATAAAAAGTTAAGCAAGGTGGAATATTGAGATATATGGCTTGACACTTAGAAAAAATTTCAACATTTTGAAATTTCCAAACTTCCACCTTTAAATTCACCATGACCCAAGCCCCAAATGAAAAAAAATTCAACATCAAACTTGTTCCCTTTGATCTAAGCTTTCCAAAGAACACAAGTTCATGCATTTTGGATGAAGTTTGCTAGGGTTGCGTATGGCTTTAACAGAGCTGCACCATTGGAGGAAATCAAATGTCCAAAACTCCATTTCACATTGCCTTGCCAAAAAAGCATCATTTGAACTTCAGTACATTTGCAATTGGATCAAAATGGATTGCTTCATGGGCATGTACACGCCCATGCAAGCTTGTGCATCACATTGCCAAATTTAGCAAATTTTCAAGTGTGCAATTTGTAGCGGGGTATTCGTTACCATTAGAGATATTGACTAAATCCAAGGTAAATCATACAAGTCGAGTCGCCACCGCACTTCTATTTATCCAAAGGAATGGTTAGAAAGCGAACAAAAACCTAAAAGTTTTATCGAATCAAAAACTAGTAAAAATGTCAGAGATCTGGGTAAGGGGGTTGGTTATGCAATGGGAAGGTGTTAGGCACCCAAAGCATCCTAGGTACTCCTAGGGAGCCCTTTTCACATTTGTTGCAAAGGTTGTTGGTTTTGTGAAAATTTATTTGTGCAAACATGATTGAAGGAATGGGAAAAGTGTGTATGTTTATCTAATGTACTACTTACTAAAAGAAGGGTCAAAAGAAAATGACTCGCACGGATGTAGCATCCACTACATACGTATCTCATTTGAATCTGAGAATCAGAGTCTTCGTAGCTCGGCTACCTATGGGTTAAAGAGGAGTGTGCTCACTAAGACATCGCGTCTTATGCCTACGTATCTCATCTGGGATGAAAATCAGAGCAAAACGTAGTTCGACCACCTATGGGGTAAGGGTTGTGTTTTGGGGTGAACGACGTTACTACGCAATCTACCGGATGCTCGACCTTTGGAGACTTACTCGCCTGTAGTAAAAGGAGATAACGTGTTCTTAGGAGAAGAAAAATCAATGAGTTTGGGGTGTTTAGGGATGCTCATGCAAAAAGGCAGTCCTAGATGAAGGAACTGCGCTACCTTAAATGACATGCCACGAGAGGCTATACGAAACCTAAGAAATCAGTAACATGCGGGAAAATTAAAGGGATCGAGAGATCTACCGTACGGATAAAGATCCGAAGTAACAGAAATTAGATAAATAAGAAACCCAAAGACTCTTCCAAGCTAAACACCATCTGTAAGACCCCAATTTTGGCCCTAAGATCCCTCATGGCCCATATCATATCATATCATGGCCTCAAGGATCATTGCATGCCCTGGTTTCCCTCCTAGTGTTGGTTTGCCTTGTGAGTGTGGTTCTTGATCACCAAGCATGCTTTGCATTTGTATATCTTTGCTTTTCATATGTTTACTAACCAAAAAGTGCAAAAATATTGTCAGCTAACCATGTTACTTGCAGTTGAAGCAATCATCAGCCAATTAGGTCAAAGTCAGTCAAAGTCAGTCATTGCAGTGGATGGTGGCCATTCTTGCAGAATTTGGGCACCATGATCAATAATCAAGAGTTCATATAACTTGGGACATCATTTGGAATCAAGATCTCAAGGAATTAGGGTTTGGAATTCATCAGAAGGTGCTTCAGTCAAGCAAAACCCTAGAAAGTCAAACTTGGTCAACTGTCCATTTAATCAGTGATTTGGTGATGGGATTTGGTCTGAGAGGTCTCATTCATGCTTATACAAGCTTCATATATCATGTCAAGCATTCACAGTGAAGAAAATAAAGTCAGACAAGAAATTTCCCGAAATAGAAAGTTGACCTGTAATTCAAATTTGCCAAAAATGGAAACTTCTTGATCTTAAACCTACATCATGATACAAGCTTCAAATGAATTTTTTCCCAACATGAAAGTTGAAGATCTTGTTCTCCCATTTCCAAAAAGTCCAAGAACACTCAATTCCCATGTATGGTTGGCAAGATATGATCAATTCAATTTCAAAAATTTGTGAACTTCAAAAGGCCATATCTCTCAAACCATTTGGCCAAATTTGGTGGGGTTTTTTCCTACAAGTCACATTTGATCCCCTCTTTCCAAAAATGTCATTTTCATGCACCAAAACATCACCATTCAAAATGGCCTTTTTGAACTTGCCTTAATTAATTTCAAGTGAAGTTGAATTTTGACTTTTCAAAATAATCATTTCTAAGCCATTTTGCCAATTGAAATAGTTCAGAAATGTGGTTTGTGTCATGTTTGAAGGCCCAAATTCGTGCATAGTACCATACACCCCACCACTCAAACCAAAATTGGACAATTAGCAAATTGGTTCATTTAAGCAAATCATGGTTAACACTCACTTATGCAATACTAAACAGAAGTATATATACATATTTTCTGTCCATTTCCAACCCTAGCAGCCTCACTTCTAACAGAAAAAGATCATTTCTCTCAAAAACACTCTTCTTGCATTTTGGAAAATTTCTGCTCAAACTTCCAAAGAGCTCGAGTCCTGCCTTGTTGTTTCATCATCTGACCATCATTTGGAAGCTATTTGAAGCACCAAACACCAACTGTACAGCATTCTCGTGTTCTGTTTTACCAAGCACACATCAATGGTGATTTTCGATTTGAGCATTCTTAAAGGCTTTTGAGCTACAAGTCGTTCTCCATTCAACCTTGGAAAGCTTGCTGGACATCTATTTCACCTCAATACATCCAAACAACACGATTCAACTCAGTTCTCCAAATTTGGTAAGAAATTCGAACTTGGCCATTTGCAAAATTATGAGATGCTTATTATAAATCTTTTGATGCTGAGAACAATGGGCTTTGAACCACTTAAAATGACTGAATAATTAGGGAGAAATGTGAATTTGAAAGCTGATGCTCAAACATGTTTTTGTGTAATACTTGCTGTGTGGTTTGATTCCATGAAAATGAATTTGGTATTCTTAATGTGTGTTGTTTGGTGATTCTGATGCCATGCTGTTTGTACATTTCTGGGTTAAATTCGTTTTCATGATGTTGGTTGCATGAAGGTGATTACTGTACCTCCAAACCCTAAGCACACGAGCCCAGAATTTTGTGAAATCGTGTTTGGCTCTTTCAATTGCATGGATGTTACTGTTTCATTAGCATGAAGCCTGTCCCAGCGTGCCACATCCCCAGCAATACGCACCGTTTCATTTAGTATTTCACATAATTACTGAAATGCCATTGTGCCCAATTAAATAATTATTTCATGTTTATTTGTTCAATGTTTATTTCAATTGATGCATCAATTTTGTAAAATTCATAACATCTCCATTTTAATTCCAAATTTCATGGAAATTTTTGCATTATGCTCTGCTTGATGTCTAGTATTTTATCATGATTTTTGCTGATTTTTTGGATGGTCGAATTTTAAATGGTATTAGGGTTTTGTTCATGTATGCATATTTTTGTACATCTTGCCAAATCATTTGTGAAATTGTGATGCATTATCCATTTGATCTGAAATTTTTTGTGCACAAACTAGACTCACTCATGTTTATTTTGATGTAGAGTTTATGAATTTATCTTGTCTGGTCATTGAGTTATGAATTTTTGAATTAGGGTGTGACAATGTGTGTCACACCAATGATGTGCAATTTCATGATTTTCGATACCTTGCTTCCTGACCTCAAATTGATGTGAATTTTTGCATGAACCTACTCTTGTATGTCTAGTTTATGTGTGAATTTTCTTGGGATTAATTGTGGCATTTCCAAATTGTTTGAGATTTTCTATCCTGTTTGACCAAAATGTTGACTTGTGTGATACATATTGCCATTTCATTTGTGAAATTCTCATACTTTATTGGATGAACTTGAAATTTTACATGTGATTATTAGACATCCTAAGCTTTGCCATGGTGTTGATCCCATTCATTTATCATTTGTTATCACTGAGTTATGATTTTTTGAAGTTGATACATGTTTGGTTGACTTCTTTGAGCATGCTTAAACTTGTTTTGACTTTCTGATTTTCATTGACTATCTTCCCATGATCCAATTGAGCTGAAATTTTATATGCATGTCATGTTATGGATTATGATTGGTCATGAATTATTTGATGATTTTTGGAATTGATTATGTTTGGTTTTGAGCTAAGTCTTGCTGTTGACTTCTATGAGCTTTCATTTGCCATGCTTTGACTTCCTTTGCTTATGAAATCATGATGATGAATGATATGAATGTGGGACCAATTTAGTTTGCTTCTTGATTGTTTAAACTTGATTTTGGTTGACTTTCATTTGCTGTTTTGACTTTCTCATCCTCTTTTGACCCTAGGCTTGACCTAGTGGTCCTGTTGCTTATGTTTAAGCTCATTGTTTCAGGTTAAGCACAAATGCTTCAAAGAGAACAATACCATTTGATTGAGCTTGATTGTTTATCATGAGCTAACCTCTTTGTTTTGTAGGTGGCTTGACTCATGTGATTTGAGTCTTGTGCTTTGCACATTCATCTGATTATGTTGACTGTTAATTCTATTCTCATTTTGCTTTGACTTTTGAACTGTGTACTGATTCTGTTTGACTATTTCAGGTACCTTTAGTTGCTTAGTTCTTTGAACTTGCTTTGCTTTGCTTTATAGCAATTTGCATTGAGGTATAATCCCTTTTCTTCATGTAGTCTGGAAGACCTGGCCTGTTACTTGGCCAGGCAACTGTCTGAAGTCCTCCTTAAGAGGCAATGCTTGTGTGTGTTTATATTTGTCCCAAGCAGGAAAAGTCCTTTAAATAAGGCAATTGGTAGATCAAAGAGATAAGCAACCTATCTCCTACTATTCTGTGAGTCTTTTCCTTGCTCCCATTACATGGTTATAGCATTGAGATCCAAGCCCAAGATCTATTGAGTCAATAATCTGTGGAGAGAGTTCCTACTTTCTGAACTCCCACACCTTCTGATATTCAAATGCTCTCCCCGACCAGGGATAAGAGCAATGAGGCACACCCCTCATATCCTTTCATCTGCTTCACCTTAGCCCCTCAATGGCAAGGTTAAGAGCACCTTTGACCCTATTCCAGTTGGCTTCAATGCCTAACCCTTTTGTATGAGCCTCATTTTTTGGTTATAGTGTGTGCTGATTGACTTTCATTGATTGATTGTTTGCTTCATATACACATGTCTGCTTGCATGCTTTGTGCATTCACCATCATTTATTGCTCATTGATGCATGATCATTACATTTGTCTCTGTGACATTATCATTGTTGTTTGCCCATTGAGGACAATTGTATTCCTATGATGTGGAAGTGAGTATAAGACCATTTCATTGGCCACTCATCTTATCTTTGCTTGATGCATTTGTTCGATTGTATGTGAGGATGCAATTGTAAGTCCCGGTAAGTTGGCATTTGCTTTCCTGTGATCATATGTTGCATTTATTGATTATATGTGAGGATGCAATTATAAGTCCCTGTAAGTTGGCATTTGCTTTCCCATGATCATATGTTGCTTTGCTTGTTTGTATGTGAGGATACAATTGTAAGTCCGTGTAATTTGGCATTTGTATTCCTAGGACCATACTGTGGAGGTTAGAGTAAGCCCAGATAGATTGGCATCTGACATCCATGTTTTGTTTTTCTTTGTTTATGTGAGGATGCAATTGTAAGTCCCTGTAATTTGGCATTTGTTTTCCTATGATCATATGTTGGATATTGGTGTAAGCCCAGACAGATTGGCATCCGGTATCCAAGTTTCATTTTGTTAGGAGATTAGTATAAGTCCATTGAGTGGCATCTGATATCCAGTTTTGTTTTAGGAGATTGGTGTAAATCCATCTATTGGTATCCGATATCCGCTTTTGTTTGTGAGATTGGAGTAAGACCATTGAGTGGCATCCGGTATCATTTGCTTGCTTACATTATTATTGCTCATTGCCTATTCCAAAGGACACACTTGAATCATCTTCTATATGATTTCAAGAAGTGAACCTCCTAGGAAGTTTTACAATCCATCCTCATCCATTCATCCCCATTATGTCCTAAACCTTTTCACACATCACTTTCAAACTTGACATAGATATTGTGCAAACATCTTCATGTTTTTTTTCAAACTAAAAACCTGGACCCAAGTCCTTGACTTTTTTCAAACCCCATTTCATAACACTTCTTTTGAATCAATCTTAATCATACTTTGACTCCACTTTCATAGTCACAATCAATTAACTTCACTCATTCACTTGTTTTGGCTTTGTCCATTGTTAATCTCTTCATGCATTAGCCATAGGTTTCAATTATCATTGTGGTTGATGTAAACCTCACCTTATCTTTAGTGAGTTGACAGTAAGACTTCCGTACTGAAAACAGGGTTAACCCCTCTAGTACGTCGAAGCTATCCTCGCATGGTGGATGTTGGTTTTGGTCGAGTGTTCTCCCATTGATAATGAAAAGCCTCAGTGCTATTGTTTAAAACTGAATCCACCAACTTTTGGAAATCTTTTAGCCGAACTACGACGTTTTGATCCTTACCTTTGATGGAAGGTACGTAGGCAGCGGGTTCATCCGTTCAAACCCAATAAAAAATTGTACATTCTTTTCTCATCATCCCAATCATGTTTGCACAATAAATATCTTATAACAAATAACAATTTTATACAACAAGTGTGAAAAGGGCTCCCTAGGAGTACCTAGGACGTAGTGGGTGCCTAACACCTTCCCATTGCGTAATTTACCCCTTACCCAGACTCTCTGATCTTTTTATTAGTTTTCTACGTGTAAAACTTCTTAGGCTTTTGTTCGCTTTTTAGCCAATCCTTTGGATAAATAAAAGTGCGGTGGCGACTCGAAAATCATTGTATCTCTTACTTATGATTTAATCGATAGATCATATAGCGACGAATACACCGCTACACCATCAAAGAAAGCGAGTCAGTACAGGTAGTCGGAATAAACCTCCAGGTGGTATCCCACAAATAAAGTGGAACACCAGGCAAGCCATCTCTGCAAGAATCATATGAGCCCTCACAAAACAAAACTCAACAAACAGGTTAGAGAAACAAGATAGGGTAATCAAGAGTTGCCCCTAAATCAAAATGTAACCACATGAATCATGCCATTAAACTTCACAAAAAGCTCACAAAAAGCAACCAAGGGTAGGAGGCCTAAACCTCTTGTCAAACACATGCATCAAAAGGGTATCAAATTCACCCATAATACCTCATACATTCAGAGAATTCAAATTAAAAGCATAAAGTAATGGGAATAAGGCAAACCTGACTGGAGAGATAGAATGAAATTGAATTGCCCGGTTGGGTTTGCAAAGCAATCTGAGGGTTTATATGAGAGGGAATTGGTTCTTTGCTGATGAGTTCCCTTCAGTCTCTGGAGGTTGCTCTAAACTCTGTTAGCTCTTCTCTCACTATCTTTTTCCCTGCCAGGGTAATAGGAACAGAAATGCCTTTGTTTCATTGAAACTCTGAATTTATAACCTGATTTTTGTGGACCTGTGGGCTCAAATGAGAGAGGTCCAAGTCCAAAAATTTTCTGTTATATTTTATTTATTTATTTATTTTATTTTATTTTTGTTCGTTTTTCATTTTTTTTAAACACGTGGGCTTCGCCTAGCCAGCATGACAGTTCAAGAAATTCCTCTGATTATTTATTTTTTTATTTTTTTATTTTTATTTTTTTTTATTTTTTTATTTTTTTAAACACGTGGGCTTCGCCTAGCGAGCATGACAGTTCAAGAAATTCCTCTGAGCGTAGGTGATTCTGGTGGCTTTTCTTGGGACTCGCTAGGCGACCCATTCTGCTCGCCTAGCGAGCATGACAGCTCATGAACAAACGTTTGCTCCTTCAAGATTAACGTTTTGACTGACGAATAGACCCCATTTGAACCTGTTGGAAGTATCTCAAGCCATTCCCTTGTGTTGACTGATCATCTAAATAGAACCTACAAAGTGTCTTGGATGATACTCAAGCTTCAAACAAAAGATGTTAGTGACACATTTTTGTGCTTTTGGTTAGTAAACAAAAGTAAGAGAAACAATGATGTATAATTCAAGCATGCTTGGTGATCTCAAACCAATCACAAGGAGTCCCACCCAAAGGCAAAGGGAACCAAGATGCTAAAGATCCTTGAGGCAATGCAAATGCAATGTTATGATTCCATGAGGGATCTTAGGGTCAAAATTGGGGTCTTACAAATGCCCCTATTTGAGGTCATTCTAGCCGGAGAAGTGAAGGTTAAAATCTCCGTCTCGACGGGGTAGAATGGGCTTAAGTAATAACAAAGAGACGAATTTTGGTCCCTAAGAGACCTCATGATGCAAATGTAGGTATGAAAAATGGTAACACTCTGTGGAGATATGTGTCCACAAAAGCAAAGAAATCAGAAGCCACTGATAATCCATATGAGCAATTCACTCCATGGGACCAAGACCCTGGGGATAGAAAAGGGATGAAAATGCACGAGCAGGTCACGACTCAAAGCTAGGGGAACAGAATTCCAGAGGGAATAAATCCATTGGAACGACGCGAGCTGACTCGAAGATGCATGTATTGGGGAATATGCCAATACAGCAAAAACTATCCACAGCGGATACTTCGGATAAAATCCGGATGAAAACAATCCACTAAGGGACTTCGCTGGGGATGTCTAAAAAGACTCTCCTGGGGAAGCAGCGAGATGAGGTATTACCGGTTACTGGGTAATAAGCTCAAAGAGACATGTGATCTGAACGCCAGGTATGAGGGTGAGAGATACAACATGCTCAGGAAGAGATGAATATCCAAGACCGGCATAAGGGTGAGAGATATCAAAACTTCAAAACGTCTGAGGAAAACCTAAAAGGTATACTTCAACTCAGGGATTCTAACTCCACAGGGGACAAAAAATCATAATAGGGAGGAGAGAGGAAGGAACACCAGGGATACCGGTTACTGGGCATACAATAGGTGACCAACCAAGGCGTGAATTGGGGAATATTCCCAAAACACTCATCATCCAAAAGAGGGCTAAAAGAAAACTCGATTACAGGATGGATATTCGACTCCATAAAGGGGATACGAATCTTACTCAACTGGGGAAGAACAAAAGGCTTCAAACCCGAGAGTGCATGAGATATACTATCTATTACCGTCAGAACGTAGATAATATACTCGCATGGACGATTATCCACAACCGGTTACTGGGTTAATAAAGGATAAATCGACCGAAAAGAAAAGGCATCGGGATACCGAAACTAGGTATATAATGATGACCAATTCAGGGGAGAAACAATCGTTACCAACAACAACAAGGTAGACGAGAGATGACCCGCTGGGGATAAATTGCGTAATCAGGGCAATTATCCAAGCAGATGAGGGGATATCATCACCGAATATTGGATGAAGATAACTGTCACCAACTAAAGATGAGCAAAAATAGTTACTCTGCAAAAAGGGAAGAAATAGGGTTTACAACTACCGGTATGAGGGTAGAGAAACACAGACTCCGCCGGGGATAATAATTACTAATTATTGAGAAATTATTCATTTACCACGGGGAAACAGGAAAAGAGTCTCAAGAGACCGATCTAGGATCTAACTAGATAGGCACACCAAATCAAGACTTGTCCCGGTGAGGATATAACTCAATGGGGAAAACCATCCCAGTATATGTGTTGGGAAGGAACAAAAACAATCAACATCCACGAGGATATAACCCAGTGGGGAATATGGAAGAAAGGATAGACGCTTTCTGCTTATGGAGCTGACTCTATATGGAGAGATCAGACACACACATCTGCTCGGGGAAGTATATCACCAAATAGCAGGAGACAGCAAACAACGATATATGGCAAAGAATGCAACATGAATATCTGAATGTTATAATTATGCATGAATATGCATGGTTTATGTATGCTGACAAACAGACATATCTAACACAACCAGGTCCAGGAATCAACCACCCGGTACTACATCTCAAGGGAGAAAGCCAAGTTCACCGGAGAGTATCCAATCTGCTGGGGATCAGAGATACCAGGAAGCAAAGAACTCTGCAAGGGATGAATCATCAATCATTCCAGCTGGGGACGAGAGTTATCACAGACAAGGTCCACCACACCAACAACTCTACTGGGGAATCTATCCGAGGAGATAAAGGATTTATCGGGATCAACCACCAAATACCGCTCTTGCCCAAAGAGATCCAAGCTGCTGAGGAAGAAAGATTGTTACTCTGCTGAAGGGAAGAGAGGTGACTCTCAACAAGCAATCCACTTGGTAGGATAAACCACAAGGGGTTCCGGAGGGAGGAGATACAGTCATGCCAGGAATATGGACAAAAATCTTACCCTGTGTACCACCCTTGGGAGAGCACTGAGGATCTCCTAAGCATCCTTTCGTCATTGTGAATGTTCACTTTGTTTAAAAACAAATTATAAAAAATTTGATCGTTTGAAACAATGATATTTTCTTAATCAAAACATGCAAAACATTTGTTGAATAGAAACAGATAAGAGTGCCAATAATTGGATAAAAGGCTCAAACTTATTTGATAGAATGGTAGTCTGCGAATGACAAGACTCCAGAGATCTTTACAAATTTGAAATTGGTGATATATATTGGAAAAGGGCTACATTGAACATAACGACCATTTCTCCACCAATTCTGAATCCGATGTATTTGAAGCTTTGGCTGATAATGAGCAAGGATCTCTGACAGACGACAGTTGTAGGACAAAGTCTTGTCAGGATGCAGTTACTTGCCAAATCCCTAATTTTTGCCTAGATTTCCCCAGGATGAGGTACTCAATCTAGCGGGATACCTATATTCATTTTCATGTCTCTAACTTTTTCCTGGATCGCCCTTTCGGGTTTTCAATCCACCGAGACGCTCATTTTTTCCTAAGCCGCCCTTTCGGATTTTCAACTTAGCGAGCTATTCAATTTTTATTTTTTTTAGGCGAAGTATTTCTTGACTGCATCTGAATTCACAGGACGAGTGAAATCCTCCCCATCCATAGTTGTAAGTATCAAAGCACCGCCTGAAAAGGCTTTCTTAACAACATACGGACCCTCATAGTTAGGAGTCCACTTGCCCCTGGAATCGGGCGCGAAAGACAAAACTTTCTTGAGCACAAGGCCACCTTCTCGGAACACACGAGGCTTGACCTTCTTATCAAAAGCTTTCTTCATCCTCTGCTGATATAACTGACCGTGGCACATGGCAGTCAATCTCTTCTCTTCAATCAAATTTAGCTGGTCATAACGACTCTGAACCCATTCAGCATCAGTCAACTTGGCTTCCATCAAGACTCTCATTGATGGGGTCTCCACCTCTATAGGGAGTACAACCTCCATGCCATAAACAAGAGAGAAAGGGGTTGCCCCTGTTGAAGGACGGACAGATGTACGATATCCATGCAAAGCGAATGGCAACATCTCATGCCAATCTTTGTACGTAACAACCATCTTCTGGATAATTTTCTTAATGTTCTTATTAGCAGCTTCAACAGCCCCATTCATCTTGGGTCTGTAAGGAGAAGAGTTATGATGCGCGATCTTGAACTCACTACACAGTTCTTTCATCATCTTGTTATTCAAGTTAGATCCATTATCAGTAATGATCTTATCTGGCACACTATATCGGCATATAAGTTGATTCTTGATAAACTTCACGACCACCTGCCTGGTCACATTTGCATACAACTCTGCTTCAACCCACTTGGTGAAGTAATCAATTGCTATGAGAATAAATCTGTGTCCATTGGATGCTTTCGGCTCTATCATGCCAATCATGTCAATTCCCCACATGGAGAAAGGCCATGGTGATGAAATCACATTCAGAAGTGTCGGAGGAATATGAATCTTATCCGCATAAATCTGACACTTATGGCAATTCATCACAAATTTGCAGCAGTCAGACTCCATTGTCAGCCAATAGTAGCCTTCTCTTAACATCTTTCTAGCCATGGCATGTCCATTGGAATGAGTACCAAATGAACCCTCATGGACCTTAGTCATCAACAGGTCTGCTTCGTGTCTATCCACGCATCTGAGCAGAACCATGTCAAAATTTCTCTTATAAAGCACATCACCATTGAGGTAGAATCTGGCTCTGAAGGAAACACTTGATATAATAATACCACGGCTTATCATCTTTTACTTCTTCTACTGCAAATACATGAGTTAGTCTGTCCAAGCGCATCACGGTGATATTGGGGACTTCATTCCACAATTTAACCACAATCATTGAAGCAAGCGTAGCAAGAGCATCTGCCATCCGATTCTCATCTCGAGAAATATGATGGAAGTCAACCTCAGTAAAGAACGTTGAAATCCTCCTCGCATAATCTCTGTATGGAATGAGGCCAGGCTGATTCGTTTCCCATTCACCCTTAATCTGATTAACAACGAGGGCCGACTCACCATATACATCAAGATGCTTCATCCTTAGATCAATACATTCCTCCAATCCCATAATACAGGCCTCATACTCAGCCATATTATTCGTGCATTTGAAAGTTAGCCTTGTTGTAAAAGGAATATGCGCGCCCTGAGGAGTAATAATCACGGCCCCAATACCATTTCCATACTGATTTACAGCGCCATCAAACACCATACTCCATCTGGAACCAGGCTCTGGCCCTTCATCAAGCGTAGGCTCATCGCAATCTTTCACTTTCAAATACAGAATTTCCTCATCCGGGAAGTCATATTGAACTGACTGATAATCTTCAATAGGCTGATGTGCCAAATGGTCAGCCAAAATACTACCTTTAATAGCTTTCTGAGCTCGATACTCAATATCATACTTGATCGCGACTTTATGAGTCTATTGGGGTATTAACTGCAAGTGCACAGTCTAATCGCGTAGTAATAAAAGATATCGATCCCACAGGGACTTATGAATCGATATACCGTTTTCTAAGGTTACTTCGTAAAGCTAAGGCGGATGATACTTTGTTGATTAGGGGGGAAAATAAAACTAAAATAAGATCTAGATTAAATATCAAATAAGTGGATATCGGTATGTAGTTCGTCGTAATTAGGGAATCAAATCTTCATTGGTTTCTTGGTTTTAAAATAAATCTTTTCAGTAGACACTATTGATTTAAAAGCCTTTTCTCAAACTCTCGCTCTGTTGAATAGACTATGACTTTATATTAACGTGCGTTGTCACTAATTAGTTAAGTCCAAAATCACTTTTTGAAAACAATAGAATCTATAGAAACTCTTTTTAAGAAAACACTAACCATTTAAACACCCTTGTCTCAAACTCTCGCTCTGTTGACTTAGATTATATAATTAAACTTAAATGCTTAACTCTCGTCCTCACATTTAACCTTTAAAAATACTTTTTGAAAATGATTAGAATTTAATTAATTCTAAAAATTTCTTTCGCCCTGATTTAAAATTAATGTCCAATTTACACTGTCCAATTAAAAGCTCAAACTTTCGTTCTATTGATTTTAACTTCTTTATGTCTTTTACCCTCGTACAAAAACTTTGGTGTTAATTCTGTAAATTGAGACCATAAAAAGAGTGATTGTATTTTTAAATAAATTTAAACCAACTTAGTTTTGATTCCTTCATTCTGCTTACTTTACATACCGATATCTAAGTTTATTTAGCCAGACATGCTAAATAAGCCTAAACAATAATTATGCTTACATACAACCATATCAGACAGACAGTATAAATAAATAACAGTGCAGAGCATATATAAATTAAAACAATAAATTAAAGAACCTGTAAAATTAATAGAAATCTTGATTGTTCTCTAACTTCGATGTTTGAACACTCCACCACAAACCGGTTGGATTTGTTCTTGCAATCTTCAATCGGACAGGAAAATAAAGGAGAAGGAATAAAATACTATGATCTAACGTAAGGTTAGACCCAGTAAAAATTACACAATAGTTTCCGGTGTAGAAACTATTGTGAGAAAATTAATTGAATGCTTGAAAGATTGACTGGAAAAGAAAAGAAATAAAAATTGCTAGGAAAGTAAAGTGCTGAAAGAATTAAAAAGGCAGTAAAATAAATGCAATGCCGAAAACTGGAAAATTTGAGAGAGCCCGAGAGTTGCAGGGTTGGATCTATTTATATTACTCCAATTTGTAACCGTTTCCCAGAAATTCCTTTAGTAAGTAACCTTCACGCTTCAACGAGTCAAACGGAAGAATAGGCTCAACGTGCCTCTGTTGCGCGTCAAAAGCCAAAAATATAGGAGTGGAGTGTGACGTTCGTCACACCATATGTTACGCTCGTAACACAAGGTAGCGGGGCGTGACGCTCGTCACACCATGCGTGCCGCTCGTCACAGCTTCAGCGCTTAGGCAATTTTAGGTTGGGCTTTAGTGGAATTTCTTCTCATCATCTTTTTGCACCCCCTTTTCTTCCTTTTTCACTTATGCTTCAAATAAGTTACCTGAGATAAATAGAAGGGAAAATACCAAGTAATATCGAATAATATGAAATAAATCCAAACAAATAATAATATAATTTAATTAAATCGAGTCCAAAAATGTGATATTATTTCATGTTATCAAACTCCCCCATACTTAGATCTTTGCTTGTCCTCAAGCAATATACAGTATAGAAATCAGTTTAAAGTATTAGCCAGATGAAATTTCCAAACACACATCAAGTCGTAATAGGTTGCAAGTAAATCTCGTTTAGAAATAACCTGAGCTTAATCTTAACATCAACAACTACCGTTACAACCTCAAACAACCTCACCTTATGCATACCAGATCGAGTCACGCTATTATAGCTAGCCTAGTTCTTTTACTCTTATTTCACCCGTTTTCATTCTAGCGAAATCACATTAAGCCCTTTATCTTTTCACGCACATAGTGGAGTAACCGGTTAGCGATTCTAATTCCCTTTTTAGCTTGAAGTTCTGGTACATAAGTTGGATAGCTTCGTTGTTTAGTCCATTGCAAATTGCGAGGGATCGGACCGTAGTCCGCCCTACCAAGTTCAGCACCAGAAACCGCTGAACCAACTCATAATGGATCGTTCATACAATGTTTTTGTAGGATTCGCAACCTTTGGATTAAATGATCGGGTAAGGATCACCTAACTTAATTAGTGCATTTCCTGATTTTCTTTTCTTTTTCTAATATATTGTCTTGGGAATCATTCACTTATATTCATCGGCTCTCCACGTAGTTTGCTATTAGGATGGTGCCGACTTCTCGTATAAACTACTCGGGGTTACTAAAAAACTAAAAGTTCAAGGGATTTGTATAATAGGTACTTAGCCTGATCTAACATGTTGAGGTTTTTAGAGTGTTGGGGCGGTAATGGTTTTTGTCTAAATTTTCTCAAGTTTGATAAAATAAGCAACCTTTATACTTATTGAGTGTGTTGAGTTTTTGTTATGGCTCAAGAAAGTTGAGGGGAATAGATAATAGAAATTTTTCACACTAGGGAGTCAACTTATAATATATATTATAATTTTTTTTTATATATATTAATAACAGAAAGGGAAATAACAATGAAAAGGGAAATACATACTTGAAAAAGAAATGTTGAAAGAGAGATAACTGAAACAACGTTTTTCCCCCCCACACTTAAATGAAACATTGTCCCCAATGTTTTTAGAGAAAAGCGAAAAGAAAGGAAATAAGAAGATAAATATGCTTAAGTTTGTCGACGTCCTCTTGTTCTCGGCCCCGGTGATCGTTGACGAACCTCTAAGTCATCAAACCTGTTGAGCAAATCGGTGAACCGCTGGTCGGTTATTGCATTCCTCGCTTCCTGCTGTTGTTGCATCTGGCGCATCAGTTGCATCACTTCGGTATTCTGTGCATGCATGGCATCAATAGCATCCATGATGTCATCATTAGTTGCTGGCCTTCTTCTTCGACGACGTCGGGAGGATGGACCAGTTGCATTATCAGAAGGGTTAAGCGGGGTTGACTGTTGTTCAAGACCTTGATCACCTTGCTCCATTTCTTCAAACTCGTTCGGGGCCGGGTTTGCTTGTGTAGGCTCGGTAGCTTCGGGAGCATTAAGGTCGTAGATGAATCGGTCGGGGTTGGTGACATCTTAGTATCCATTGCAAAGACGCAGTGGAGGAAGAAAGTAGTGCATCCTAATTATCGGTTTCCACACCGGATATTTTTCTAAAGAGGTCGAAGGCGTTTATGGGCCACTGTGAGTTCGGAGGGATTCTCGGGTGGACTTGACCTTCAACAGGGAATTGTAGCATGGCACTCAACTGATCCTGGGATAGTGAGTACTCGGTGTTGAACATGCGGAAAGTTGTCGTACTGGTTAAGTACTCGTCTTCACCGGTTGGAGTATTGTAAGAATAAGAACTTAAAAATTCTAAGGTGAGGGATGGGTAGGTAGGTTGATTGTGTGTGCATAGAAAGGTTAAATCAGCAAGCCTAAGCATCCATTGTATACCTTGAAGTAATCCTAATTCTTGTAACCAATTTAAATCAGGATACCTGGTAGATACGACACCTCGTTGTTCGAATCGTTCGAATTGCTCTCGTTGATAATTATCATCTTCAGATCGGAAGATGATATTACTGAATTGTTGGTTTTCCGCCATATTGATAAGTGGGTTGAAAGAAGGAGAAGGGATGAAAATGGATTTGTATGGAGAAATGTATGGTAGGTATTTATAGGAAAATTTTTGGAAGGTGGAAAGGGAGTGGGTGAGAAAAAATTAAATGTGGATTAATGTGAGTAAATGGGTGAATGAATGGGGAAAATAAAAAGTTGAGAGGTGTAACGGTCGTGTCCCCAACGGTTACTAACGTTCACCCATGCTGAAGCTGTCACGCTCGTGACAGAAGGTGTTACGGGCGTCACAGGCACTTGGTGTGACGACCGTGATGGCGTGTGTGACGCTCGTCACACAGTCAGCTTGCAACGGTCACTGCTTGCGTGGGTGCTTCATAATTGTTTTTATTATTTTATTTTGTTTTGTTATTTTGTTTTGCTTATGTTTATTTTATTTTACTATTGCTATATTTTAGAAATACCATGTATTCTACTACTCATCATAGTGCATAAATATATTTTTCTCTAATAGGCTATGTAAGTAGCATACAGTAAAGAGCACTATGGATAATTGTAGATATTGCATAAAATAAAATAAAATAAACCAATAATGCAATAGCTTCATAAAATAATCATAATGTAACATTGGAAGGAAAAAGAAAACATGCGAAAAAAAACAAATACTAAGATTAAAAGTAATGTGAAACAAAACTATAAATAACCTAAACTAAAACTAATTAACTAAAAACTTCTAGCCACTTGCAGGATCTCTGGCCGGAGGAACAAAGGAATTCACACGGTGTAGCAACTCATGAAATTGGTTTGTCATACTACTCATGTATCCCAAAAATTCATGTCCCATATTATTTAACTCTTTTCTGATGGCTTCTTGTTCTGACATCAAGGCTTGAATGGCGGTGTTATAATCAGTTCCGGGCATATGATGTCTAAGATCAGGTATTGCCGACTCTGCGGTCGGGATCGGATGAGGTGGAGAGGTAACATCATGGTATCCAGTAGGTGTCTGTGGGTCAGACTCAGCATAAGGAATCTGGTCGTCACAAATCTCATAGTCTTGGATGGATTCGGTAGATCTAACAGGGGAGGGTGTTCCGTTCAGGTTGTAGAGCCAGTTATTTCGGTTATGAACGCAAGTCATCGGACTAGGCAGGGTGAATAGGCAAAGAACTTGGTTGTTAATTATAAGCTCAAACTCTTCAGGCCCTAGGTTTCCTATAAACATAGTGTTGAAGAGGAAAGGTATACTCATAGGCACAATGCCACAAAAAGGGCTCAAGTCAAGCATGGGTTGGCATAATCCGATAGCATTACCAATCATGGTTATCAATCCGCCTATTTGAATTGGTGCTCGGTCATCCTGAATAAGACGGTCAAAATTTGCCAACATATAAGTGGCACCATTCACTGGACGGTTATGGGAAGCACAAAATATTATGAAGAGTTCGTCACGTGATACTATGGTATTGTTTGATTTCTTCCCAAAGAGAGTGTGTGCTAGGATTTTGTGGAATTAGCGAAATGATGGGTTATGAATGTTTCCAAAAAGAAACTCATGTTCCTCAGGGTCGTCATTTCCCGTTAAACTTCCCCGAAAATGTTCAAGTTCTCTATATTCAAAAAGGTCTTCTTGGCTCATGGTGAATGTATCAAAAAAGGTAGGGAACCCTAAAAGGTTAGTAAAGTCTTGAATGTTAAATTGATACTCCATGTTGAACATCCTGAACTGAATGAAACCTCTGCTTATTCCTTTTCCATGGCTGGGTAGGTAGATCTGGGAGCCAAGGAATTCTAGAGTTAGCCTCCGGTAAGTAACAAATTGTCTTCGAATAGGTGTGGTTTCCCACCCTATTTGACTCAGCAGATACATGACACTCTCTCTTAGTCCAAGGGCAGTCATTGCCCAATCATCAGCATAGAAACTAGGTAGCATCTCTCTCTCTGCTAGTTCTTCAAACTTTTGTTTCTGAGCTTTCCCTCTGAATTTGATACCCATACGATCAATTTGTCCCATCAGGTTAGTGTTAACTAAAGAAAAGAAAAACAAGAATTTAGTTAGGATTTGGCCAAATGCCAAAAGAAAAGAAGAAATATTTAATTAAAATAAAGAATACGAAGAATGAGAACTAAATAAAATTTTAAAAGAATAATCAAAGAAGAAATAAAAATAAAAATTTGTGGGTTGCCTCCCACGAAGTGCTTTGTTTAATGTTGCAAGCTCGACATAAAACTAGTAAATGTTAATCTATAGGTTTAGGAGAGAATACGTCTAAGTGCACGACTTACGAGTCTTCATTGTTTTCATCATAGTGATAATGTTTCAGACGCTGCCCGTTTACGATAAATGCTTCCATAGATTTGCCTTTAATTTCCACAGCTCCACTAGGGAAAACATTAGTAACTTGGAAAGGGCCTGACCATCTAGATCGTAGTTTTCCCGGGAATAACTTAAGTCTAGAGTTAAACAATAGGACTACGTCGCCTTGTTTGAAAGTTTTCCTTGATATGCGCTTATCATGCCATTTTTTCGTTCTTTCCTTGTAGATTCTGGCATTTTCGTAAGCGTCTCGTCTAAGTTCCTCTAATTCGTTTATATCAAGGATTCGCTTTTCACCGACGGCCTTATAATTTAAATTTAAATTTTTAATGGCCCAATAGGCCTTATGTTCTAATTCTACCGGGAGGTGGCAAGATTTTCCGTAAATAAGCCTAAATGGGGTTGTTCCTATGGGAGTTTTGTAAGCAGTTCGATAAGCCCATAAAGCTTCAGGTAATTTTGATCACCAGTCTTTTCTTGACGTGGCGACTGTTTTTTCCAATATCTTCTTAATTTCTCTGTTAGACACTTCCACTTGTCCACTGGTTTGAGGATGGTAAGGTGTCGCTACTCGATGTTTTACACCATACGTAAACAATAGTTTTTCGAGTATCTTATATATGAAATGCGATCCACCATCACTGACTACTATTCTTGGGACACCAAATCTTGGAAAGATTATATTCTTAAAGAGTCTAGTTACTACTCGTGTGTCGTTTGTTGGAGAAGTTATAGCTTCAATCCACTTTGATACGTCGTCAACCACTACGAGTATGTACTTGTTACCAAAAGAAGGTGGAAAAGTTCCCATGAAATCTATTCCCCACACGTCGAAAATCTCTACTTCCAAAATGCCCTTTTGTGGCATCTCGTCACGTCTAGATATGTTTCCCGTGCGTTGGCATCTATCACATTTCTTGACAGCAGGATGCACATCCTTCCATATGTTTGGCCAATAAAGACCGGCTTGTAGGATCTTAGAGCAGGTCTTGGATGTACTTGCATGTCCACCATAAGGAGCGGAATGACAATTTTGGATTATACTTTCTACTTCTTCTTCAGGTATACAGCGACGGAAAATACCATCGGGGCCTCTTTTGAAAAGTAAAGGGTCGTCCCAATAATAATGTTTCATGTCATGGAAGAATCATTTCTTTTGTTGGTAAGATAAATTAGGTGGAACTATTCCGGCAGCTAAATAATTGACGAAATCAGCGTACCATGGTGTAACTCATACAGCTAAGGTGGTCTCTACCTGTTTATCAGCTCTATTTTCTTCCAAAGTAGCTATAAGTTTATCGTACGAGAAATCATCGTTGATCGATGTTCTTTCCGGTTCCAGATTTTCTAGTCTAGAAAGGTGATCTGCCACTACGTTTTCAGTTCCTTTTTTATCTTTGATTTCCAAATCAAATTCTTGTAACAACAAGATCCACCTTAGGAGTCTAGGTTTAGCGTCCTTTTTTGTTAGGAGGTACTTAATGGCAGCGTGGTCAGTGTAAACGATTATTTTGGCTCCGACCAAGTAAGAACGAAATTTATCTAGTGCAAACACTACTGCTAAAAGTTCTTTCTTGGTCTTGGCGTAATTCATTTGCGCTTCATCTAGAGTTCTACTCGCATAATATATGACGTGAAGTTTTTTATCCTTTCGTTGTCCTAAAACAGCGCCTACGGCGTAGTCACTTGCGTCACACATTATTTCGAATGGTTCATTCCAATCCGGAGTCTGCATTATGGGCGCGGTGATTAATGCTTGTTTAAGCGTTTGAAATGCTTCTAAACATTTATTGTCGAATGCGAATTCAGCATCTTTCATTAATAGTCCGGTTAGAGGCTTAGTTATTTTAGAGAAATCTTTAATAAATCGTCGGTAAAAACCGGCATGTCCTAGGAAGCTTCGTACTTCTCTCACAGTTTTCGGAGGTTGAAGGTTTTCGATTACTTCTATTTTGGCTTTGTCTACTTCAATTCCGATATGATGTGTCCTAAAACAATTCCTTCTTGTACCATAAAATGACATTTTCCCAATTGAGTACTAGGTTTACTTTTACACACCGTTCTAGAATTCTTTCTAGGTTTTCAAGACATTCTTCGAAACTTTGCCCGCATACGGAAAAGTCATCCATAAAGACTTCCATGATGTTTTCGAGAAAATCGACGAATATTGCCATCATGCACCTTTGGAAGGTTGCAGGAGCATTGCACAAGCCAAACGGCATTCGTCGATAAGCGAAGGTACCAAAAGGACATGTGAACGTTGTCTTTTCTTGGTCGTCAGGATGAATTGGTATTTGAAAGAAGCCTGAGTAACCGTCTAGATAACAGAAATGAGAATGTTTGGCTAATCGTTCTAACATCTGGTCTATGAATGGTAAAGGAAAATGATCTTTTCGGGTTGCTTTGTTTAGTTTTCTATAATCAATGCATATTCTCCATCCCGATTCGATTCGTTTGGTTATAGTTTCTCCTTTTTCATTTTCGATAACGGTTATACCTCCTTTCTTTGGTACTACGTGTACAGGACTAACCCATTTGCTATCAGATATAGGATATATGATACCTGCCTCTAATAACTTCGTTACTTCCTTCTTCACTACCTCACTCAGGATCGGGTTTAGTCTCCTCTGATGTTCCCTAGAAGTTTTACAGTCTTCTTCTAGCATGATGCGATGCATACTAATAGAAGGACTTATCCCTTTAAGATCGGTGATGTTGTATCCTAGTGCGGTTGGATATTTTCTTAGGATATGTAGGAGTTTTTCAGGTTCGAGTTTTCCTAGGTCTGCATTAACTATCACTGGTCATTCAAGTTCTGAGTCTAGGAATTCATATCTCAAATTTTTGGGAAGTGTTTTCAGATCGAGGGTTGGTTTCTTCAGGCATTGCGTAGGATCCAGTGTTATTCCTAAACAATGATTCAATTTGTCTTCTACATGATAGTCAGACGATTTGTCATTTTCTAATTCTGTTTCTTTTATGCATTCATCGATGATATCCATGAAGTAACATGTGTCATCTATTGCAGGTGCTTTCAAAAATTGGGAAAGAATGAATTCAATTTTCTCTTCTCCTACTTCGAAGGTGAGTCGTCCTCGTTTTACGTCTATGATAGCACCGGCGGTTGCTAAGAATGGTCTTCCCAATATAATGGGTGTAACTTCATCTTCTCTTATGTCCATAATTATAAAATCGGTTGGGATGTAGAATTGACCTATGCGCACGGGAACGTTTTCAAGAATTCCTACGGGATATCTAACGGAACGATCTGCTAATTGCACAGACATTTTAGTTGGTCTTAATTCTCCCATTTCAAGTCTCTTGCATATGGACAAGGGCATAACACTGATACCGGCTCCTAAATCGCATAGAGCTTTGTCTATGACGAATTTTCCTATGTGACAGGGTATAGAGAAACTACCAGGATCTTTAAGTTTAGGAGGCATATTCTGGATTATAGCGCTGCACTTAGCAGTGAGTGTAACGGTTTCGTTATCTTCAAGTTTCCTTTTATTAGATAGAATTTCTTTTAAGAACTTAGCATAGGAAGGCATCTGTGTAATAGCTTCTATAAAAGGAATGGTGACGTTTAATTGTTTCAGTAGGTCAACTAATTTTTTAAATTGGCCCGCGTCTTTGGTTTTAATTAGCCTCTGAGGATAAGGGATAGGTGGTTTGTAAGGCGGTGGAGGTACATAAGGTTCTTTTTCTTCTACGGTTTCCTTATTACTCTCTTCCTTTTCCTTAGGTTTATTTTCTTCCTCAGTTGACTTTTTAGAGTTTTGGTTTTCAATTCTTGGATCAGGTGGTCCTTCTACCTCTGTTCCACTTCTTAATATAATTGCATGAGCGTGGCTTTTTGGGTTAGATTGGGGTTGTCCAGGAAATGTACCATTTGGGGCAGCGGTAGGCGCTTGTTGTTGAGCTACTTGTGATATTTGTGTTTCCAGCATTTTGTTATGGGTAGCCAGGGCATCTACTTTACTTGCTAGTTGTTTAATTTGTTCGTTAGTGTGTACATTCTGGTTTAAGAAATCTTTATTGGTTTGCTGTTGAGAAGCTATGAATTTCTCCATCATGATTTCCAAGTTGGATTTCCTAGGAACGTTATTGTTAGGTGTAGATGGGATCGGCTTTTGATATCCAGGTGGTATAGATGGGGCTTGATTTGGAGCTTGTCCTGGTGCGTATAAAGCATCATTACTCTTATATGAGAAATTAGGATGGTTCTTCCAGTTTGAGTTATAGGTATGCGAGTAGGGATTTCCTTGAGCATAGTTCACTTGTTCTGCTTGGATTCCTGTTAGGAGTTGACAATCTGTAGGGGTGTGACATTGGATTCCACAGACTTCGCAATTTTGAGTCACGGCAACCACGGTGGCTGGAGGTGATACATTTAAACTTTCAATTTTCTGGGCAAGAGCATCCACTTTTGCATTAACATGATCAAGGCTACTTATCTCGTACATGCCAGTTTTTGTTTGAGGTTTTTCTACCATTGTTCAGTCGCTTCCCCACTGATAATGGTTTTGGGTCATGCTTTCGATAAGTTGATAAGCGTCAGCGTAAGGTTTATCCATAAGCGTACCACCTGCGGCGGCGTCTATTGTCAACCTTGTGTTGTACAAGAGACCATTATAGAAGGTATGAATTACTAACCAGTCCTCTAAACCATGGTGTGGACAAAGTCTCATCATGTCTTTGTATCTTTCCCATGCTTCGAAAAGAGACTCGTTATCTTTCTATTTAAATCCATTTATCTGGGCTCTTAGCATAGCTGTTTTGCTTGGAGGAAAATATCGGGAAAGAAAGACTTTCTTCAACTCATTCCATGTGGTGACTGAGTTGGAAGGAAGAGACTGAAGCCATCTTCTAGCTTTATCTCTTAACGAGAAAGGAAAAAGACGAAGTCGAATTGCCTCTGAAGTGACACCATTAGCTTTAACAGTATAAGCGTATTGAACAAATACGGATAAATGAAGGTTTGGATCCTCGGTAGGATTTCCAGAGAATTGATTATGTTGCACTGCCTGTAACAGCGGAGGTTTAAGTTCGAAGTTGTTTGCTTCGATTGCGGGTGGAGCAATACTCGAATGCGGCTCGTCTTGTGATGGAGCTGCGTAATCTCGAAGAGCACGAGCTGGTTCTGCCATCTCGGGTATCGACGAAGGAAGAAGATTTTTGAGATCAGGAATTTCGATTGGAGGGAGATTGTTTGCAGTACGATACTCTCGAATTCGTCGTAAGACTCGGAGATATCGTTCAACGTCGTTGATTCGTAAGTAATACGGTTCGCCTTGTGAGCGAGTGTGTGGCATTCAAATCAACGAAAAAGAAGGAAAAATAAAAATAAAAACTGCCTTAGTCTCTACAGCGTAACGGAAGAGTTACGATATCGACTAAATAAAAATCCCCGGCAACGGCGCCAAAAACTTGATCGCGACTTTATGAGTCTATTGGGGTATTAACTGCAAGTGCACAGTCTAATCGCGTAGTAATAAAAGATATTGATCCCACAGGGACTTATGAATCGATATACCGTTTTCTAAGGTTACTTCGTAAAGCTAAGGCGGATGATACTTTGTTGATTAGGGGGAAAAATAAAACTAAAATAAGATCTAGATTAAATATCAAATAAGCGGATATCGGTATGTAGTTCGTCGTAATTAGGGAATCAAATCTTCGTTGGTTTCTTGGTTTTAAAATAAATCTTTTCAGTAGACACTATTGATTTAAAAGCCTTTTCTCAAACTCTCGCTCTGTTGAATAGACTATGACTTTATATTAACGTGCGTTGTCACTAATTAGTTAAGTCCAAAATCACTTTTTGAAAACAATAGAATCTATAGAAACTCTTTTTAAGAAAACACTAACCATTTAAACACCCTTGTCTCAAACTCTCGCTCTGTTGACTAGATTATATAATTAAACTTAAATGCTTAACTCTCGTCCTCACATTTAACCTTTAAAAATACTTTTTGAAAATGATTAGAATTTAATTAATTCTAAAAATTGCTTTCGCCCTGATTTAAAATTAATGTCCAATTTACACTGTCCAATTAAAAGCTCAAACTTTCGTTCTGTTGATTTTAACTTCTTTATTTCTTTTACTCTCGTACAAAAACTTTGGTGTTCATTCTGTAAATTGAGACCATAAAAAGAGTGGTTGTATTTTTAAATAAATTTAAACCAACTTAGTTTTGATTCCTTCATTCCGCTTACTTTACATACCGATATCTAAGTTTATTTAGCCAGACATGCTAAATAAGCCTAAACAATAATTATGCTTACATACAGCCATATCAGACAGACAGTATAAATAAATAACAGTGCAGAGCATATATAAATTAAAACAATAAATTAAAGAACCTGTAAAATTAATAGAAATCTTGATTGTTCTCTAACTTCGATGTTTGAACACTCCACCACAAACCGGTTGGATTTGTTCTTGCAATCTTCAATCGGACAGGAAAATAAAGGCGAAGGAATAAAATACTATGATCTAAAGTAAGGTTAGACACAGTAAAAATTACACAATAGTTTCCGGTGTAGAAACTATTATGAGAAAGAGAATTGAATGCTTGAAAGATTGACTGGAAAAGAAAAGAAATAAAAATTGCTAGGAAAGTAAAGTGCTGAAAGAATTAAAAAGGCAGTAAAATAAATGCAGTGCCGAAAACTGGAAAATTTGAGAGAGCCCGAGAGTTGCAGGGTTGGATCTATTTATATTACTCCAATTTGTAACCGTTTCCCACAAATTCCTTCAGTAAGTAACCTTCACGCTTCAACGAGTCAAACGGAAGAATAGGCTCAACGTGCCTCTGTTGCGCGTCAAAAGCCAAAAATATAGGAGTGGAGTGTGACGTTCGTCACACCATGTGTTACGCTCGTAACACAAGGTAGCGGGGCGTGACGCTCATCACACCATGCGTGGCGCTCGTCACAGCTTCAACGCTTAGGCAATTTTGGGCTGGGCTTTAGTGGAATTTCTTCTCATCATCTTTTTGCACCCCCTTTTCTTCCTTTTTCACTTATGCTTCAAATAAGTTACCTGAGATAAATAGAAGGGAAAATAACAAGTTATATCGAATAATATGAAATAAATTGAAACAAATAATAATTTAATTTAATTAAATCGAGTCCAAAAATGTGATATTATTTCATGTTATCAATACTCAGACAACAACATTTGCCAACGGGCAATCCTTCCAGTTAAAGCAGGTTTCTCAAAAATATACTTGATTGGGTCCATTCTAGATATCAACCAAGTGGTATGGTTCAACATATACTGACGTAAGCGCTTAGCGGCCCAAACCAAAGCACAACATGTTTTCTCGAGCATTGAATATCGAGACTCACAATCGGTGAACTTCTTACTCAAGTAGTAGATAGCATACTCTTTCTTCCCTGATTCATCTTGCTGGCCAAGGACACAACCCATAGAATCTTCTAGAACAGTCAGATACATGATCGATGGTCTCCCTTCCACGGGCGGAGACAGAATCGGAGGCTCAGACAGATACTCTTTAATACTGTCGAAAGCTTTCTGGCAATCCTCGGTCCAATCATGAGACTGATCTTTCCGGAGGAGCTTGAATATTGGCGCACATGTGGCAGTCATGTGGGATATGAATCTGGAAATGTAATTCAAGCGGCCAAGAAAACCTTAGACTTGCTTCTCAGTTTTGGGCGCAGGCATCTCTTGTATTGCTTTGACCTTTGCAGGATCAACCTCAATTCCTCTTTCACTAACAATGAAGCCCAATAACTTTCCAGAATGGACGCCAAATGTACACTTGTTGGGATTCAGACGAAGCTTATATTTCCTCAAACGCTGGAAAAGCTTCAACAAATGCTCTACATGTTCAACTTCCGTTCTTGACTTAGCAATCATATCGTCAACATATACCTCAATCTCTTTGTGCATCATATCGTGAAACAAGGTGGTCATAGCTCGTTGATACGTGGCTCCGACGTTCTTCAAACCGAAGGGCATCACTCGATAACAGAATGTTCCCCAAGGTGTGATGAATGTTGTCTTCTCCATATCCTCGGGTGCCATTTTAATCTGATTATATTCGGAAAATCCATCCATAAACGAGAAGACTTTGAATTGAGCTGTATTGTCTACCAACATATCAATATGTGGTAGAGGGAAATCATCTTTCGGACTAACTTTATTCAAGTCTCTATAGTCTACACACATCCAGACTTTTCCATCTTTCTTAGGCACGGGCACAATATTGGCCACCCATTGAGGATATATAGAAGTCACCAGAAACCCTGCATCAATTTGCTTCTGAACCTCCTCTTTGATCTTCACTGCCATATCGGGATGAGTTCTTCTGAGTTTCTGCTTCACAGGCACGCACTCAGGATTTAGAGGTAGGAAATGTTGCATAATATCAGTATCTAGACCAGGCATGTCTTCATATGACCAGGCAAAGACTTTAACATATTCTCGTAGCAACTTAATCAACCCCTTCTTAACACATTCTTCCAGAAGTGCCCCAATCTTTACCTCTCGCACACAATCTTCAGACCCCAAGTTGACTGTTTCCAAATTCTCAAGATGAGGCTGAATGATCTTTTCTTCATGCTCAAGTAGCCGGGTGATCTCATCAGGAATCTCTTCAACATCATCTTCCTCTGCCTCAAATACAGGGAATTCAAAATTGGGAGATGGTGTTGGGTCATTATGTTCAATGGGTTTAGAAATCAACCTGCATAATGATTTTGGATATGAAAAGATTTAGAATTCAAACAAGGCAAATCATTATGCAGATGAAAAGATTGATTTTATTCCATTTTGAGGTTTTATGTGATCACCAATTTCATGCAAAAAGCGAAAAGGAAAAATAAATGGAAAAACAAACATTTAACATGAATTTATTGAATGAAAATATCATTGTATTTATGTTGCCAGCAATGTTATCACTCCTCCTTTTGGCACGGGAGAAGGGTTTTTAAACAAAGTGATCATTACGTTGACTTATGGACAACTGTTGGAATATCCACAATGACCTAATTGTTGCAGACCCTTCCAGGGATAATGAAATTGCCAGAATCCTTTGTGTCTTCTTCTAAAACGGCAACAACCTCCTCATCTAGACCAGTGTGGATGAAACCTCCACTCTTGAATAACCCTTGCTTGTTGAAAGTACCAGAAGAAAAACCTATGCCAGCTCGGGACTCGTTGTCTTCTAACTCAATCATTTTTCCTAAACCAGTGGTTGCACCATGCTCAATGGCCAACTTTGCATCTTTGTAGGAAGCAAATGAAGGAGTTCTCTTCTTAATAGGCTCAGCTATAGATAAAGCTTGGAAAGGAGTTCCAATTTCAACCTCAACATCTATATAAGAGAAGGAAGACAAATGGCTAACCAGGAAAGCCCTTTCTCCCCCTACCACCACCAGCTTCTTGTTTTTCACGAATTTTAATTTCTGGTGTAGGGTGGATGTCACGGCGCCTGCCTCGTGAATCCATGGTCTGCCTAAGAGATAACTATACGATGGGTGAATGTCCATAACCAGGAAGGTAATCTGGAAATCACTTGGTCCGATCTTGATTGGGAGATCAACTTCCCCAATCACAGTTTTGCGAGACCCATCGAAAGCCTTCACAACTACTCCACTCTGCCTCATGGGAGGCCCTTGATATGATAGTTTTTAGAGAGTGGACTTTTGAAATACGTTCAATGATGACCCAATGTCCACCAGCACATTGGACATGGCGTCGTCTATGCAATTCATAGATATGTGTAAAGCCAAGTTGTGGTCTCTTCCCTCCTTAGGGAGATCAGAGTCACAAAAGCTCAGGTTGTTGCAAGCAGTAATGTTTGCAACAATGCTATCGAATTGCTCCAAAGTGACATCGTGATCTACATATGCCACATCCAACACCTTCTGCAGAGCCTCTCGGTGTGGTTCTGAATTTAAGAGTAAGGATAACAAAGATATTTTGGATGGCGTTTGTAGAAGTTGGTCTACAACATTGTACTCGCTCCTTTTGATGAGTCTCAGCATCTCATCACAGTCTTCTTTCACATTTCCACTCGGGCTAACAGAAGTAGGAGTTTTCAGTACGGAGGAGGGCTTAACAGCAAGTGCCGGATTCGGAGAATTCACAGCGTTCCCGATCGAGCGTTCAACAAAATCAGCATTAATTTGAGGCTTCGGCGGTGCTGAAAATACACGGCCACTATAGGTCAAACCGCTAACATCGGCAATATTCACAACAGAAGAAGAGGGCAAGGACACCTCTTTCCTATTCTCTACTGCTACGGCGTTGTAGCGATAGGGAACTGCCTTTTCAGAAGAGTAAGGCACAGGACCAGCAGGCTTAATGATCAGAGCGGGAGAAGCCTTCTGCTTGCTACCATTGTACTTGATGATAGCAGGCTCGGGTATCCGGAACACTGGGGAGATCACATTGACCTCAGGCTCATTTTCATCAACATTCCTGTTTTGAAGGATCTCAATGACTCCTTCGTCCAGCATTTCCTGAACATCCTTGCGCACCTGGCAACAACCCGATCGGTTAATAGAGCAGACTCGGCATCTATCATGGTCATGCTCATAATGACTGTAGTCACACAACAAACGATGCATCTGGACCAGAGACTGTTGAATATGACTGACATATTTGACCTTGTATTTTCCAGGGCAACCCTGGACCATGTTGACAGATTTCCCATGTTCGGGCAATGGGTTCTTCTTCACATTAGGGCCTACATCCTCAAAACATAGAATACCACACCTCACAAGGTCTTGAACCTTGGTCTTCAAAGGGTAACAATTCTCCACGTCGTGGCCGGGAGCACCAGAATGGTAAACACAATGTAACGCAGGCTTATACCACCACTGGGGGTTAGCAGGTATAGCCGGTGGGTCTCTCGGAGTAATCAGCTTCCTTTCTATCAAAGAGGGATATAACTCTGCGTACGTCATAGGAATAGGATCGAAGGTGACCCTTTTCCTCTCGTAACTCGTGCTAGTTTGATTACTGTTTCGAGGTTGGTAGGCCTGCGGTTGTGGTCGGTGCTGTTGTTGCTGATATTGCGGAGGTGGTTGCTGATTGTTGTTATGTTACTGATACTGTTGATTGTCTTTGAAAATAGGTGCTATATGAGCCACCTGGTGCTGGTTACTAGCGGGACGCACAGTCTTCCTCCTCACAGAGGGTCTTCTTGGTTTCTCATGGGAGATCACAGCATGTGCCTCTCCATCTTTCTTCTTTGCAAACGCCCCATAACGTTTGGCAGAAGAGGCTTCTTTCTCTTCTAGCGGAGGCACGATCTGTGCTGCCACCTCTGGGCGTACTCCTTAAATATTTCTTTATCCTTCTGGGACATGGCTCTCAATTGATCTCTATCAGGAGCCATATCCAGGTTGTACTTGTACTGCTTGACGAAGGCTTCGCCGAGATCATTGAAGGATCGGATGTTCGAGCTGTCTAAACCCATGTACCAACGCAAAGCGGCACCGAACAGACTGTCCTGAAAGTAGTGGATGAGTAGTTGGTCATTATCGGTTTGAGTCGACATCTTCCTGGCATACATGACCAGGTGGCTGAGAGGACAAGTATTTCCTTTGTACTTTTCAAAATCAGGGACCTTGAATTTCACAAGGATCTTCACATTTGGAACCAAGCAGAGTTCGGCAGCAGACTTGCCGAAAAGATCCTTCCCTATGAGAGTTTTCAATTCCTTGCGAAGCTCAAGAAATTGATCTTTCATAGCATCCATCTTCTCATAAACATCTGGACCCTCAGACGGCTCAGAATGATAGATGGTGTCGTCTACCCTGGGCAAAGTATGCACGACTGGAGGAGAAACGGCAAGGACCGGGCTAGATGCCGGCGGAGAAGCAAAGGTAGGAACAGGACCCTCAGGCATGAAATTGGGAGGCATCCCCCATGGGAACCCGGTTGGCATGGCTGTTGGAACAAGGTGTGCGCTTGTAGCGGGCACAGTAGAGGAGACAATCTCGGAGATAACTGTCCTCTGGGGAGGAGTTGAAGGTGTCGGAGAAGACTGGCTCTGGGAAGCCATGAGTGACTCCATTAGGGCAGTCAATCTGGCCACTTCCTCTTTCAGCTCGCGGTTCTCTTGCTCTAAGTGATCCATCAGTCTTGAAATGTTGGCTCTAGTGTAGTACCGGTGAGTCAGCTTGTCTTCAAAATAAATGAAGGACACAGAGTTAGACCACAGGGCAAGGGACCGAAAACAAAACCTGCGTATGCATATGATGCATGCAATGCTTGTGCGTATGATTTGTTTTTTATTTCAAAGGAACTTTAGAGTTTTATTTGCAAATTCTGGAAATATTAAGCATTTTATCACATATGGAAATATCTCATCAAATAATATCAGGGAAAAGAAGTGCAGCATCGTCAATCATATACAAGATAAAAGGAAAATAATCGTCTTATGGATCCCTAGAAACAATCATCTAAATCTCGGGACACAGGAAGATAAGATGCACGAAGCCTCTTCACCTCCCTCTCGTAGGCTGCCTCCATATCGGCCTTCTCTTTGGCAAGTCGATCATACCTCCTCTTCCAGAACTTAGGAGACTGAGGAAGTAGAGAAGTTCTTACATCATCAGGGTCATCAATAACCTGATGCTCAAGAAACTCAATCAACGCATCCTTCTCCTTAATCTGCTGAATCAACTCTTCACGTTCACGGATCCAGGCACGTGAACGGTGTTCGTCTCTCAACTCCTCTACTCCTTGATTAGGGAGGGTTGAAGGCCCAGCCATAATCATAGGTGTAGGTCTCGGATACTCGTAAGGCATGAGATACTCAGACGCCCTCTTCCTAACCCAAACAGTGTAAGGCTCCAAAGCGATGCAATTCTTAGGACCCAACTCTTTCCTTCCTTTCCTATGAATCTTGCGCCAAGCGCGGACCATTCTAGCTTTCAAACCTTGGGGATCTTTACCATCCTGAAAGAATACACCCTCTAACAGAATGTTATTGGGTTTATCCTTTAAGGGGAACCCAAGCTGCCGACGTGCCAAAACAGGATTGTAGTTAATCCCACCACATGTACCAAGAAGAGGTACATTGGAGAATTCGCCACAAGAGTCAATAATCTGCACACCATCATACACACGGTTATACCAAGAGATATCATCATTATTGAGAGACATGAGTCTCGTAGACCACCGTAGACATTCCTTGTTCTCTTTGAAAGAGACCGTCTGAGGTAAGTGAGAAATAAACCACTTATACAACAGAGGCAAACAACACACAATGGCGCCACCACCCTCTGCATTCCTCATATGCAAAGAGAAGTAGGTATCGCCCAACAGAGTCGGAACGAGATTAAGAGTAGAGAAAATCCTAATAGCGTTCACATCCACAAACTTGTCGATGTTGGGGAACAATACCAATCCATAGATGAGAAGTACAAATATGGCTTCAAAGGCATCCTCACTCATGGCCTTCCCATATATAGTAGCTTGAGCAATGTGGAACTCAGAAGGGAGACCTTGAATTCCACCTTTGGTAGTCATATGAGCACCAACCAGAGATTCATCTATGTGTAACATGTCAGCTATCTCTTGAGAAGTGGGAACCCTTTCCAAGCCACTGAACGGCAACTGATCCAGAACAGGTATACCCACAAGATAAGCATACTCCTCAAGTGTAGGCAAAAGCTGAAAATCTGGAAACGGAAGCAACGGTACAAAGGATCGTAAAACTGCACCAATACACTCATCAATCCTTCATCCACCTGAGTAGTCAGAAGAGGAAGAAGCTTCCCAAAACGAGCTTTGAAACCCAAAGGATCTAATACATTGGATTTCAGATTCCTTAACTCTTTCAAATCTGGCTGTCTGAAGTTGTACTTCTTTGTATTTCTTCTTTGTCTTTCCATGTCTGAAAATTTTGCAAATAAACCCCTTAAGTTCCTTGAAAATTTTCTTATTATTTTGATGATATGAATGCAAATGGGTGCATGAATGCATGAATGCAACAATCACACTCAAGGATCAAGCAAAGCACACCAAACAAAGGTCATGTGATGGATCATGTTATCCTTAATATCAACCATCCATTTTGGTGGATTATGGTTTACACCTTATCAACACCCAAGTTCCATTGATATTAAGGATTCATGAACGGATCAACCATGAATCAAGGGTTTATTGGAAGTCACGAGCATGGAGTTAGGTTAAGAACCACCCAAAAGGGAGTGTACTAGGGTTTAAACCTGCCAAACATGTTCTACAAGAGGTTCCCATAGTCATCATCCCATCTTTCGGATATTATTGGAGAAATGACTACTCGTATTCCGAAAGTATTCTCAAGAGAGACTCTTATGAGTGTAGTATCGCGTAACAATCGTATCAAATCTTACACTTGAACGACTTCCGCACTACATCCTAAGAATAGGCCAAGATGGGCTTGGTAAACTAAGGTCCTTGGCTTCTAAGGTCTATATTGGAAAGAGTAATGTCTAACCACAACTTACTTGTGTGACATTATTGATCCCAACATAACCTCCACCAAGTGGATGGGCTTGCAAGTCAACTTGCTAAGGAATAACTCCACACAAGTCAACAAGACTATGCCATTCTCCTATCCTAAGTGCACTCGAGTCCGGGTATAGAACTCATCTCACAAAGATCACCAAGCATACAAGGAATTAATATCAAGCAATTCAATCATTACATACAATACAGTAATCCCAAATTGCACAAAAATATGTCACAAAAAAAAATATACAATACAATACAACAAATATGAAAAGTAGGCAAAACCCACTAGGATTTATCAGTCCCCAGCACAGTCGCCCCTTTTCTGTAGCGGGGTATTCGTTACCATTAGAGATATTGACTAAATCCAAGGTAAATCATACAAGTCGAGTCGCCACCGCACTTCTATTTATCCAAAGGAATGGTTAGAAAGCGAACAAAAACCTAAAAGTTTTATCGAATCAAAAACTAGTAAAAATGTCAGAGATGTGGGTAAGGGGGTTGGTTATGCAATGGGAAGGTGTTAGGCACCCAAGTCATCCTAGGTATCCTAGGGAGCCCTTTTCACATTTGTTGCAAATGTTGTTGTTTTTGTGAAAATTTATTTGTGCAAACATGATTGAAGGAATGGGAAAAGTGTGTATGTTTATCTAATGTACTACTTACTAAAAGAAGGGTCAAAAGAAAATGACTCGCACGGATGTCGCATCCACTGCATACGTATCTCATCTGAATCTGAGAATCAGAGTCTTCGTAGCTCGGCTACCTATGGGTTAAAGAGGAGTGTGCTCCCTAAGACATCGCGTCTTATGCCTACGTATCTCATCTGGGATGAAAATCAGAGCAAAACGTAGTTCGACCACCTATGGGTGTCGCATCCGCGAAAAACAACCGGTGAGAAAAGCAAAACAAACAGAGCCGCCACCGTGCGTTATTTATCCCAAAAGAGGGAAAGGAAACGCTCGAAGTAAACCTGGAAAGGAAATGGTCTTACGACCGGAGATGCAAGGATCGGGAGTCGGTTCCGCAAGGGGAAGGTATTAGCACCCCTCACGTCCGTCGTACTCGACGGGATCCACGCTCAGACAGATAGAATAAGGTTGCTAAAACCGCTCAAAGAATGCACACACACTGGAATAAAACACAGATGGAAAGAGACGGAAGCGGGCTCACTAGGATATCGCATCCTATGCCTACGTATCTCATCTGGAATGAGAATCAGAGCTACCGTAGTTCGGCTAACGCACGCCAAAACAAAACACACGCACAGACGCTGAGACGTCAAAACAAACACACAAACACAAACAGGAAATCGAATGCCAATCGCTGGACTTACATCAGA